>NW_023998444.1:2134781-2219083 GCF_014805625.2 Glossina fuscipes
AATGAAAGCATTTACAGCAGTTATCTGAAAAAATAAAAAACCACAAAACAATTGAAGTACTGCCAACTCATAACGTAAACACGTAAAATAATTTTAAGTGGAGAATTTTATGTATGTGAAAAACTAACGCAAACATATCCAAGGAAACTTCACAGACGTTATATATACAAATATTCTCGATCAGCATTAAAATTTTAATCGATTTAGGCAAATTTGTTTGTATGGATATGTATTGTTTTTTGGAAAATTTTTTTCTGTTCGCAAGAGTTCGGATATGTGGCTGATTAAACGCAACCGTAAATGAAATGCTTCACGATTAGAAAAATGAATACTTTATTGACAGCTTTAAACTCATTATCCATCACAGCCGTTCGATAATTTCGATACCTGCTAAGTTCAGTTAGCACGATATTTCCAGTTATAAAAACGCCCAATGCTTTTAAATTTTAAACCGAGTAAGGGATGTATGCTTGTCAGCATGTATTGAAGATCAGCTCAGTCGGTTGAAGGACTTATAAACTATGAACGCTCATTACGAATATATAAAGATGAAAATTTGTATATATATTCCTTGGATGATCACACTGCCCTTTCATTAAAATGGACACTACTCACCATTATCGAAATTTTTTGCTTTTGTTTTGTTTGTTTGTTTGTGTTAAGTTGCACATTAAGGTAAAAGTGTGTATCACAAAAGATCCAACAGCAGTCTTACTTATTTTGCACGCTTCTGATTGCACCTCTGTATGCAAAATTTACAAATTCATTTATTGAATTTATTGTGAACTATACAAAGATGAAAATTTGTATGTAGATTAGTTGGGTGACCATATTGCGTTTTCATCAAAATGAGCGTTACTTGCCATGCCCACTTAATCTTTTTTTTTTATTATTTGCATTAAGATAAATATGGGGAGCATAAAAGGTTCGACAACAGACGAAAGTAAATTTTTTCTTCTTCTTCTATTCAGCGAACCAACAACACACAGTGAGCTTGGATGTCTAACATTTCTTACTTATTTCCACATTGGCGATTGCAAAATAGGAAAATTTATTTATTGAATTTATTGAAAAATACACGAAACTCACGACTAGGAATAAAAAGATATTATTACTCTATCATAAGTGAAGCCATGAATAGTTGGTCTTTGAAAATGTAATCCTAATAAAATATTGCCCTATACTATACAGTTTACGGCAGAAGCATTTATGAAGTAAGTATTGACCTAATTCCATTGTGAAAACAACTCTATCCAGGTATTGTATGTAAAATAATTCCCTCCAAAACATTAAAAGTCTTATGTCTCTTTTCTTATTGTTGTTTGTGTTTTCTGAAAGATATTTGATTTTTTGAAATATATTACAATTTTACTGCAAAGAAATCCTTTCACAATTTCATTGAAACATAAAAATGTTGAATTCAGTTACGCGGTAACGCAAGCACACTGGAAGCATGAAACAATAGATAATCCGGTACTAAAATGTCTTAAGCAGAATCCTCGCGCACGTTTACAATAAAAGATGTTATGAGTATTTTTGGCCGTTGAATTGTATACAATGACGACAATCTATGGCATTCGCAAAGAGGCAAGACAAAGACAACGTCTAGACATCTTTGGCAAGGGTGCAAAATTTGAATTCGCAGCTAGTACGGAGGATTATGTAAACGTTTATATCATGACGAGTTTAAAGGACGGGGTAAAACAATACCGCTAAGCTTAGCAATGAAAAGATAAGAAATTCGATACGTTGTAAAGAAATAAACTTTGCAAGAGTAAGTTAGTAACGACTAAAACGAAAGGTAGTTGAAAATGTTCTTGCATTAAGCAAAAGTAAGAAAATCGCGTTATGCAAATATCTCGATTAAAGTCATTCCGGGCATTTACACCATTCGCATTTACACTATGTCGATGTTAATTACATATCCAAAAGCTGGAGTAAGACGGTCTATAGGTAGTGCAGCAATTTCTCTTCCCGTACATAGCATGCCACATCAGATCATTTTAAATTTACAGACTAGCGTATACATATCTGCGGACTTTGTTGTCGCCAAACAGGCTGGATTTACGTATTGGTATCCAGGAAGTAAAGAGAAAAAGAATCGAAGGGAGGAACAGAAAATCACCATCAACACGAGTGGAATGGAAGATTTGGGTACAATTTGTGGCATGTTTCCACTTCTGACGAAATCAATCTACAGCAGTTCACGACTAATAGGGCGTACATCTCTTTTAAAATAGCTTTGGGATCCAAAATGAACGATACCCAAACAAAGATACCCAAAGATGATATTGGAAAAAAGCTATCCAAGTGCTTCCAAACAGAAGCTTGCTTTTAGAAAAAATTGTAGACACACGTGCATCAAGGAACTCAATGAATTATAAGCATTAAAAAACTTGGTTGCCTTTGCTGATTTTTATCAGTTTATGAGTCAGAAGGTCTTAAGATAGATCTACTTTTTGTTATATCAATTGATTCAACGTCACTTCCTCAATCGATATAATCTTATCTGTCTGTCCGTGTAGTCCGTGTAGGGTTTGATAGCTTTTACGACCACTCGCCACATAATGTTCCATTTAAATAAATAATCGGTAAAATATAGTATATTTTTGTGCTAAACTTGTGTGTTCTTACAAAATACAAACAAAAGCATTATATTGGACTAGGGTCCACTATTTAATACTCTACACCACTTCGCTTAATCACACCAAAAACATCAGACGGGCGGACAGACAAACACGCAAGCTGACATCGACTTAGAAATTGTTTCTAAAGCGGTCGGCAAAGATGGGTCTATCTGAAGTCTTTTTGAGTGTTATGTACGCCCGCACAAAATTGACATACCCTACCATCATTTATGATGTAGGGCATAACAAATTGTTTTTGTGTTTATTTCATATATATATACATGTATATATATACATCTTTGATATATTCTGTAGGGTATAGAGCGAATTCCTTCGTTGATATTTTCATGTTTTTCTATTTTGTTGTTGTAACTGGAACTAACCCTTTCTTAAGGCTTAAATGCAACGTTCTTTGTTTTTTATTTTTGTCCCTTTTAAATATTCAGACTCTTAAGCTTGTGTTTCAACGTGAATACTTGTGTGTTTTATTTCTCTTCAAAATTTTTAAGCCTTTGTGTATTTTTTTATTAAAATATTCTTTGGAAATATTTTTATACCCACTACCGAGGGTTAAGGGTGTAATAAGTTTTTCACAAGAAGAAACCTGAAAGAGACTTTATAAAGTATATATAGTCGTTGATCCAGTATCATGTCTGTCCGTCTTTCTGAATGAATGTTAAACCTTTGCAAAATTTAAGATATCAAGAGGTACTGTTATTATTCACCATGAAGTAAAAAGGTCAAAGAACAAGACCCTACAGCTAACAAAGAACTCTCCTATAGTATCACATAATCTGAGCAGATCCTTGCTTCTAATGGGAGGAAACAAAATATTAACCCATGAACTATTTTTATTACTTTACTAGAAGACCGGAAGTTCTATTCATGCTTCAACATATTCATTTGACGTAGATTTGGTTCGCACTTTTTATCACTAAACCTATCGATAAAATTCATTTATGTCTTATGTACGAATTCCAACAAGGAAGAAACGCTAGGGAAACGTAAAAATTGATTTTTCTTTAATATCACCAAGCACTCGGGGGATTTGCCCTATTCATGTAATACGTTGACTGGCAGAAAGAAGAGAGGGGTTGTGGCCGCCCAAGTGATAAGTACTAGCGTTTATCGATTGACCACTCACCGTATATTCGACCAGAGAAAACCTTGCCGCACTTGAGATTTGAACCCGCAAGCACTGAGTTGGTATCGTGTAGAAAAATATTGAAAGTGTTTGATGAAGGTTCAGTTTCTGATAGAACATGCAGAGAATGGTTCGAAACATGTCTCCCTGTTAAGCCATGCTCTGAGCTAGCGATCTTTGATCGGCGATACTGCTAAGACCATGTTGGTGCAAAATCTTTTTTGGACAACCGCGGAGATTGCCGAAAAGCTCGATTCAGGATATTTGGAAACTAAAAAGCTAATTACGTTGGAGAAATTTAGTTTTCACAGTTTTATTCAGCTGTTTTAGCAAAGGTAACTTTCAGTTATGCGATTAGTTCCTAGGATTTTGTTTTATTCCAAAAATGGATAGAAGTTTGTAACGAAGATGAACGAAGGTAAGAATAGCGACTCTAATAAAAAAAAAGTAAAAAAAAAATGGATGAAAGGATGACCCTGCAACGTAGGCGCGAAAATAAAAAAATCAGTCGCACCCATTATATGTTTACTGATTATCGAAGTTTGATTTTTTTTTAATTTTTTTATTTTTTTTATTACAAATTTAGCCAGAGAATAAATTGTAAGACTAAAAGTCTTTAAGCACTAGCCTGCCTCTAAGATTTTCGGCTTTAGTAGCGCACTTCAGACTTGAGAACCCCACGACCATTGAATTGCTAGTCGAGACTTTTGGTTATTAGGCAACTCAGGCGGATTTTTGTTTTTAAATTATTTTTAAGTTTTAACTTATTTGGATTTTTTCTTGAGCCTTTTTTTTCTCTTTTATTTTGTTTCTGATAAAGGTAGTAGATGTAAAAGATTCGGCCAAGATCGCACGCAATTTTCTTACAATTTTTTTTTACATTGTTTTATATTCCCCCTCAGCCGACACACATGTATGGTTTTCTCCATGGGGTATAAAGTCATTGCGGTGGAAAATATATTTACAGTAGAAGAAAAAGAGAAATAAAACAGCAAAATATTTGCATACACTCGAGTTTACCTGTTTATAAACAATATATATGCACAAGAACGCCTGAAAGCGAATCGTGTATACCCATCGTTTGGATCCAATCGAGATGAAGGCTTAAGGCTTCCGGATTTCGAGCGAAGTGAAGAAGTCACGTTTGCTTCTTGCATAAAAAAAGGAAACTATCTAAATAAATGTACATCGGCATAGCGTTGGTTTTCTTTACATGAAACTGGCCGACTGTATAAGGAACTTTGCATTGGGTTTCGACGAGATGTGGGCAGTACGTTGAAGGGTCCTTGAAGATTTTTAAAACAGCTTCACTTTCTGTGAAAGATGAATCACATATATTAAAGCAAGCCCTTAACCTATAAGCGGACGTAAGGACATACATGCATAAATAAGTTTAAAATTCGTGAAATCTGAATAAGGTCTGTCATGCACATTTTGGGGCGATTACAAATGAAATGAGAAAATCGATATACCGTAACCTTTGCACATGGCGGTGATTATATAACCAAAAAAAAAAAAACCTTGACGTTGCCGCTGCTGTGTTTATATTCTATTCTATGGATACAAATATTTTTGTTTAACTTTTTCTCATTCATCCACCCATACAAATATACATATATTATGTACAAAAAAATATATAAAAAAAAAGGAAGAAAATATTTTGCACACTTGAGGATAGTTCCTATCTGCATGTGCTCGACAATATGACAAACTAACCTGTAAGAGAACAACATCTATTCACCTACACACAACTATACACATATACGTGTCTTTATATGTATTTTCGATAAAAACATAAAAACATATATACAGAGAAAGCTATGAAAAGGTTGATGTATCCTTCCTTCTTTATCAAGCATCCCCGTGTGACTGTTTGCCAGATTGGCTATGACTTTGTATAGATTTCTTGCTGTCACTCCATTTCTCTGGTATCTGGAATACCTTTCCGTGCATTTGTGCATTATTTGCACTTAAATGTTTACGATATTGTTGCTGTTGTTGTTGTTGTTGTTGTTGTTGTCGCTGCTGCTATTTACTACGTTAGCTCTCGATATTGTCGTCATTAGTCTGTCAGCATATTAGTTTTGATGTATTTTCTATGCGAATGAATAATCATTGACATGAATGACAATATAACTGGAAACAAAAATCTTAATTCCCTGGTTATGTGTGCATGAGACGTAATCAACAACAACCACTTTTAGTGTCTTAGCATACGATACGATAGAAATATTGATCGGAATGGAATTTGTTTCCCTCCCACCTTTTTCTTCTTTGCTTTTTTAATGCCAGACAATGGGGATAAAGATTTTTGTAATAAGACGAAAAATAAACAGTCAAGCAATTAAAATTGAATGCTTATGTCATCCTTGTGTACAGGAATTCAACACAATAAGTAGTGTTTAAAGTATGCTAAGGTAATAGTTTTTACGTTTACCACAATGTAGGCAACATTTTTTTTTTCTTTTTATAGGCAAAGAGTCCTTCCGTCTCTTTCTCTTTAGGCAACATTCATTAAATTTCATTTTTTTTAAGAATCTTTCGTTAGGGATTTTGTGTATTGCTGTAGATTCCAATTATCTTGAAAATATTTCTCTTGTTTTGTTCTGTCTGCAAAAGATTATACTGGTGTGGACGAAACGTATGGGAAGCGCAAAGGTAAGAGTGGTTACGGTAGCGTAAAGTAGCGCTAAAGACTTTATAATCTAACATCCAAGCTCTGCGGAGGTGAGGGGTCCACTCACGAAATATTGCTTATGCTATGCAGAACAGCGTCCTTTGAGTGGAATCGACTAGCTGCTGGGTATTTGGTTTTGACCGCATGTTTAAAGTAGCAATTGCACTGTCGTTTTTCGATACTATTCTACTTTAAAGTATAGATCTCCAATTATTACTAAAAATGAATGAAGTTCTGGGTTGTTCTCCGCGGCTGAATTATATGATTGCTTTAAGCTATGCTACAGATCGTAAGATATACATAACAATAGATGAGTTATTTCTTATTTAAGCTAAAGGATTCTATTATTTCAACTTTCGAGATTGCCCGCAAGTTAAAAATAGTCAGCGCGAAGTTGTTTTTCGATACCGCTTCACTTTATATTATTACTAATATGATTAATTTAGTCAAGTAAATAAAATGTAAGACTAAGATTTTACAGCCTTAAAGTCTAAGGCGAACGGGTTTATTGAAAATTCTACCGCACTTGAAATTTGAATCCACATTCATTGAAAGGCTTTGCCTACCCGATCATTCAGGCGAATCACTTTATGCTGTATATTGTATATGGTTAGTAATAATGAATTAAATTTCCCATCTGATTCGCCTTAATAACATTTTGCTTTTGAATTTGAGCACTCAGTACCTTCGGTGCCGTCTTGAATCCTTACACCTTTTGATAAACAAACATTGAAAACAAAAAACAAAACAACACATTACAGTGGGGCAACGCTCATCCTTAAAGATCCTAATCTAGAATTCAATTATGGGAAGTGATCGAAGAAGTGCTCAAATTCGAAACATCTCTAACAGTATTTTCCAAGGGGACAAAAGGAATATCATCGCAATATCTCAAAAGTAGTTACGCGCACAAGAAAACAAAATGGATAAAGAGACTGACAAGATTAAATAGATGTCCAGAAAGTGATTCTGAATCTGAATCGGCATAACGAAAATATCTTAAACATTTGCGGTCTGTAGATTGAACACCAGAAATCGCATGGACGGGCAGAAGTGATTCTAAGAGATAGGTCTATTTCGAGATCTTCCAAATGCTGCATAAATCGGTACAAACTTACTGTACGCTTGCACCACAAGTAGTAGGATGCATAAAAACCGATTAATGAATACCTTTACCAATGTAGTTAGTTCTACTAATCATCTGGAAAAGTCATTTAATTTTTTTGATAAATATTTGAATCAATCGTTTTATGCGAAACTTCAAAATAATACTCTGGACATAAATAAAAACGAAAGAACAAAATTAAATTAAATGTTAACAATACTATTACGCGATATGATTGTTAATAAACTTCAAAGACCCGTCAGTTCAAATTACCGTCAAAGTATAGTAGTGCGTAATTTTTTATGTACATCGGTGCGAAGACGGAGACAACTTTCTTTACCGCAATTATCACCGTATTATGTCAATTTGCTTTTAAGAGAAAATGAATTCACCTATACGTTTACCGAAGAAGATTGTCCGGTTTATGGTTACGAGTCAAATCAATTGGGCGCGAATAAGCCATGTGAAGATGCAAGAGCCGAAGCTAGTTTCATGCATAAAAGTGCATTTATATGCGGCATTTTTGACGGACACCGAGGACCGGCTTGTTCACAAGCCATATCAAAACGTTTAATGCACTATATCGCCGCCAGTATAACCGATCGTCAATTGTTAAAAGAGCAAATGCAACAACATTGTGATAGTCAATCGTTTCTCAGGTCCTATAACGATAAGATGGATTTTGTGAGTGATATTAAGGATCTTTATGAATATAGTTTCATTAAATTCATACAAAGGATTTCGGTTCGGGATCAAAGTGAATGCTCGAAGGAAATTCAAAATGCTTTTTTATGTTTGGATAGCGATCTGTCTAAAGAAGCTATAAATTGTCCCAATGCGTGGACAATGTCGGTAGCTATGTCGGGTGCTACGGCTTGTATAGCTTATGTGGAAGGTAGGGATCTGCATCTAGCGAGTACGGGTGGTTGTACCGCTGTTTTAGGCAGTTACAATCTCGAAATAGATGAATGGGACGCGAAGGAGCTTACTACCTCACATGATAGCACCAATCGTCGCGAAGTAACCCGCGTATTATCTCAACATCCGCGAGAAGAACGGCATACCGCCATACAAAGTCATCGTTTGTTGGGCGGCTTGCAAGTCTTACGTGCCCTAGGAAATTTTCGGTATAAATGGTCGAACGAAACTATGGAGAAATATATTGTACCAGTTTATGGTGAAGTTGCCAAACTGCCATTTTATTATACGCCACCCTATCTAACGGCTGAACCGGAAATCAAACGTTACAAATTAATACCGAATGATAAGTTTTTAATTATGGCCAGCGATGGACTTTGGAATTTTCTAACACCTACAAAAGCTGTAAACATAATTGGCGATCATATAACTTCAAAACATATCTCAGATCCTGATCGGATAGCAGCCGAGGACAAGTCTTTGGAATTTTTAGGTGACTTCTCCATGAATTCTTTTGATCGGAATGCTGCTACGCATCTGTTACGTCATGCACTGGGGGCATCGGAATATGGCGTTGAACATTCGAAAGTCTCCTTTTATTTGTCGGTGCCTCAGAATGTGGTGCGTCTCTTTCGCGACGACATAACGATAACCGTGATTTATTTTAATAACGATTGCATTTCCGCCTTAACCCATAACGAGTCAAGATGCGTTTAATATTGAGAACTAGTGTCATTAACAAAAATTTATTTTGTAAATAATTTTCCCAACGCTGTTCGCTATATTTTGCAGCAGCCAATGGTTTAATTAAATGCATGTCTTCCTACGATATGCAGATGACATGAGATTAGTAATTAATTTTTTCTTCTTTTTTTTTTTGCTTTCTAAGGGAGCGTATATATATTTAGCAGAGATTTATTCACATATATATACTTGTTATTACGTACAAATCTTATAGAAATTTAAATACGATATATCCCTATGTCCATTTGTATAGATTTGATTGATAAAGGATGTACAGGCGAATTTTCTAAAGTTGACTGAATATTACTTTTAAGACTGCATTGTAATGGCGCTCTGCAGTGAGCAGCATAATGCGAAAGACCACTTTCGGAAAGTCTGTACAAAGATAGATGGTATTCGCTCTATGTTGAACACCACGACGCTTATCTTTCTATGTTTCCCTTCTCGATTTTAAATTGCTGCAGCCATCAAGAAATTCGCGAAGGGTTCATTCCGAGCTTCCGCGTAAAAACTTTGCGCCGAAGAACTCCCTTTCTCTCTCTCTCTCTCCCTTTACGATGTACCGTCCAAAGTTAGAGCATATTTCAGCTTAACATCAATCTTGTGTTTGAATTATCTGTACATTCTGAAATACCAATGTTTTGTGTCCCCTTAGAAACTCATGTATGCAGAGAAACACCGACACAATCATCCAGTGCCCTTAGCGCCGGCCCACTTCTTAGGTCTATAAAAAACTACTCATTCTAATGCAGTCATCGTACTGCCACAGTAGAAAATAGGTGATGATGTAGGCCGTTTTCAATAGACTTCCTGCCTTCTCTATGGAGAGTTTCCTTATCTATTTTGTATATTCCATCTTAAGTTAGCACGATCTGCGCAGACCGTCAGATAAGCTGAAATTTTCCATTGCAGAGTCACGATCTAGTTTCCCCACGGTAAATTTTCGGAATCCCGACTTAGGAATCACGGCCGTTAGTGGGCTATCTACAAATGAATACGGAAGAGAACCAGCGTAGACTTCTGATAGGTAAGTTAAGTCTACCAATTAGCTTGGCTTCTTGGCTACTTTATATATAATAAAACGGAGATATGGAAATTTTGAAAATTTCTCGTAAGAAATGTCTGAGCGATAGCATTAATATCCGCCTGTGTAGGTAGGAATCGCGACTACTAACTCAGTGTTCGCGAGATCAAATGTCAAGTGCGGAAGAGATTTCTTTGGTCATAACTATAGTGTCGGTACTTATCGATTGGGCACGCACCCACTAGAGTCTGCGGTCACCATCCTTCGTTATTTTTTTTTTTTATATCTTTTCTTCCTAACCAGCACCATGTTACACGAATAGGGAGCAATCCCCCGAGTGATTGGTACCTTAAAAAAAACATGTCGGTATAATTAATACCAGAGTTTCCCGGCCTCAGTCACTTTGACGGATTTTTGATTTTAAAAATTTAACATAAAGAAGCCCCTATCTTTACATGTTATACATTTGCTTTTAATGATATAATGCAGCAAAAGTATATACGTCTAGTTTTTGTTTTTCCTGAGACAGGACCACTTTGGTTATTTTAATCCGGTTATGATGTTATAAACTTATGTTTACGAAAATCTTTTAATCTGATGGGCAAACTTTGTGAATCGTCACAGTGCCGAAAATAAAGATAGGAGGCTGGAATTTGGCGCAAACATTTCTTAATCAATTAAAAATATGAGAATGGAAATTGGGCGTGATTTGCTTACAAAGTCGGTCATAATGAAGAAGAAACTAGAAGAATATCACATAATCTTCAACCTCAATGAAAACTTGGTTCTAATCAGCTTACTAACACGTTCACAAGTGCATTGTGGGCACGTCCCAGAAAAGAAGTGTAGACATATGTTTCCCGCATTAACAACAATTCTATATATAATGTAAAGATGTCGAAAACTCCTACTACAAGTATGCTACAACATTACTTCTTACTCTTGATTCTAATATGGCGGGTACGTTAATGTTAAGTTGTGTATAGCTGGATATCAAGAATTATATGAAAATCTTGAGAAACCGGAAAAGCAGCTGCAAATAATGGACTATAAAGTGTGCCAACAAAAAAGTCAAGAGAGGGCATTAATAACGAGGGCAGTTCTTCATTTGAATCAAACCCGACAGTTGTGCTAGACATAGCTGGTATACCTACTGATGACGAAGCGATCCAATCCGCAATAAACGTTTGCGCTTGTTATGAAGTAGTGACGAATAGCTGTAAATTTGATTTTTATTCCTAATTTTAGTTGAAATATTTATATGTTGCATTGATTTTAATTTTTTTTTGAGGTTTCATTATTACTTTTTTGTATCATTTTTAAAGAGAAAATTTGGAGTTTTTTTATCTTAAACGATTTTTTAAAGTTATGGAACATAACCTAAAATTTATCATGCATGTACATTTACATTTTTACGCGACTTTTTTTGCACGGTTTTTTAAGGATTAGTAAATTGTTCTTCTCCAACAATAGAGGATGTAGTTGTGACGAAAAACGGGCACGACATATAAAAAGTCATGATGTTGCGAGTTTTCAATGTGAAACCATTCGTCCCCATATAGCGAAACTTGCTCAGGAAATGGTTGCTAATTTGGAATGTCCTATCCCACCCGCTGCTGTCAGCAGATATTACTCTTTTTCGATTAAGCCGGGATTCACTAGATGATTTGTTATTTGCTTGAACAGTGCTTTCAGTCAGGCGACTATGCCGACAAATGAGTTGCCTTGGGGACAGCCTTAAAAGGCCAGACATTTTTTCGAGATGGAATTTGAGAATTGTCTTAGAAGTGGGAAATAGTAATAGCTAACGACGGACGATACTTTGAATATAAGACATTATACCAGTTCCTCTTCAAAGTTACACAAAAACCCTTGAAACTTATTTGACCTAAAAGAGTCTCTGCCATCTTTTTTGACCAAAATATTGGCAAAGAGAATGACAAAACTCTTATATAACGATTTTCATCAAATGGCGGTTAAGTAATTACCTTACGCTTGAGGGGTGTCTAAGATAAGACGTAAGTCATCTTTTTTTTATTTCTTTCGTTATGAATACAAAAAAGAAAAAAAAAGAGGTAGAAATAAACGGAACAAAAAAGTCCATTAAAAGAAAAACGAAAATCTTCAGTAAACTTAAAAGCTAAATAGCTTTTAAAAACTGAACTCTAACAAGAAAAGTTTGCAAGGCTGCGATGTGCGTGCTTCAAGGAAAAAAAAAAATCTTAAGAGAGATTTTTAATTCAACGAAAACTAATTAAGTGTAAAACTTATAGATTAGAAATTAAATGTCGTGTAGTGTTGTGATTTATAAGAAAATGTTTTATATTTTTTGATATTTTCATCTTTTTATTTTCCGGATAGAAGATAAAGGCACGAATATCATAAGAGCTCGAAAGACAAAAGCGAATGGGAATGCTTACGAAAATGTTAATGTTTATATATATATAATTTTTTTTTTTCTTTTTGAGAAACTTTTTCTCTTCTTCAATATGCTGCTTATCTATTGTTCTTGTTCACCTGGTTTTTTGTTTTTAAACTGAAGTGTGCATTGAAAATAACTAAATAATGATTTACGGTTCGTACTATGAAGAGATAAGTGGCAAAGGTTTTTATATTTCTCTGCAAGAAAAAATAGATTACGCCTTGTGGGTGGTCTATTTCGACTAAATGTCATATTTATAAGGTTTTATAACAATTTTCTTTTACAAGCTTCGATGATTTATTATGTATTATAAAAAATACATAACAATATGATTTATGATATAAAAAAAAAAAAAAAAAAAAAAAAAAAATTATCAAACAACTCATTGTAGAAAATGGCTCGAGTGAGAAGCATTTTGTTACTTGTAGTACTTATTGGAAAGCTTTTAAAGTACACGTATTTATATACATATTTAATGAAGGATTCCACGCAATGTTTCCCGGCGTGCTAACCTATCCGTCATTCATTCATGAGTCTTGACTCTCTCAAATGAAAGTGTCTGAAGTTCAGCATATACGTTCTTCGTGCGAATAAGTTAAACTTAGGAAAACACTTGATTCACTTATGATGATGTCTGCTCACACCAACAAACTCCACAATACTGTGAAGAAAGATTAATATTGTTGATATTCGAGTTGAATTGCCCAAGCTTTTCGAATATGAGAATATTTTGCGACAGATATATGTATCAAATTTGACATTATAAACGTCATTACCGTTTTGGGGGCGCTTAGATTTGTACAACAGAGAAAGTATTTTTTCTGATTTTTAAAATATGTGTAAGGAGATGATTTCTGACTATCAATCGGTCATGAAACGCATTGTTGCAGCAGATAAGACTTGAATTTATGCTTATCATCCGGAAACAACGGATTGATTGAGCGAATATCGTGCAAAACGGTTTAAGTTTTAATATTTTATAATGAAAATTGGTCCGTAATAGTGGTTTGGTATAAAAATTACGTTCAGACCACGTTGTTGGACCCTATCACTTGTAAGGGTTCCTAGGAAAAGTAGCCTTTTGTATGGCAACAAGACCTAAGTTTCAATAATTTATGATGAAAATTGGACCCAAAAAAAAAAATCGTACCAAATTTAGGCCAAGAACTATTTGTTGAACCTCATCTGATAGAACGTATTTCATCAAAAGCAAGCCTTTAGTTTCAGATTTGAAGTTGAAACATTCTTAATAGTTTATATTAGTAGGTATCAGAACAGGAATGTTAGACGATTGAATGTAGACAAACATGGTTTCAAAGTTCTCGATTAGCACACGACTGTTATTAAATGATTTTCATTCTCCCTCCAAAGAGAATACAAATTTCTCACACTTACTCTTACTTAATCTCAAATTTAATCTTAAACTTTTTTCAATTTTCCTTGACAACAAGAAGCTATATATATATATATAAACCGTGAGTAACTTCCCTATTTTCTTCAACTCTTCTTCTCTTCTTTTAGTCCATAGTTGTGAACATTAATGCAATTTGTCGTTGGGATTTGTGGCTTCTTGCAATTTCAACATATTAACGTTTAACAACATAATGTGGCGTTCAGGCGTAAAACTGCTTAAGCAAATTGAAAATGTTGTATAAAGTAACGAAGCATCGAAAACGAGAGAAATAGACGCACACGCACAACCACACACATATACACACGTGAGGGTTTATCTATATATAATGTATATATATATATATATATATATGTATAAATAATGTGTCTGCTTTAAAGTTATGGAAGCAGCAAAAGTTAAAGTCTCGAATACAATACAAAATGGAACTGATTTTCTCTCGTTTGGCTGAGTACATGTTTGGCTGTCTGCCTGCCTACGGTACTAATACACCTTAAAACACGGCAAGCTTGCTTGCTGGTAGTGGCTACGTAGACTTATGGGGTGGCAGCGTTACCGTGCTCAATAGCGGAGAATCCATAAGTTAAAGTTTCTGAAACATAAATTGAGATTCAATCTTTCTCGTCGTGAACGTCGCGAACGAATATAGTAAAATATCTTAACGATATCGAGACACAGGCAATATATGTACATATATAACTGTATTTGTAACTTAGCTGGCGCACAATTATTTGACTATCCTTCTGTTTGCATTGTATTCATTTTTGCTGTAATATTAAAATATACAAAACTATATGCACATTTTATGCATATACACCTGAGTGCAAAAAAATCGCTCACTCCATATATATTCACTTCGAACCTAAATATTTATTATATTACAAATAGGTTCCAAATAGAATTTGAATTAAACTAAAGTACACACTATTAAGTTATCTTGGATCAATAAAATGATTACAGTAGCAATAGATCAATAGAAATGCCCAAATTAGTTCGCTTCAGGTGGCGCTGTTTCCGCAATTTTGAATAGGCATAAAAGTATAATAAAGTAATAAAATTGCTAAAAAAAACATATCTGAAAATGAAGTTCCATTAGATTTTTCAACGAATAAATAAGTTTTTTTACGAAATCCTGCGGTATCTTATCCTATTCTTCCGAAATTGCGGTTCGAAGTTTTCCGAGACTCGTAGGCGCTGTGTTTCTCGCTCGCACTCACTTGTTGAGCTCGACCCATAGTTGTTTAACGGGTCTGAGATCTGGGTTTCGATCAGATCACGCCATCGCCGGCACAACAGCCGTCTCCAAGTATTGACACGCTACAGCAGCAGCGGTTTTGCGTTGTCAGGCAGGAAAATGAAATTTTCGCCGATAAATCCTCAAAAAGTAATTACGTATTCTTCCAGGATTTCTTCGATCTAGCGTTGGGAACTCAATCCGTTTTATTGAAGATCGGCATTGGGTCTTGCGACGAGCACAAGTTTGGTTTTCGCTTCCAGTAACATGCACGAGCCGCGGCCATATGAGACATTTTCAGAGATTCATCATTGTATAAAACGGCAACTGAATCGTCGGCAGATTCTCTCCCACCCATCGTTAACATGACGACAGGTTTTGCAGTCGTCAGAGAACATCACTATCTTCCATTGACCCCTAGTCCAATTCAGATGTTCTCGAGCGAACTTAAAGCGTGCTTATCCGGGGGGCTGCGGCCGATTCCTCCGGCCAGTCTTCTTCTAACCGTCCACCGACTGATTTCCATTCCTCTAACTTTACGGCACTCCTACTAAGGTGGAACAGCATTTAACCGGATATTTCCTAATGATGTTGTGGCAAGTAAAGAATCACTACGATATGTTGTAACACATTTTCGGCCACTTCCTCGCCGCCGAGTACAGCCGCCGACTTAAATTTAACTGTCGGTCCACTTAGCTTTGATTCTTCCTAGTTTCAGTTAGTGCAACCACTGAAGACGCTACTTTCGGTGTGATATCCATTTTCCTATCCTGAATAGTGATCTCTTTCCTACCAATCCTTATATTCGGTCCAAAACGCGGGAATAGCGTTACCTGACACGGGCGATTTTGGTTATTCAAGGGAAGGTCAAGGGTAAGCATTAAGTGTTTTTAAAAGCTAACTGTGTACTTTAGTCTCATTTGAGTTATATTTTCAATCGTAATTCAATTTAATAAATAATCAGGTTCGCACTGAAAATGTAGAGGGTGTGCGATTTTTTTGCTCTCGAGTTTATATAGAGTATAACAACAGAGTTTGTCTTAGGAAAAAGGATATAAAGAATTTCATTTTATTTTTTTTTCTTTTCTTACCTTTTCCCAGGTAAAGGAAAAGTTTCGTTAACATATTAGTAAAGCAAATTTACTGGAAATTGCGGGAAAATTTGCAAAAAAAGAAAACCGTAGCTAGAGAGCGTTACAGTTTAAGGAGCTTGTGCTTAAAGAAAAAGAAAAAAAAAGGACCATTCATGAATAATGGAACATTTTTAAGGAGTTTTTTTCCATTGATTTGCTTCTATGTTCTTATCTGTTTTTGCCTTTTCAACTTAAGGCTAAAAAAAAAAAGAAAGCGAAGAAAAAATATTGAATCTTCTCATCCGTAGTTAAAAACCAATTAATGTTTTTTTTTCTCAATCTTTTCTTTTTTTTGTTAAATTATTTTTATAACCTTCGGTTTCTTCGTGTCATTGCACGATTCTTGTACTACGCTTTAAGAGGAAATTTTTTAATTCATTCGATTGCCTTAAGCTTGTGTAATAGTGGGCTGGCTTCTCATATTGAGATTAGATTTTACAATGTGCTTCCACTTCTGTGACGACGAGTGATGATGAAGAACTCTAATCAATGCATAAGTGAAGTTTTTTTCTTCTTCTCATCTTAATAAGTTTTTAAGCTTTTTTTAAGTTATTCGGAAAATTGCATTTTCATCTATAATGGGCTTTTCATTACGCAAATTCATTAGTTCATCAACTGTTCAATTTGTTATCGTAGTTTGAAGCTTTAAGGGTGCTCTTAAATGATTGTTTTACAAAAATCTGTAAAAGATCGAAGCTCTTATTTCAATCAAAATATAATTCAAAGTTGATACTGAATATGGGTAACCAGGAAGGTACAGAAGTCTTTTCAGAAATTTGGAATTTTCCTATGCGGACGACAATACTAGTAGAGTGAAAAGATATGTCCGGCATTTGCTAGTAGATGTTGTATATGTGTGTATGTATGTGTGTGCGTGTGTGTGCACGTGTGCTTTTATATCTCGGGCAAAACTAATCATACCGCGTCCTAACAAATCATAAATTAGACTTTGCCGCCAAAGAAGGGCTTGCTTTCCCTTGAGACCTCATTTATATGGAACAGTGTAAAAAGTGCATTTATGTAATCCAAATTCTCGCGATCATCCTTGAACCCAGACATCTCGGTATACCAAATTTCATCAAAATATCTCAAAACCTGTAAGTTGAATAACAGAAAGCAAAATGGACAGACAAGCTTAAATCGATCCAGAAACTGATTCTGAATCAATCCGTGTAAGATCCGTCTATCGCAAGCTCTTCTGGATGTTGCATATGTCGTTACAAACTTAATACATATTTGCATCACGAGTGGTATAGGGTTTAAAAGTTAGTGTTTACCCTGAACCTTGTCGACTTGCCATGAGGAACCATCTATCGTTGATTCTTTGAAGTTTTAGAAGAGGAGGAGTTTAACTAGTCTTTCTTTTATATTAATGTGAAAATGAGTGAAATCTAGGAAAATATTGATAACGTTTACAACTAACAGATAAAATATTTGTTGAAAAGTTCGGAGATAAAAATATATGTTGTCACTTTGGTGCGCTAATCACGGAAGTAAGCGATAAGATCTTACAACAAATCGTAAAAGATGAA
The DNA here is from genome assembly GCF_014805625.2 of Glossina fuscipes. Classification (NCBI taxonomy): domain Eukaryota; kingdom Metazoa; phylum Arthropoda; class Insecta; order Diptera; family Glossinidae; genus Glossina; species Glossina fuscipes. The sequence continues at coordinate 2,152,753 of NW_023998444.1, forward strand.
CATGTAAGCAGCGATGACTTCTAAGAAATGAAATATTGACCGCAAACCAATTTTAAATTAGATAAGTGTACATGGAAGGTAGTTTGGGTGCCGCTTGAACCGTTCGAATTTTTATCAACCGAAATTGTACTAAACAAACGCTACTGTAAAAGAACGAAATCGACCTGACTTTGGCATTTAAAGGTGATTTGACCTCAAACCGAATTTTATGTCCTCTTAACTTCTGCAACTTAATGGTGTCGAGAGGAGAATTGATTAAAAAACTATTTCTGAATATTCAAATCAGTTAGACTGGCTTAGATTATTAGGCTATTCTTGCGGTTTAACATTCAAAGCAAGTCAGTTACATACGGCAAGCAGAAGAATTTACGAATTAACTGAATCTGCCAGGAATGTCACCACACGCTCTACAAGTGAAGGCTGACGTGCCATTTAGCATGTTACGAAGTACTAATCGATCTACACTTTGCATGGGCACGTGGCTTGCAGCAAAAAAGTATGAATGATGAATGATTAGCATGGTAGAGGCAACAGTCGGGACGAGACCTTTCTCAACACGACTAGTGGGCATATTAGGTTTGCGGGAATGTTTGCAGCACCGGGAAGGGCTTGAGCTAGATCCATCTTCTATTACACCGAACTAAGCTTGCCTGTCGGTTTTGTTTTCTTGTGTTTAACCTACAGATCACAAGTTTTTATGAAATTTGGTGCCACGATTTTTTCTGGCTCAAGAGCGGGCGCTATTGAAAATGGTTCGTATCGGATCACTTTTTTAACTACTCCTCTTATAAAGCCTCATTATAAAAGATGCTTATATCAATAACTCTATTAAACAAAATCGTGTAGCTTATTTAATCATGGGCCTTGGCCCATTTCCGAATAGCACGTAAGTGCATTTTGGCCAATGTCCATTTCATTGTTACACTAAAAAATGACTTACTTATTCACTATGAATTGAAGTGAAGGTGAGACTTTGGGTTATTATCACAAAATCCATAAATAACTACGTGATTAATTATCGTTAACAAGAATTTTCATTTCTGTAATAGACTCTATGAGAGTATGTGATTAGAAGGAAATATTTCACACATTTTTTTTACATATTCAATAATTGCCTCGTTTAATGAAAAAAGCACGCGTGCTTTATCAGCAAAGGATAGAGGTAAGGGAAGCGAGAAAAATCATTTAATTTAATTTTTTTTTATAAACTTTTTCTTTTCCCCAATTTTCGTAAAACGATAAAATCAATATACTACGTGATTTTTTAACAATAATTTTCATAGTTACTCATGAGGAGATGGAGTTATGCCCGATTTGTTATTGGTTTTGTAATTACCGTTAAGTAGGAGAGAATAGGAGATTATCTTAAGTGCGAAATAACATAATCATCTAGTCTAAGCTTGTAAAGCGATTGATATTCCGACAAATCGACATTGTCTGACTGTTTATTCTACACTTTGTTCATCATTTACTAACACATAACCTCACTATTGCAAAATCAAGGTAGAAAACTCAATTACGTTACGCACAGATAGGATTTGATGATGGCAAGACAGGAGTTCCATTCCAAAGCCAAATGCTTGAGAATTAGAAAAATAAATTGCGCAGTATTTTATTACCTGTAAGGTGTCCAGAACTGAATTTTTTGTCATATACAACCGTGATCATAATTTTCACAGGTAAGGCGTTTTTAAACAGATTTCTGTACTTATTAATTCGACCTAAGCGAATACGAAACCAGCGGTAATTGCCCAGTTCTTATGAGCACAGCTGCATAGCTACACAATTTTAATACTTTTCTCAGAAATAGTGAATTCGCTCCTTACGAATTATAGTTTTCCTACCTGTTATGCCCTTCAACGTGGGATAGAACTATACTTTGTTTTTTCTTCTCAATTGGAAGACTCAGATATTGGAAAAATCCCACCTATTATTCGACATGAAGCACTGAACCGGTTTAGTTCTCTCGTTCTGCCCATTTGGCTGTCCCTTCCTCCGGCTGTCGTCGCAAAAGTCTGTCTAAGTGTAAGTTCGGTCTACATATAAAGTTTGAAAAGGCCCATAGTGCAATTATTATTGCTAGAATATGAACACGAACGGTTTAAAGCTCAAAGTATAAAAGCCGCCCCAAATACTCTTGTGAGATGGTCAATATATCTATATATATTTATCTGAGAATTTACGCGCACAAGATTCGTCTTGAAACGAATGCAATTTTTCAATTTATTTTTTTTTCTATTTTTGTAGCAAATGATGACAGTTTTAAAATAACACTTTTTTTTTGACAATTTGGCTTTTGCTGTAAACCGAGAAAATTAAGGACAGACTTTTATTTTTCTTCTTTGCTTTCATTGAAATGGCTGCTGCCGCGTCGCAAGTAAATATTGGCTTTCGATTTAAAGCACATTTTAGAAAATAATGTATGGAATATATTTAGAGAGAAATAAATGGGAAATTTTTAAGGGAGATTAGAAAAAATACAATTCTGTGGACAAAAAAAAAAAAAAGAAAAAAAAGATGTAGAGAAAACTGTTTATCAAGCGAACAGATACCTTGCTTGTATTTCCAAAAGGATTCTATTATATTTCTAATTTCCAAGTCGGACGAAAACAAAGCATCAAAGATTCTGTACTACTACTTATGTTACGATACCAGCTGTGTATATACATGAAAACGGTGTTGTCGTGTAGAAAATGTACACCAAGGAAAAAGATAAAAAATATTTTATTTGAAGCAACTCCAAACGCGGGCTATCGATTTGCCGCACTTGTCCATCTATGGGCAAATTCCGATTTCATGCTTACACACCAGGTAAATTAGTCTAGATAAAGGAACTTTGCTTTTAATCAACCTTTTCAAACTCCTCACTTTAAATTGGGAATAATTTACGCGCTTCGCAGGTTTCTATTTAAGTTTACAACGCACCCATCCAGCCGACAGGCTGGGAAGAGAGAGCTAATAGTTTACCAACTACGCCATATTTATTTTATACTACAACAATGGTCCCGGCCATTTCGCTTCTGGTTCATACCAGTGTTTATAATTATTACCCTAAGTAAATTACCAGCACCTCAGTGACCACTGCACTGGTGCACAAGACCTGTGATAATTTAAAACTATTTGTAGAACCGATCAACATAAGCGTTATATAACCAAATTACGGTAACGTACAGACTGCATATATTGCTACATAGTAGCTATATTATTATTCATTGTGCCCTTCACGAGTTATAGTACAAGGCAAGGTTCAGCTCGTGCAGACGCATCCAGAAGTATTTGAGATAGACCTACCTTTTATTATACCGATCGATTCAGTAGGTAATTTTAAAACAACTCAGAAGTGATCGATTCAATAGATGATCCTGGACCGATTCGGAATTGATTGGTATAGAAATTGATTCTGAAGCTTCGATCTAAACTTATTCGTTTTGTTCTCATGTGTTCACTCCGAAAATTTGGGACCTCGACATGTTTTCGCCTAAGATCAAACGATTTGAAAATGGTTCTCAGTTGTTATATAAGTGTAGAGAGCAGAACCATGGGCCACTATGGCGTTTTATTTGGTTTGTCTAATTTATTCATTACTAATTGAAGACGTTCCCAGCTGCCGACCTACGTATTAACTGACTGTAAAGATTATACATATATACATATATATATATATATATATTTATACACATAAATTAGAATATATATGTACGGCATGCCGCCCGCATTAGTAGCCGAGTGGACAACAAGGCTCGCGACTAACAATTCAATGGTCGCGGGCTCAAATCTAAAGTGCGGCCGCGTATTCAATACAGGCAAGCATATAATGTAAGTTATCCGGGAGCCTTTAAATCTATACTTTCTAAGTTTATTTACAAAATACATGGAAAACAATTATATAAATAAATATGTACGGCAACTCGCTAATATTAAACTGCAGTAACTCGTCGAGGTAAACGAACTTTTTCTGCTGGCCTCTGTTTAAGATTAATATCCTATCTCATCTTAGGAGATAAACGTTCTGACTATTAATCCAGAGTTAGGGTCTTCAAATCTTAACTCTAGTGGAGCTTAAATTGTTCGTAGCTATAGTGAGTCCTCAGCCGGTGAAGGTGTCACACTTACCAATCATGATCATCGGTCTGACTATAATCGTATTACACGTCATTTAGGGAACACCCTTTGACTGATTGATCATAGTAAAAAAAAAGTATATAATTATAGTATATGGCCCTACTAGCAGTCTAAGACAAATTAGCTGAAAGCACATAGTCGCTCTTGTGGGTTCCATAGAATCACCGTTTGCAACAACGCAATAACATGGTCCTTTTTATTAGGTCAGAACCTTACACTTGGCTTAAACACTGTTTAAATTGGCTTAATTGAGAACTTGGTAGAAATATTTCCTAAGATTTGTTTATAACTTCTAAGTGTAAGACGCCTATTTATTACGAAATTGTTTTGCAATATTTACATAATATATACCTAAGGCGGTAAAATATCAAAGATTTGTTACAGATTTGTGCGGTTATAATAACTCTTTTATTTGTGCTTGTTTTTTTAATGAACGTTCCATATATATTCTCCTTTAATTAAGAACATATAGTATTTTGCTTACCGCACATAGTGGTATCTATTTAATAAAAGTTAATTTCAACATGAAAACTTTTTGTAAATAAACAAAGATAAAATGCAATGAGTTTTGCGTTTATCATAAACTCAAGATCCTTGAGTAAATATATATTGAATATAATTCAAAATGGGAAACGGACAGACGTACTCTCATTATGTTCAATATTATGTATACACTGCCATTGTGCCTCAGATGGTATACAAAACTTTATATATTTATATATTTTCTTTTGAGGTTATGAGTATACAAACTATTATGGCATAAAGGAGAAGGAAAAGGGAGAAAAAAAAAGAAGAAAATAAAGAAGAAATACTCCGAAGTAGTACAAATCAAACCACAAACAGTTGAGGGAAGTATCATATCATGTTGAAAGTTTTTTGTACTCTTTCCTTTCATTCCTTTTTTATTTTTTTGGTTTTTTCTTTTTATTATTGTTTCAATTTTACTCTATTTCGATACACAATTTACAACTCATATATGTATATATATATATGTATATAAATTTTAAACACATGAACATATTCTGATGGTATTGTATCGCATACGGTTATAGTTTTGAAAATACAAACCGCCTTCACTCACATAAACTCTTTCATCTATTTTGTGATTTTATCTTGATTTAATATTCATGTGTTTTGTTCTTATTATTATTATTCTTGTTATTGTTGTATTTGTTTTTGTAATTCCTTTACTATTTTACAATAGATGAAGTTTATACTTGTTTATCGATTCAATTCAAGAAAATCTATAGAGTTATCTAAGCGTATATATACGTATACGTATGTATGTGTATACATGATATGCATAAATTTTATGCATATAACATGAATATATGATGTCCTTAGAAAAAGCATTTTACAACAAATACTTCAACTTTTCTGTTTTCTGATATTTTTGGCTTGTTATCAAAACTTGAACAAGTTTTTACTTTATATATACATACATAGATAGAATACAAATATATATAAGTACATATATATATATATATATATATATAAATATATGTGCAAGCTTATGTGCAGATTTAGCTGAGTGCGTGCTTGTATCCATTTGAGTTTCTACTCTAATGTCATTATCATGTATTTTAACAAATAACAAAAATCTCTTGTTTCTAAGTTTACGTGTATGCATTAGAGACTTTATGTGCGTGCATGCGTGCTTATTTGTGTTTAATCTTTGAAAAATATGTCAACAACATATAAAAGTTTTTAATAGTTCGAATTGAAAATTAAAAGACAGTGGCAGATATATTAATAAGTACGTACATATTAAAATTCGTCTGTGCGTGGGTTTGTGTATGTGCCCTTGTGAGTATCTATGAAAATATAACTATTTATAATGACATTATTTAAAAATATCACATTTTAATGTTTGCATTTATACACAAATGAGTTTCTCTCCCCCATCTCTCTTTCTCTCTCTTTCTCTCACTCTATCTCTCTATCTTCATTATTGCAAGCTTAATGTCAATAAAATTTGAATTGAATATCAAATTAATGTCATGAATTTCGTTAAAATACTAGCTTATCCTATCTAGTAAATTATTCTGATGTATATCCTGTAATCATGCTAACTGAAAACTTTTAAAATGCAAAGTTTAAGCAGAATAAGTTGGAACCTTATCCATGACAACAAAAGTGCACCCCATGCCTTGAACATATTTGATTCTTTTTCTCTGACGCACGAGGCACCTCGCGGTTGACGATTGAAATTGTCTCGTAGCACGGAACCTCACTATACGTGCGGGAACGTTGGTGATCACGAAGAGTTATAAAGAGAGTGGGGTGAGAAAGAGAGTAGTGGTTGTGAACGTTCGACTTGGTAAGGGAGACGTCAGGAGCGCTAGGAAAGACCACTGCTGGTAAGCTGTTCCATAGGGAGAACTGTTAAAAAACCACGAATCGCGTTAATGTGTGATGCGGTATACCGATAGCTCCAGGACGAGTAGATGAGAATGCTGGCAAAGACGTGTAGTCCTCTCGGAGGAATTAATCTTTCATCTTACACTTGCCCAGAATATATCTGTACATATGTGCAGCACATTTCACAATACGCCGACGCCCAAGGGTATCGGGAGATTTGGACTTTCGCCGCCGATGCGCACCTAAGCCTCTCGTTGTGTACGCTCGAGTGTTTCTAAGCAAAGCTTGGGGGCTTTCCAAAGATAATGTCTCCGTGAAACTAGCGATGGCAGTGGGCCTAGAACCGATCTCAGTGTATGCCGCACTGTCTATTTCGTTAGCTGTGATCTTGAGTGACAATGTGGCTGTAGTTTCATTGCCTTCTTGTCCACCTTGTCTAAAAATCTCTTATGCGATCCTGCTGTCGCCTGACCCTTTATAGGCGACTGTGTAAGCCCTACTGCGGAGAGAATAAAGTCTACGTTGAAGTAGCGAAGAATAATGTTTAGACACTGCCATTCGCATGAGTAGCCGAGTAGGTAAGAAGTATGACAACCAAGTCACTGTAACTTATCCTGTAAAGACATCACACTGCGGCCACCATCTCTCTATTTGTTTTTCTTTCGCTTTTTGTTTTTGTCTATGTCACCATGTTACACGAATAGGGAACACCTCCTTAGTGATTGGATATATTGAAAGAAAAAGGAAAAATTTCGTTCGTTTAGATTGTGAATAATTTCTCCTGGGGGAGGCAGGAAAGAGCGATACTTAATATCTATATGATTTCATTTTAAAAATGGCCGTAATTACTACCCCAGAAGAGGGCACTTTAACATTCGAAGAAGTCTTATCGTAGAAAAGTTTTCCCCAATAAGAAACTGAGAAGCTGGTATAAACGTCTTAAGATTACTCCCATATAGTATGGATTGTTCTAATAAGTTTGCAAAACGTTTTTTCGGCCTAAGCGATACGACCGATAAGTTTATTACTGAAGTTTATGCTTGAAATTTCTGTACGCAAAGCAAAATGAAAACGCAAAAGCAAAGTAATATAATGAAATATAAGGTAATAGTGTTTTCTTTATTTCCGCTGGTTGCTATTATAGCGGCGTGGGTTAGTTATGAAAATTTTGACTGAAGCAAAAATACAATCAATTATCAATTAACCGAACCGGACTGTGCAATGATTTTACTTTCTAAGGGGTTCTGCTAAAGCACTTTAAGGAGGCACATGGCAACAAGATTTTACACATAGCAAAAACAACTTATTTGATCATCCAATAAACTTGTATATTTAGTTTAGGCCTTTGGAGAAAATTATAAGCTTAAGAGTCCGCTATATAATCTATGCCAACTCATAAAATTGATAAGTGAATAATATAAGAGTAATAAAGGAAATAAGTATTTTCAATTTCTGAGAATTTTTATTCAAGAGCTTAAGAAAAGACATGGTAGTAAAAATGGCACAAAACTTTTCGGATTTTGCAATATATTGTTTCCTACCTGAAACTTTTCAATAATTTGCTACATAATGCATAATATGGATTGTGCAAAGGATAAGTGATTAGTGTTTTGCTAAAGAAGATTAGATGAGGAATATTCTTTTAATGCCTATAAGTTTTTGCTAAAACGGAAAAGAGCAATAATGGATATTAAGTACAAAGTGCCCTTGATTATCTTAAAAAATCGACAAGAATTACTTATACGTTAATAGCAAAGAACGCCTTAATTGAAAGTTTATTGAAGCAAGTCAATACTAAATGGTCGGTTGACCAAAACTACACGGAATTCTTATCCGCCCTTCATCTGTTCCATCTTTTAGATAGTAAACTTTATTGAACGTTATGGACGGACGAAGTCAATCGAAAGGCGTTGATATATAGTGAAGACCATCGTGATTCTTAAGGCCTTTCGCATAAGATTGACCAAACCCATAAGTCGACTAAGTTCAAAGCAAGCTTCGTTGAGTTTTTGGAGTGCAAATTATACAAGCCCTTCGAAGCACATTGTTCTGTTGTAAGAGAGCAAAAATCGTTGTGATTTGATGTTAAAGATGAAGTAAGAATAAATTACTTATGTTCTAACAATGTAAACACAGGACTCTCTACTATCCTCTCATTCTTCTCAAAGAAGAGAGGTTTATTCCTCTCATTGCTCCATGAAGTCTCGCAATCAGCTGGCAATCGAACAAATTGCAAGTCCCAGCATATGGTGAAGGAAACGTCCGACTATCTGAGAGAAGATTAAATATTCAAGCAGCAGAATTGCAAAAGTGTTTACTTTAGCAGAACCTATACGACATGACATTAGTTATCTATAATTACTGTGTTGAGAATTTGACTTAAGAAGTCTTTGCAATCGAAGTCTTTGCAATCCCATTGAATTTATAATCTCATTTATATAATATCATATATATCTGTACTTGGGCACTATCGTCATAATTAAAGGTTGAATAATTGCAAATTTATTATTGCACGATTTCATTACACTGTTATCATCGTGTATGCGGAATACAACTCTAATTATGCTCATTAATGCCTAATTTGCGTAAATGTCAATTAATTTCAAAGTATCCTTTTGTTTAGGAAACCAATGGATAGGGGAAACGAGAGTTTTATAATTTAATATTTTATATACAAGTGTATATAGATATAATGACGTGGTACTTAAATGTCATATAAAATTGATATTAACCATAACCACAACGAATGCATAAATTAAAAAGTAATAATTGCCTATCCAAGCTATGGTGTATTGCTCAAGATTTGCCAGCATAAATTTAGTTTAGATGAGTTTGAGTTTATTATATGAAAATGTATAAATTTTAAACAAAGAGTTTGCGTATTGATGATTTTCAATTACGAAATATACAGTGCAAACAGCAGAGAACTTCAATTAAATGGAATTATAATTCGATGATAATTTTATTTGACATATGTTCAGTTTTTCTGAAATATCAAAAAGATTTCCATAAGAGAGAAATATCGCCCCATTGCTTAAAAGCAGAAGGACAGGCAAGAGATAAACTTACAAATTACTTGGAGGATTGCAGCTAAGGCACAAAGCCATCAAAACAGATCTAAGAGATATTGACATTTATTACCTCAACCAAAAAGAAATTTTCGTCATGACAAAATTCTTTCGTTTATCAACATGTTTCCTATACCTAATTCGAAATTCAGAAATTTTTTATAATTCAAAAAATTGCACGAAGAAATTATAGTATTTTTTTATCGCATTATAAATATACAATGTATAAGAAAGTAAAACTGCATTTAAAAGAACTGACTGACATCACTTTCGTTACACATTCAAGTTTTAAAAAGTGACTTAGAGAGAGAAAGAAAGAGAGGCGGGAAAGTGAGAGATAGCATAAGTTAAACAAAGTTTTTATATTATAACTTCATGCAACTAAATTGGAAAAAAACTTTTTTTTTTTATTCCATTTTTATCTCTTATATATTATTCTAAGGTTTATTCAGTTGTTACAGTAAAAAAAAAAACGAAAAAAAAAAAACAATCATTCCCCTAAGAAACTGTACTGATTGCTTGACGAACCCTTAGGCTTCTAATTTTCCATCTAAATGTTGCTGTAAATTTTCTCATATATACGAAAGAAATTTATGTGCCACGATGCGATAATAACCGACTTTTTAATGTTGCTGTCAAGCAGATTAAGTGTGAGTGAACTTTATCATTCAATAGTGATATAATCAAATGGGAACAATACCTCTAATGTAAATAGCTGCTTAATAAAGATAAGCGATAATACTTAAGCAGTGGTATACCGGCAAAGTGGGAAGAGTTACAGTGGAAATTGAATTGAGCGGTTCCTATAATAAATTATAAAACGGTCATCGAAATCTGTTGATGATTCGCGGGTTCAAGTCCCAAATGCGATAGATTTTATTTTGGTCGCACTTAGTCGTTAAAAACGTAACATCTAGTAGACTACTGTCTCCACGTCCGCATCTATTTCTGTCTCCGCACCTCTCCCTGATTGTCACTGTTACAGACGAGCAGGGAAGATCTCCCGGGTGATTCGTCATATCAAAAAAAAAAAAAACCATTGTCCGCTAAAGTTACAACAAAGCTATTTCGAATTTATATGTTAATTAATCAGTGCTCTTGCGTAGTTGAAGTCACTTTTTACCTACTCTAACAAACGCATCTGTTCTTCTATGTATCCATTCTCGAGGCACGAAACTGATAGCACATATATCTTACAATTCCATTGAAATCGGTACACTTTCAGAAATTTCCTATCGACTATCTTAGTCTTGGTTTTTCTTCTCTGCCTATTCTGACTAAAGATTTTCTTCACCCGTTTTGGCATCCGTTTTACAGCTATTCGCTTATCTGTCTCGCCTCCCTTGCTATCAACCGTTCTCTCATATATTTGAAAGTGCGCCTTTCTAGTTGTTACGCCTTCGTTTAGGGCTTTTCCGGTCTCATTCCTAGGACTTTCTCTAAAGCCTAAAGAGTAACTTCTGCTATCTACCCCAATCTTTACCTCGCCAACCGTATAAAGAAATGCAAACGGCAAAGCGTACCATACCACTCGCTCTACTATAGATCTTATCGACTGTTTTAGTACAAGTTCTTCTTTAGTCATGGCCTATCCGCCCACATAATCGCTCGTTCTGTCATTCTGCTGTCGACGTTGTTAATTGCTCCTCCGTCTGCCCTATCGTCTGCCACACTCTTCATCGTGATTTCTATTCTGTCGTTCCATCTGATCCATCCTCAGCCATTTTATTACTTGTTTTACCTTCCATTCTTATTTCGATTCATCAATCTTTTCTGTAGTTTTTCCTATTGGTTACCGTAAGCTTTGTCTCAGTATCTGTTCTATTACCTCTTTCATTGTCTGTCTTGCGGCCTTTCCCACCTTTTCGCTTAGTGTCCATTCCATCGGCCGTCACTACTCCAAAGTTTATGTGCTGTCAGCTGCTCTAAAGAGAATCTAAACATCTTTTATAAGATTCGCTCCACCGTGTGATCTAACGTTTTGAGCTAACGCTTGTTCTTTCAGTTAACACAGCTGTCAATTTTCCCCTTAGGCTTTTTACTAGTATTTTAGTGAGCCTCTTAACAGCTGTCAAATAGTTCTCTCTGAATGCTGTCTAAGTACTACTAATTTAATTTAAAGGTTGTCTAATGTCGGCAGTCAAGCTAAGAAAAGTAACTATTAGCCTGTTTTCAGTCCACGAACATAATGCTAATTATATACACAATTACTGCTCTGTTAGTTGTTGTAATGATTTGCTTCTCTATGAACTTTCTATGAAGTAATATTAATATTAAATATTGTTATAATAAGTAGATTAAATGCAACAAAGATCGATTAAGTAAATGTCAAGAACAACTCATATATTTAGAAATTTTATATGAAGTTTAAAACAATTTGAATGAAACTTTTCGTAAATTTGATAATAAATGCATGCATGAAATTTCATCAATATAACAAGAGATTTTTCTTCAAACAATTTAAGTGAAATGCAACCTACAAAATATAGCAAAATCATACAATAGTTTAGTCAATTACGTATGTTGTCTGTCATCAACTTAGATGGACGATAGGGCGTCATGGCGTTAGGGCGTAGCTAACAATACTAACTTTGTCATTTTTATGCGTTACTGACATTATTTTCTTATCGTAAAGTTTACACATTCATCGGATTGGGTGAGGATATAATGAAAATTTTGTGCATTCAGCAAAATAACTGACAGTTGTCAGTTGTCAATCATCAAGCGAACATACAGTACAACTATTCGAACACGTGGAAAGAAATTCATTAATTAGTACAAAAGTAACCATTAAGTGCTGATAGTCTGTATATATAAAATTTTTTTCCTCTTACATTTTTCTTCTTCTCTTTCGCAATTATCTTTATAGTGGCCTCAAGGGATGTTTTCGCTAGCAGTAGTAGTAGCAGCAGCGGCAGTAGTAGTGGGAGCAGTAGTACTGGCAGTGGCAGCAGCAGCAGCAGTAGTAGCAGTAGCGGTAGCAGCAGTGGGAGTTCGTCATCTTCATCATCATCATCATCATCGTCATCGTCGTCGTCGACATCATCGACACAAATTAAACTGCCTGTATTGGTATTCGTTCATGGAGAATCTTATGAATGGAATAGTGGTAATCCTTACGATGGTTCTGTCCTGGCCAGTTTTGGTCAGTTGTTGGTGATAACTATCAATTATCGTTTGGGTTTATTAGGTAAGTGTTTATTAGATGAGTAAGTATGTGAAGTATGGCATATATGGTTGCTTGAAGTAATAAGTAAATATAAATTATATTGTGGTTTCTAGAATATATGCTCATACATGAATAGGCCCCTGGATATACACACATATGTACATACACATTTTGAATCAATTCAATTATCGAAAAATTTATAAATTTACATTAAATTGAATATAATTCAATTTTCCCTTTCCCCTTTTTATGCATTATGTTCATCTGTTTCCCTCCAATGATAACCACAAAATTTCCGCAAATTTATAATAAAATTTTTATATATTATTTTTGCATTCCACTGAATTTTCAATTATATATTATTTAATATTGTTGTTAATCTCGAGAATATTAAATATTCAAATAAACCGATGATTAGAAACTAGCTTAACGGGATTAGAAAGACAGAAAACATGTGTATGCATGCATGATTATAACTATTTTATTCATGACCGGTTATAAAAAGAAAAAAAGTTTTATTATTTTTTTTTTTTATTTTTATTTTAAACGATACATATGCAAAAGATTATTATTTAAGGAAATCATGTGGAAATTTATTGATAATTCATATTTTGCTATGTATGTATATACACATATTATATATTTTCTGTAAATATTTAGATAAAAGATTTTAAGAAATGAAAATATTTCTAAGCAGATAAGGAGAGAGATTATGTTTTTTTTTGCTTTTGCTTAATTTTCTTCCAATTCAATTATAATTACGCTTTAAACTAGGCCAAGAAAATTATTTTGAAATTGCTCCTTAAGATAGGCCATAATTTTTAAAAATTTATATTGAAATAAGAGGATCATCAGAACAATTACTTATTATCTTTTATTTTAATTTTTATTATTGGAATTATTTTTTGTTATTATTTATATTTAATTTTTTTTTTTTCTTAAGGTTTCCTCAATGCCAATACGGATCGTTATTCGAAATTGCCAGCAAATTATGGTTTAATGGATATTATAGCTGCCTTGCATTGGCTTAAAGAGAATATAGCCGCCTTCGGTGGTGATCCGCAAAGTATAACATTAGCCGGTCATGGTACTGGTGCTGCATGTGTTCATTTTCTTATCTCTTCAATGGCGGTACCAGAAGGTAAAAATGCTATCCTTTTTTAAAATATCATTTGCATGCTTGGCTCATAATTTTATTTATTTTAAAGGGTTGCTTTTCAATCGTGCAATATTAATGTCTGGTTCGGGTCTGGCGCCTTGGTCATTGGTTAGTAATCCAGCGAAATATGCTGCCATTGTGGCTCATCATGTTCAATGTGCTCCTGACTTGCCACACGCTCATTTTATGAAATGTTTACGTGAAAAACCACTGGAACAATTGTTAAGTGTACCTATACGTCAACCGGAATTTGGTTTTGCTTTTGGTCCCAGTATAGATGGTGTTGTTATTGATGGAGGCGATTATGTGCCACCACCGCCAGGTAGTATGCATGCCTATTCCCAAGCAGCAGCAATGGGTGCAAATGGTTTGGGCGGTGAAGCAGGTATTGCAGCAATTGGTGGTTGGGGTACACCCGGCCAATTGGAAAATAAAGGTAAATTTGAAGTAGAGAATACTAAACGACATAACGGTAAAGTGAATGTAAATTGAATTAAATTATGGCCAAACAATTCCAATGTATTGTAGAACACATAACCAGTTAGGCATATAAATGCTTTAAGAATTTCACTTCAAATAGATCACTGTATTCTAGGCTGCCAGTCATCAGTAAAAATGATTTAAAAATTATTTTTTTCGGAGTTTATGTTTAAGTACACTAATCCGCTTGAGGGGAGGACTTATTGGATCCGTGCGGATATATGCAACAAACAGTAGGATCTTATAATTTATTATGACAAGCGAACCAAATTCATTTTTGGAATCATTTTAAGTCAATCTGTCCTTTGCCGTTTCGATGTCTGTCCAGGCAAGCTTCTGTTTAATACGATGACAAAAAGACACATTTCAATGAAATTTGATACTCAGTTATGTTTTGGTCTAAAGACGTATTTCATTCAAGTGGAATTGGATCGAATTGGATGTTTACGACCACGTCAATCATACAAGTCTCATTGATCTTGATAATTTATTTTTCATTAGACCCAAGTCTTGAAGGTGTGACGCGTGCAATTCTGCATTCTTTATTACCTGCTCTCTTCCTCCGCTATGCCGGTCTGCGATCGACATTTTTCAAACGTTGAGAACAATAACGATACGTTTTTCAATCTCAGGTCTTCCTATAAGTACGTAAGAATCTTTAATGGGCTTCAGCCGCAGAGTTCTTTATATTGACGCTGAGAATAAGAACTCTTCGCGAGAGACTACAAGTAGGCATGGTAAGCTGACATTTCCAATTAAGAACAATTTTACAATGCAGCAATTAATCGACTAATGTCTCTATGGAGTTATCTTGAGAACTCTTATTGTTTATTGTTTGACGTATACGTCTGCTTATTTCCACCACAACAAACCGACCAAGCAATTTACTGTAAAACGGCGGAAGCAAAGCTATTCGCCTACTATTTTTTGATTTAATTTAGTTTATGTCGTAGATGTATTATAAAGAATAGTACTAGGCGAAGTAATGTAGAGCAGGTAATATGCGGCATTCACGACTATAACTATGCTTTAAGCAATCACTTTTGGTTATTATCCTTAAGTTATAGCCAACATCCGCGTCGATGGACTAAAAGCTTAATTTATAAATTACTCCTTGATATAGGCTACAATTTTTTGAATAACATACTTTAAAGATACATTTGTTTGATTGTTTTCGCAGTTCTTTTAGGCAATGTGCACACTTCCTCGTTGAGATAACAATCAATCTCTTCTCAAGTTTCTTCGCAAAATCAATTAAAAGTATTACAATTGTAAAACTACATTAATGGATAGGAATACGTGAAACTTTTCCATAATTCATTACATATTCGGATGGATAGAAGACCTTTACATAAACAGCCTTTATACTTACTATCTCCGTTTTTTTTTTTTTCTTGTTTTCTTTCTTTTCTAAGGTTTTAAAGGGATTTTTCCTTTCTACTTTTATTTGTAAATTTCTCATAACCAATAGTTCAATAGCCTTAGATCTTTTAAACCAAGTGATGTTAAGAACTTGCATAAGAAAAAAATGTTTTAAAAACAAAGTTTCAAACACATATAAATTTTTTAATATATTTTTCTTAAAATTTCTCTCGTTTCATTGCTACTACAAACTAACTAAAATGTCTTTAGTTTTAATGAGAAAAAGTGCCATTAATAAATTATCCAGGTGTGTATAAATATAATTGTAATTTTAAATTAATTTTCTCTCTCTTCTTCTACTTTAATCTCAATCATTATAAGGCATTTTCTTACACTTAAGTAAATTTTTTTTTTAATTTTTTTTTTATGTAAGAAATTTCTTAACTCTATAAATCATTAAAATTTTTTAACCTAAATAACGGTTGAGTGGTCATAGTTACACTAAGGAAATATGCCGTGTCTCATGTATTTACTTAATGTATATGTATATAAGCATGTCTCCATATCAGATTTATGTATGTGCGTGTGTGTGCCTTTAGGTTATTAATCTTAATAAACCTTACAACTGTACATTTATTTATACACAAAACCTTATCGTCGCCTCCTTAAAGCAAAATGTAGCTAAACACGCAATATATGGACATATGTATATGTATATGCGTACATAAATGTATGTACGTACATACGTTAGCCATATTTTGTATATTTGTGGCTACATTTTCTACCATGTTAGTAAGTTTGTACCAAGTGGTTGTTACATTCTCGTTCGCGTTCATTCATTCATTCTACACACACCGGCATAATTAGTGTCGTTTTAATTAATATAATGTTGTGCGCGACATTTATAATTGATTCAATATCTTATGCTTTAGCAACCAGATTACATAAAGTTTACACGTTGCTTAGTTAGGTTAACATAGTTATGCTTATGTATGTATATTTAGTTATATCTATCGCTTATATAAACTCTCTTATATACACATATGAGATAAGTCTGGTGATTTGTATGTACTCTCCATATATATACATATATATATATATATATATATATATATGTATACACTATATATACACTATATATATATGTAGATATTTATATGTATAGATATGCTCGCGTTGCTATTTTGTACGTTGTTGCAAACGTTTATTGGACAAACACATGCACATGTGCAGTTTATATTTAAACTTTATGTTCTATCGGTAAATGGCGTCATTTAATCGTAAATCTAAACATGGTAAAGGCACGTAAACACGTTTCTATAATTTCTAATGTCTGTATGTATGTAGATATTTACATATATTGTATTTGCTATTATACATACACTTGATTTTATGTGTACACATATATACATATATATATATTATATATATTTCAACGTATAGAGGAAATTTTATTTGAGATTTTTTTTTAATGCAAAGAGAAGGGAAACATTTCCCAACAAACTTTTCATGGAAAAAAAATTTTGTCGTGATTTTCTTCGATAAGAGAAAACTTAATAATTTTATAAAAATCTGTCAGAAAAGTAACCGAAATCACTGTTAAAGAAAATTGAACAAAGGTCTATTTAAAGATGGTCCAAAATGTACCATTTGACTCATGTCAGAGGTTCCCCACAAAAATATTGCAACTGACCATATTATTTTTTACAGATCAGGCAGTCTTTTGGTATCTTTAATGTTTATCATAACCTTTAATAAAATATTTCGGGCTGGTAACAATGCTCGCTAGTACTTATTAATTCTCCCTTCACTAACACTGTTGACTTTTCCTTTTAATGAAACAGTAATTTAATCTAACTTTTACTAACTAATTGTGCTCTGAATTTTTCTTATGACTTCAATCGTCTAATTGATGTTTCAATAACTAAATAATCGTTTACAAATAACTTCAGAATGATCAGTACATAACCAAGTACCGTTACACCTTTGTCTCCTAATAATAGGAGATTGGCATCCTTCAAGGCATCACTACGTATTGGTTCCATCATTCGTCAGTCGTGAGCAATCGACGAATAGCGAAAGCTCGAAAGTCTACGGCTTCATATGTATGCTTTGAATTTGCTTCTATAAATCAACCTTTCACAAAAGCTTACTTTCGTAAGCCATGAACACATTCATGTCTCGGAAAGTTGAGGATTCGAACCAACCTGAAAAAAGTTCAAAGGCATCGTCCAAATATTATCATTAATAATCGAACATAAGTCTTAGGCACTTATAAATAAGCATAGGCATAAAAAAGTTTACATATAAGGTCCTTATTATTTTCTCTTCAAAGAGAAGATTAGAAAAAGATTGAAATGTAAGCAGAAATACAACTAAGTTAACCGCAGTGACTATGTTTAAGAAAACTCTACTTAGGTTATTTGCATACATTTGCTCCAATTTTTTTAATTCCATTAGCATCATATTTTGCTTAACGCTATCGCGCGGTTTATTGGGAGATGCATATTAAGAGAAATATGAGCAAAAGAAAATTATTATACGAGATATTTGATTAGAGTCATTTGAAGAATATCAATAAATACGTGTTTACAATTAATTGGCTGTAAAATTGTTGACGTTGATGTCTTTGAAATTATTACCAACTAGAAAATTTTTTTTTTTTTTAATAATTAACTATTAGGTTAATTAAGGGGTCCTCACATCATATAAGCCAAATTGATCACGTAAACGTAATTGTCACAAATAAATGAAATTACGATAGAATTTAAAGGAAAATATTTAAATTTTATTTTAATAGGATTTTCTCATTTTTATACTCATAATCGTATCCTTTTTGCAATTGAATTTATGGAATTGAACTGGAATTGCTTCTTCTTGAGCTATTCCCAATCGTTCAACAAATTCTCTTTGAGTTTTTGCCGAATTTTCATTTAGTTAACTTTGTATTTCTTCATCGAATACCTTCCGCGGAGCTTCAAAGCGTTCATCGTCTTTAACGTTAAAATTTTTGGCATACAAGCTCGCAAATCACTTTGGAACTCTTCTAGTAGCTATTGCGCTAACATCGTTCATTTACGTTTTCCTCGCTGTTCACATTCATTTTCATTTTGTTTAAAGAACGCTTCAGAGGCCCCACAAAGTATGTCTATTCTTCATCTGCATCAAATGTTAAGCCGTTTTGAGCATGTCAGTCCATCCGTCGTTGGGTTTGTGTAAAGTCGGTAAAGTGGAAGCATTATTCTCGTCGCAAAAGGAAAGTTGTGTACTTTTGGCAGAGACTTGAAAATTTTTGCACGCAGGTTGATACTGAAGTTGTTCCAAATCGATCAAAGCATACACGCACTGTACGACATAGCTTGCGACCACATATGTCTTGAAAATAAAAAAAGTTTGCTTTTTCACCCGTTACTTATAAACCGCAACGATAAAAATTTATGTCCTGAAAATCAGCCACGCCTATTCAATATTATAGATTATTAAAGTTCCATTCCTTTACCAAAATGTTTTCATTGTCTGGAAAGAACCTTCAAAGACCCTATAAAGTCTTCATAATATTGATTAGTATCAAATCTAAATCATTCTAAACGTGCTTGTCCGTCCATCCTTCCATCTGTCTGTTAATTGTTATGGTAAACGTACTTATGGACATTTCTGCTTCGGATATACTTTTGTTCTACAAGAATAAAAAAAAATTAAACCACTCTGACGGTATATGTGTTCAAAGATTGGATGTAGCAGCTTTCACCGCGGCTTCCACATGGTATATCAAGGTACAAGCTTACTCGCGACATTGCCAGCGGGCTCCTGAACGCGTAGAGCTCAAATTTACTCTACAAAGTCTTTAGCCTTTTTTTACGCGGCATAGTCACTTCTGCCTTCGGACCAACTATACAATTTTGGGTAGCCAACAGCGGACTACCCTTCTTCAAGATGTATTTGCATCAGGTGCTACAGCTGATATCGCAGGCTCCATGCTCTCGTTTATTACTATTTCAACGTACTTTACGTAACCAGTAAGAATCCAACGAAGGCTGGTTTGTATTTCCTCCATAGCAATTGTCTACGAGAAAACAAGTGCTTGTAGCAAGCTTCTTCCAATGACTTCTAAGCTATTTACAAGTCGTCCACTTATAGATAGCCCAAGCCTTAAACACTTCTTCGCCGATCGAAGGCGGTTACTAGGGCCCACCACGAGAAGTTGAGAGTTTCCGTCCGTATATGCACCCATTAAACATAGTTTATCTTTCCAAAACCACACCCACGCCAATGCTATATAGTATGGAAATTTAGTTTTTCTTCTTTTTTTTCGAGTCTTTTTTAAAATAACGGTGATGACATTCATACCCATTCGGTTCCATATAAATATAATTTTCTTACTTTATTTTATTTAAATGTTCACTTTTCAATTTTTTGTTTTTCTTCTTTTTTACTGATTATTGTTAATTACAAATTATAATGAAATAATATTTAATCATTATTATTGGGGAAAGGAAGGAAAAATCTTATCATGCATTTATTTCCTACATAAGATATCATGTAAATTTAAGATAATCGTTAGCATAAATTTACATAAATAATTCTTTTATTATCGTTTACTTTTCATTTTTTTTTTTTTTTCATTTTCTCTTTCTTATTCGTCTTTTTTATTCTTATTATAATAACATAACAGATATGATTTAATGGCTGGCGTAACACGCGCTGAAGCGTTTTTCTCATTTAATTCCGGTGATGTGCAATATGGCATCGAAGCTGATCGACGCTCGAAAATCCTTAAGGCATACGTGCGTAACACATACACGTATCATTTGAATGAAATATTTGCCACAATCGTTAACGAGTATACAGATTGGGAGAGGCCTGTACAACATCCAATTAATATCAGGTAATATATGAAAAATTTTAATATTAATGATAAAAAAAAACAAAAAAAAAAAAAACCAAAAGCAAATGTAAAATTACAATTATCCCAATGTAATGTAATAATAAAATGCCGAGTGTAAATCTTTATTTAACCTTGTAAGTTGTATCTTGCTTCTGAAGTCAAAATAATACGAAATACAAAATGTGAGAAATAAGGGAAAAATAAACCTTGCAAAAAAAAAATCATCCTTTCGTAAGTAGTAGAATTTCACTCTCTCTAACATTTCAATTCAGATTTTTCACAGCAGCAAAATTTTTGCCGACATTCGTTTTTTTAGGGAACTGTGTGGCTTTTGAATACCAAAATCCCTTTTTTTACCCATCAACGAAGGATGAGGTGCGTAATGATTGTTTCAAAACGTTTGAAACACTTAGAAAGAAAGCCTGAGAAGATCTAGATAGGTATATAAAACCTTATCTGTCTGTTCAATGTCTATTGTAAACACGCTCTCCGTCGCATTAATACAGTAATCGACTTCAAACTGGGTAAAAAGATTAAAAGTTCTTGCACGCAGTTCTTCATATTGAAATTGAAACAATTCGGGAAACGGACAAAACTATCAAACAACGCGAGCTCAGACCACCTGTGCTTTCAATCGCTACAAAAGAACTTGTTTTTTTGCTTGTTACTTATAAACCTATGCAGAACCTGTACAAAAATGAAAAAATTCGAACCACGCCTACACAGAGTTGCACATTTTTTTTTTACTTTATTAATATTTTCTGCTTAATACTCACAACATAAACACGACAGAATGTTGAAAATTATTCTATACATTCCTCACACAATGATATATTACGCGTGTGAAAATATGTTGATCGTAAGATGAAATATGCCACACAGCGGGCGGGTTCGATTTTTCTCAGCAACATAAACAATTGAGCGTGAAATAAAAAGACTTGGAGTCCTACTTATCATTAAGTATCTGTATACGTCGTACTTGTTAAGGACTCAGCTGTGTTTCTGCCTACTTATATATTTAAGGGTGTTAGCACATTGTGGCTTCGTCTTCAATTGTTCTGCTGCTTATCATTAAGCATCTATATACGTCGTACTTGTTTAGCGCTCGATTGTATTTCCGCCTATACTTTTAAGCTTACTAGCGTGTCGTGGCTTCATCTTCAATGGTTCTCCTGTCTGTTATTAAATAGTAAGCATTCAGCTGTGCTTCCGTCGATCAACATATTTAAGTGTGCTAGCGAGATTTTTCATTTTCACTACTTCTCCTGCCTATCTTTAAGTATCTATATATATATCGAATTTGTTTAACACTTCGCTTTTGCTTACCTATATATTTAAGCGAGCCAGCACGATTCTTCGTCTTCAATAGCTCCCCTGATTATAACAGTGCTTCTGCTTACGTGCTTAAGTAAGTCACTGATATTTCTGCTTTTCAGCGGTTCTTGTCACAATCATTAAACATGTGTGTACTTGTCCAGCATTATTTTTCGTACTCAGCAGTATTACTGCCGACCTGTCATTGCATGTGTGTGTGTGCTACTTCTTCCGCTTATATTTAAGCATCTATGTATGTCAAACTTGTTCAACGTTATCATTCGTACTCAGAAGTTTTCGTGCTTACCTACATAAGTAAATGATTAAACACTACCATTTCTTTCGAGGATACCATCTACGTATCTTTTAATTGTCCAGCACAGCAGCGTCTCCATCCATCCGTATATTCAAATGTACTGGCATTATTCTTTCTGGCACTATAACTTGTCTAACATTGTTAATACTACTGAGCAGTGCTTTTGCCTACCTATGCTCATTTAGTTATTTGTATTCTACTAGAAACAATCTCTATCTATGCTTGACTAACTGTTTATCTCGTATGGCTTATACTATGTTTCTACTCCGTTGCACTTCTAGCTGCAGTTTATCTCGCTGTCTATCTTCATTTGTCTTACCAGTGGCTCCTGTCTATCCATGCAGTTAATTTGATTGCTAAAATTCTTAGTAAAGTTTCTTTCTGTATTCATTTACACATTTAACATATTTGGTTAGCATTTCCTTCCACTTGACCAGCCCAAAACTATGTATTTAGTTTCTTGAACAACCAAGACTGACTCACTTGTTCAATTCACTAAGTGAAGCACTACCTCTTATAATTAAGCGCCAATAGCGTAGTAGGTTACTTTTGCTTACTAAGCGAAGATAAGACAAGATCGCCTCAGTTCAAATGCACTTTACCTGTATTTCAGAATTCAAAACGAACCCATTTTGATGTTGCTCATCATGTCGCTTCATTATTGAACTCTTGGTTAGTGAGTGATTGGTCTATGACGAATCGTTCAGACCAAGTGCATTCATGATTCGATTTTTGCTATTTTTATGTATTAATGCAGGGTTGTCATACCGCAATTTGAAATACAGAGATGTCAAAAGTATTGATAGGGTGAGGCTTTTTTCCTTTACTATCGACTTTGGCCGAAAATTCGTTTTTTAAGATGTGATAAGTGTTGATTCGCAATGGCCTCTCCTAAGTTCTATCCCGCGGAACTTTATATGTACCTTTGTTGCGATCGTCAATTGAAATCTACTCACTCTTCGCGGGCAATGTACTTGAGAGATCTCAAATATTCGGCTTATCACATATTGGCGTCGGATGAAAATTGGAAAGTTTATTGTCGTTATCGTAATTGATCTACAAAAATCATTCGTAAGCAATTGAAGAAAATGAAGGCTAAATAACGAGACGATTTCAGAACGATTTACGGCTTTTTTACAAAATATCTCCTATTTATTTGCTTTATATATATATATATATATATCTTTTTTGAAAGATTGCCTATTATTACTATGGTTGGCGATGATATATATATATATGTATGTAGCTGGTGTAAATCAATCTAAATTGCACAATAAGTTCATTCCATTAGCAAAAAAAAAAATAAATAAATATTTTCGTTACCTGTAAACAACATATGAGTTACGTGCGAAAGATATAAGAAGAAAAAAAAAAAATAAATAAATAAATAAATAAAAAAAAAAAAATTATTTCACAGTTATTTTGTCAAATTTTTTTCCTTTTCTTTCGTTCGATTTTTCGCATATTAAACCAACAAATGAAAAACTAACAAAAACAAACAATTTTCTCTAAAAATGGAATTAATATTAAAATGATTGAATAAATTGAGAAAAACGGAAATAAAACTTTATTTATTTGCAATTTATATGAAATTTTTGATAAAAATAAAATCCAAAAAAAGAAAATGGAAAGTATGTTTAATCTATTAAAGATTAAAAAAAAAAAAAAACGCTTTCCTGCATATAGCAGTCAAATTCTTGTTTGTTGTTGCTGTTTTATTATATATATATATATATACAGCGCGCACATGAAAAAGGTTGTGTTCAACCTAACCAATCCCCTCCCTAACTGTATACGAAATTGTTGCTTAATAAAAGTGATGAATATTTTTTTGTTTGTTTATATTATTTGAAAAAGTTAGAGCATATTATAGCAATATAAACACAAATATATATTTTGCGGTTGAATATTTATTTATATTATGATGGTCATCAAGGGTATACAGGTCATTGAAATGTGATTTTTTAGGATTACGGAAAAACGTTGTTAAAATTTTCATATTTTTTGCTTATTTTACTTTTGATAGATTTTAATATATTCCAACTGCCAATTTAATCTAAAAAAAAAATCAATTTATATTTAAGAGGATATTCAGTAGAATCAATTAAATCCTATTTAAACGTATGTGCATATATTATGATCTAAATATTAAAAACTGGGCATGATGCATTTTCAAATACATTTGATATTTAACAGTTAGGTAAAGCCTCTAAAAATCATAAATGAAATAGAAATCATACGAAAATTATATTTTGCTTCGAAACGATTACTCGATCTCCGTTAAGTAAATAGAAAAAAAATTAGGAACATTTATGAAGCGATTAAAATTGCTTTTTCACCGCTCCGATTTCGGGTAGCTAAGTTAAGGGCGGCTTTTTTTTTTTTCTAGGACAAATAAGTCAGGGGATTTGCCCTAGTTCGTTGGGCAGTTGTTAAAGGGAAGTGGTTAGCAAAAAAGAGATAAGGGGGTATGGGTGAAGTTCTAGTGGGCCTCTGCTTAAATCGGTAAGATTGAACAGTCTGTATAGCTACGATCAGGATTGCAAAAAAATAAGGAAAAGGAAATCGATAGGGCTTAGTCGTGTTAAGCTAGTGGATATGTACCGGTAAATATTACTAACAAAGCATTCACTGCATCTCGGCCGAACATAGACTTGAGCTCGCGTACGCGAACTTGATGTTCGCGATTCTCATCTGCTCGGCTATTCCCTCCTGTTGCAATCTACTGCATTACGTGTCCCATCGGTAAGTGTTATACCCTCACCGAGTGAGAGAATTCGTTACAACCACGATCAAAGTAAACTTGGCCATTGTTAAATCATGGATTAAGGTTACAAAAATATTAAAAATCTACGAAAATATTAAGAGGAGTGATATGGTTAACAAGTGAAAAAATAATATCACGTCTAAGGCCGACTCTTACCGAGCCATCTTTAAAAAAAAGTAAGTGAAAGTAAGACACACATATAGATATTACAAGAACGTAGGGCGTATTAATTCAAAGGTGTAACAGCCTCAATATATTCAGCACTTACCGAGTATATCTTGCGTATTTCGACAATCGATTTTGAATAAAGGAGAATCAATCAAGTTTTAGTGAGAAAATAGAAAGATGAATACTAAATCGTAGTCCTGTTAGTAAATCAGGCTATAATCCTGCCTCTAAAAAAAGAGGAAAAACAATGGAGGGGCCTTACGTTAGTATTTAAGAGATAGAGTTGCACCTGCTCGAGGAATAATTTGATGATAATGATTCTTGTTATGACTAGTAACACTGTTCGATGGACCCTTTATCCCTCTCTCTGGTCATTCACTTTGCTTTTAATCTGGGAATTTTTTTTTTTAGACAACGTATCTTCGATGCTTTAAATTTAACACATCACTCAATAATTCTCCGGTTTCAAACATACTTTACGATACTATCGACAGATTCGTATAACTACTGAATAGCATCAACTTTCAAACGGCGTGTGTCAAAATTCTATGATATACCCACAATTACTTTACGGTTTGAAGTGGCACCTCAGTGACCCCAATTTTGTATTTTCCAAAAAATATATGATGTATGTATTGATGTGTTGATTAAAGCACTTCAGAGCCGATTGAACAACAACCGGCGAAAGCCGTCCAAACCGACCAAAAAAATAGTGCCACTAAGACAACTGTAATTTGTAAACTAGTGATCGGAATGTCATAAAATTTTGAAACATTTCCTTTGAATCTTGATACTATTCAGAAATCATGTGAGCCTATCAATATAGATGTCATATGTGCGTTAAACTTGAGACTTTTTGAACGAAGTGATACTTTAAGCGAATACTCTCGAATCTCTCAAGAAAGACGACTACAAATACTTTTAAATTAAAAATTGAAACCTGTAAGTTAAGCGAAAGCTTAACATTAGATGCTTTAATCAAACTTTTCCAAGTTTCTCTCTAACCATACCATAATGAAGAACACTTGCAATTTAATCTGAATTCAAAACAAGAAAAAAAAAAAAGGCGAAGAAAATGAAACTTTAAATTATCTCGAAGAGAAGAAACCAAATTTTTCATACAAACCGTAGATGTCTTAGAAGGTTTCGTCTACCTGTTCAACTATAGGCACACATATAGGAAAATGTGCTTCTTTCTAGATGGTAAACAATTTTCTAGTACTTTGCCTTCCAAGTTTTTTTTCTCTTACTTTACTTTTTTTTTTTGTTTTTTTTATTCATCAAACACTTTGATCTTTAAGTTGTTTGGCTTAAACATGTGCAAGTAAGTTTGTGGTTACGATTTTTCAAATAGTACTGCACTTTATAGCTTATTGACAGGAAGATTTCTTCTGCAAAAAAAAAAAAAAAAAAAAAAGTTAATTTTTTATTTTATTTAATTTTTTTTTTTTGCTGTTTTTTTAGAGACGAAACTTTAGAAGCCTTGAGTGATGCACAAGTTGTAGCACCAGCAGCTCAAACTGTTGATTTACATTCGGCTGATCATCGTAATTCTTATTTATATGTATTCGATTATCAAACAAGATACGGAGATTATCCACAAGTAAGTATTAAAATGAAATCAAGTCAAAGTCAAACTAAATCATAAGAGAGTGTGCGAGATAGTAAAAAGTATTAATGTTGAGATAAATCTGGAAAAGGAAAGGAAAGGAAACGATAAAGAACATAGTACACGGAACAATTATTTTACTTCAATTTACTACTACTTTATTACCACTTTATTAAATTCTTTCCTTTCGAAAAAATTCAAATTTATTTAAAATATATTTGTTACAAAACTTAAGCTTTCGTCCGTCATCATTATCTACGTATGGTCTTTTGTTATTTATTGGGTAGCTTAAGGAATAGTCGAATAGTCATTGAACCATTGATTTCGAACTTCCGATATGCTCCATGTGATTGCATCAATCTGGAACTGTGCCCAGCAGAAGGAGACAGGTCTGCACAATATAATTTTATGGGAATAAGTTCCCAGTCCAAGTTGAAGAGGACTTTTTGGTTTTGATTTGCTGAACGCGGACTGAACACATGAAACCAATATCTAAAAGCTAAGTTATCTCTCTCTGCTGTTTCCAGGAAATTGAGTGCGACAGGCACACCTTGTGAAGAAACGAATTTAAGCAGACTTAATATTTGACTTTCTCTGTCATATTTCCGTTGAATTTCGAAAGATTTCCAACAGCAAGTCATATTTTGTTGATTAAATGCTGCCTGTAAACGCCTGAAACTTACACGAAACACGTCCTAGTTATCTATACCAACTGTTTTTATTAATTTGCTGAATTTATTAATATACTTGATATCTGCTCTTTTCTGCTACCTTTCCGTTGAACATCAGACGGTTTTCAATTGCAAAGCATATTTATTAGTTAAATGCTATTAGCATAAACACAGGGTAATCGATTCAATAGTAACACTCATCCATCAAGCACGCCAAATAACATAAGCAGATGTTTGAACGCTTAAGATTTCTGCCGGAATTTATTGGACCGTCAACAATTCGTGAATTCCCCAAATTCCAAAATGCAACTCTGATAGCAATTTTTTAGTATACTTTCGGTATAATCGTATCCAATGAGTAATACGAGAACTTTTGGATTTTTTGATTTACTAATAGGATATCAACGCATTTTATATAAATCTTTTATGAAAAGTTGGGAGTTCCAGTTGAAACTGGCATAGAGAACGAAATTTATTTTTTAGTTTTTGCTAAATTGAGAGTGAGAATATGAAGAAGAGTACTTAATTAATATGCATTTACGCAATTGTGTGCCTCCTGTACAATATTGAAATTAACTGAGATCGGTGATCTTAGTAATGCGTGCATTTCTTATCCACGTAGTAGATTGCAACGAACTAATTTTGTTATTCTGAATGCAGCACTGCATTTAATTGTGTGTTCGTCTGTCCAGGCATTATTCGTCAGGGCTAGCGATGAGACTCCCGTTCACTCATGCGTTCTTCTGTCCATCGATTTGCACGTGTCTTCATTTCTATAGAAAATTTTGTTTTTTGTAATTATGGTGAAGCGTTCCTTTGTCTATTCATCTTTTTCCAAGTTAATCCTCATGCGGGACGTTTCATTGTCGCGTTTGCCTGTGGGCCCATTTAATCGCTTGTGACTAGCTGAGTTCCCGGCAAACTGCGTGTTTACCTCACTCAGCATTCATCTAATTGGGTATTCCTCCGAACGCATATTCGGTTAGCTTACCAGCATGTTCCTATAACAGAGTGTTCGACTAACGGCACATTCATCTAATAAAATGTTCAATGTTGTTCGTCCATCTGCGTGCTCATCAGACCGCATCGTCGTCTAAGAGGGTGGCTGTTTAATTGGATGTTTGTTTAACCGGATATAATCACGTGTTCGCGTGTTCGTTTAGTTCCGAGTTAGTCTAATTATGCACAAGCGTGTTCATGTGTTACTGCGTTCACCCGCATGTTAGTCTCTGGGAGTGTTCGATTATGCCACCGTCCGTTCATGCCGTTCCCTTGCATCCATCTATCATCGCGTCCGTCCATCCAAGCGTGAACGGATCTGTTCCTCTACGTTCGAATCTACCAAACCGTCCACAAACTCTTCCCTTCTCTTGAAACATAACAAACTAATCATTAACTTTGAACACTTCCATCGTAAGCATCTACACCACGAAAGCAAATATTTATCAAATTCATATAAAGCAAAATGAGCAGAATAAATCAGCTGAAATGCTCGCAACTAACAAAGAGATTCCTTTAGGAAGAGACTAAGATCGATCGACACACATATATACAATTGTAGCTTTTTACTCGAGTGTTGATTAATTTTTCTACAGTTTTGTTCCCTAAGATTTGTCAATATATTAAATTTAAGGACGTTAACTTTCATTTTCAGCGTCAAGGTTGCATACACGGAGAGGACTTGCCGTATATATTTGGTGCTCCATTGGTCGGTGGTTTCAATCATTTTACTCGTAATTTTACTAAAACCGAAATAAGTTTATCGGAGATTGTGATGCTTTATTGGTCGAATTTCATAAGAACCGGGTAAATGTGATGAAAAGAACAGAAATTCTTTGAATTGAATCAAACCGTAAGTGCATCAAATAATTCCAAAATTTTGTGATTTATTTTTACAGCAATCCTAACGAACAAATGGAAAGTGATCATGGGAGTCGTCAAGAACGCAGCCGCTATAAAACTATAGAATGGACCGCTTATGAAAGTGTTCATAAGAAGTATTTAAACTTTGGTAAGCGATTTTTAAAAAGAAATATTATTTTTCTCTTAGCATAAGCTAGCTTTGCCTTTGCATACAAACTACCTTTTAGATACTAAACCTAAATTGAAAAATCATTATCGCGCTCATCGTTTATCATTTTGGCTGAATCTTATACCTGATCTACATAAACCGGGTGGAGATAATGTACCAGCTTTGCATCATCAATTGCCTGATGATAGAGATAATGGTGATGTCATTGATATGGATAATCGGATAGTATCGGGAGATGCGTCGATTAAACCGCTTAATCCTCCTTATGCGCCCGGCACGGCCAATGCAGCACTTGGTAATTTTAGCATATTTACCAATCAGGTTTTCTCTTTGCTTAATCTCAGTTCACCCTCCTCATCACTGCAACGCAATGGCACCCGTTATACAGCCGGTGGAGGGGGAAAACATTATCCGGACGATATAATAGATGCTGATGGTCATGCGGGAGCTGGTGCTAGCACATCACAGGATAACGATGGTTTCGCTGCTTACTCAACAGCCTTAAGCGTAACTATAGCCATTGGATGCAGTTTATTAATATTAAATGTTTTAATATTTGCTGGAGTTTATTATCAACGCGATAAGACCCGTTTGAGTGAGCCACGATCGCAGACAAAACTGAAACGTCAAGAAAATGGACAAATGCCAAATAATATCTGCGGTGATCTAGAAACTTTGACAATACACACGAAAAGCGATCCCGCTACCATACTATCGCATCATCATGCTTTACAGCATCATCAGCTGCCGCCGCCCGAATTCGCCGACATACCCCATCGAGCACCGCCTCCGCCCAAGCACTTAAAAAGCTTACAAGATCCAGGAGGGGGCGGCGTAGCCGGTGTGGGTAGCGGTAGTTCAAATACCGGCGGTAATGTTATGGGTTTGTTACCACCTCCTCATGCCTTGCAGGTTATGGGAAATCAATGCGGAACGCTAACGAAAAAAAGTTGCATGAAACAAAGCTCGCAGCAGCAATCAACTACACAACAGCATATTGTAACGCATCAGCAACACTTGCAAAATCCTCACAATCAAACTATGACCACCACATTAAGTAGCGCTACGGGTTTAATGTTAGGCGGAGGGATAAGTGGTCAACAGCCTCCTCCCCCGCCGCCGCCTAATAGCACGCAAACTTTACAAACGCAAACTAGCCATCAGCAGCAACATATACACCAGCAACAGCAACAACAGCAGCCGCAACCACAACAGCAAACAAGTCAACATCAACCACACCCCTTAATGGATGAGCTGCGTGTGTGACATTAATTAACCGTGCGTTTCAAGTGTGATCTCTAGCGATGACAAAACTAACATTGTACACTTTCATATATAATACAATATCATTAGAGATCGTATTCGTGGGGCGTGCGTTATGTATTTAAAACTTAAAGAGTTTTTGCATTTTCTTTTCTTTTTCTTTTGAGTTTCGAATGTTTTCAAAAATCTTGTTCGACTCCTTGTTAAGTTTCTATAGATCTATAGTTCTTGCAAAAAAAAAAAAAAAAAAAAACAATAAAAGATTTAATTAAAGTATTATATGATTATAAAAGCAGTTGAAAGCCATAACAGCATAACTCAATGAGAAAAAATTCCACTGTTTATCAGTAAGTTTGCATTCATAGACACTAAACTTCCGTACGACATACGATACCAACGGTACGTTACCATCTCTGCCAATCTCCTCAAACCCTAAAGTTAATCGTCCGCTCTGTTCCGCACTATGTGCGATAATTCGTATAACGGTCTTTGCTAACATCTGTCTGCGATCATATATAAGACGGACTTGCTAATATCCTCAGATTCCGAAGGAAATCGTTCGCTTTATTCCTCGTTCTCTTTGACCATCCATACAATAGGATTGCCTAGCATCGCCAACTCCGAAAGCAATCGTCCGTTTCGTCCGTCCATGTCTATACCCATCCGTTTCATGTTATTACTAACATCATCAAATCGCGAAGGAAACAATTCTCACCTTTTCCTCCCTCTCTTTAAGTAAAAAGGCAAAGCAAAGGCTAGCAAAGTTTTCTCAAGCGACATGGAAGGCGTCTTCTATAGCGACAAAAAAAGTATTAGCGGACTTCTAAAAGAAGGCGAATAGATTATGAGGCTTGACTCGACAGCCTAATTTAACTGATTTCGTAACTAAATTGTTGAACAGAGTATGGAGTGTATGATCACCGCTATCTTACAAGTTGTTTAACCTAATCTAGCCTAACTTTATAATTCCATTCCCAGTTTAGCCAGAAATTTTCTAATGTGTAAGAAATTGTATTTACAGTGTTACGCCTTTTGACTGCTCTTATAAAAGGTAAAGGTGTTAGTTGAATTCTCTCTTTTAAGGCATTTACTATATAAGAAATTTTCTTTCGCATTAGGACCAAAAAGTTGAATAGTTAGTATATTAAGTAAAAAAAAAATATTTCTAAAACTTATTTAAGATGAAATTATTAAAAAGCATTAATATAATGATAAAATATTTTACATATAATTATTTTGGTTTGCTATAAACACTTTGTTTTTTTTTTTCAAATCTTTAAGAAAAAAAAAGAAACATTTTTTAATTTTCATTATTTTTTCAAATATCGAACTTGATCTAGAAAAAAATTCTATAATTTGTAGAGAAAATTTTAAATAAACATAGAAAAAAAAAAACACATAAACGTTCTTCCAAAGACTGAATTATTCTGTATATAGACAAATAAGAAACTATGTTTGAGGCAAAAAAAAAAAAAAGTTAATGAATAAAAACAAAAAATAATAACTATTAATTATGTCGTTGTAGTAAAAAATCCTCAATAATAATTAATCAATTACTTCCCCGACTAAAAGTTTAAGAGCTCGCCTAAGGGCGAGTCGCAAGCGCCCATCGCTTATCGTTCCGCAAATTTCTCAATTAACAGTAGTAAAATATCTAAATTGAAGTAACATGGCTTGTGAGCGTAGTAAAATAAAGTAAACAATTTCCATTACCATGTTAACCACAGCTATTCAAATGAGCAAATGTAAGTCGCTTTGTTCTTTTTTTTTTTTTGTTAAAGCGTGGGGTCTCTAAAATGTTTTTTGGACCCAATAGCAACAAAGGCTTCGTTTCACTCTGACTAATCTGAAGGCCCCATATGAGATAAGCTTTACATTAAAATAATATTAACGTCGCCCATAACTATCTTTGAAGGCTCGGTGTCCTACAATTATTGTTAGCAGCGGAAGAAAATAAGAAATAACCCAAGAGTATGAGAACAAAACAAGTGAAATTCAACTTCAATAATAATGGCGAAACGTTTAAAAAGGACGGTTGTAGTGAGTGCTCGTTCGGTAAAGACATATTACTTATCGATTGCGCACACACCGACTAGGCTGTAGCCACTTCCTATCTCTTTCTTTCCCCTCACCTCTTTCTAACTGTTACCATGTTACGCGTATAGGCATCATTGCCTGAAGTGATTACTCGTGTTAAAAAAAAAAAATTGGCGCTGCCGGTGTGAGCTACACACTTTTCCCCCACGCGGTTGGAAAATCTCTAGGGCATCGGAACAAGGACTTTCCTTCTCTTTCCTCTTTTCTTTCTGGTCAGTACCAGAGATGGATATTCAATGAGAGCTTACGGCCGAAGTTCCAGTGAAAGCGGACAAGGCTTACGATCAGCTTGGTATCACTTGTGCTACGGCCACATACTAGCTCACTTTCACGATTTCTTTTCCCCCGACCACAAGCTCCGAAGAAAGAAACAAAATGAGCATGAGGAGCACAGCCAGACACTACGGGCCTTTCCTGATAAATCACCATATTGCTGATATTATGTATATCTAACTTCTAGATGCCTTGTTACTGTCTTCATTTAAGGTAAGCTAATCTGCCATAAGTTTGGTTTTACTGCGGTACGTTCCTTAGCGTGAGTTTTAAGCAAAGGGTCTTCCAACAAGAGAAACCATTGTTTTATCATACATTGGAGTTACTTCTTCCCAAGCTTCGCAGCAGATGCAATCCTTCTCGTCATCCCCAACCATAAATAGCATCAATCAATCACCATTTATTGTAAAGCATTTCCGTAAAATTATGGTCCAATTACACTGCCAATCTAAAACTCACATCAAATTGTCATTCTTTGGATTTGAGATTGCTTAGCTAATTTTCAGGTTGTATGGATTCTACAATTTTATTTGTTTAAGTACTTAGAGAGCAGGAGGAAAGAAGTTTATCATTCAGAGTCATTTTGTTTAAAAATGTCATAGTCTTTACCACGCATTCCCGCGACCAGTGAAGGTATCTACGGAATAAGTTGCGAAGTCTACCTGTCCTGATGAAAAGAGTATGAAGATGTTTGGTGGTAGATGTATTCCAGCATCTCCAGAAGTTTTTGTGGTGAACTCTGCCTCATCTTTATTCTCCATTTTCTCTTTCGGCACTATTTAAACTTCGTTTAAGGGCAAAAACTATTAAAAATGGTTCGGATTCGACCACTCTTCGTTTCGAAAGAACATGATGTTAATAAATTGACGTTAAACGCTGAACTGAACTCGGATCTTTATTGAACGAAAATGTACGATATTTAAGCTTAGTTTAACATGAATAGAATGAGCATTTTGTAATTATAAACGATAAAATATTAATTAATATGTTACCCATAACATGAATGAGAGTTAACAGCAGAGTGTCACCCACAAAATGAATGGAAATTAACAGGAGAATGTCTCCCATAACCAAAGTAAAAGTTAACAGGAGAATGTTTTCCATAACATGAATAGAAATTAACTGGGGAATGTTTCCTTTTTTATTTGCCATATGTTAACGCAATGAAAATTGTTTGTTTGCGAGTTAAAATGTACTTTAAAATGACGCTTCTCTTCTTGAAAGATTCTATGGAAGAAGTAAAGGTGGAGTGCATATCTTAATTTACGATATGTTATCTCACCTAGCCAAGTCTTTGAAATTTGCAAGGGCCTCCTGACGAAGGCCCACAGCCAGCTTTGGAAAACTGTGATGGGTATAATCAAACCACTGAAGAACGCACATATACATGAGGACAACTAACAAAACATTTGTATAAAAAATATCACCAAAATAATATACATAAATATGTACGATAAATTAAGGTATGCAATATATGTATGTATATGTATATATATACGTATATATATATATACGTATATATATATATATATATATACGTATATACGTATATATATATATAATATATAAATATGTGTTTAAATAATATTCTAGTTAATTAGCTAAATACAATGAAAATAATTTAGGAAAAAAATGGCTTGATAACTTTAAAAACAGCCACTGTTTTAAGATTTATTTGAAAAGAAGTTTTTCTGTTTGTATAGAATTAAAACAAAAAAAAAAAAAAATATGAAAGATAATATAGAAAATAGTTTTAAAAAAAAAATTGTATACTTAATGGAAGATTAATATATTAATACTCCCTTTTGCTCCCCCTACCAGAATAATTGTACATTTCTAGCTATAATTGAATTAATTAATGTATAGTTGAATATATTTATAAAAACCAGTAATGATAATATTAAATTAACGATAAAAAAAAATGGAAAAATATTCTCCCTAAAATAGAAAATAATACATATTAAATAATTTGCATATAAATTCAAGAAAAAGAAATTAGTAATAATTACAATTTAATGATAAAATAATAAAATGGGTTCTAATTTGTAAAAATTAAAAACAAAAAAAAAAAAACTATTGTATTATTTAATAATATGTCTGAAAAATTACAAAAGAAAAACAGAAAACAACAGCAACAAAAAACAATTGTGGTATACAAAACTTAACTATATATAAATGGAAAATGAAAAAACAAAAAAATATAAGACGAAAAACAAATTCAATAAAAATTATATAAAAAAAAAAAAATTTCAAAAATTTTTATTTCATTTCTGGCCATTTGAATGTCCGCATAAGTAACCGAATAGATAAGAATCCAAATCAATGGTCGCGGGTTCAAATCTGCGGTAGACTTTAATTTAATTGCAGCTACCGTAAGTGATCTCACTCGATGAAGGCATAGCACTTATTGATTGGAGCGGCGAAGTTTAACTTGATCGTAACTCCTGTGATTGTTCTCCGTCGGTTAAGCCGTACCACTTACCGATTGGACCTGTATTCATTAGATTGCGACCAGTACGAGTAGCGTAGTAGATAAGAATTTCGAACATCAAGTCAATGGTCGCGCGTTCAAATCTCGGTGCGATTCACTTTAATTTGACCGTAGCTACAGTGAGTCCTCTCTGTCCGTGAAGGCATAACACTTATTGCCTGGGCATCTACCTAGCGCGGTGAAGTTTACCTTGATCGTAACTACTGTGATTGCTCTCTGTCGATTAAGTCATGGCATTTACTGATTGGACCTCCATTCACTCGATCGTGACCAGCACGAGTAGCGCAGTAGATAAGAACCGCGAATATAAAATCAGTGTGCGCGGGTTCAAAGCTGAATATAGAGTTAGAG
The DNA here is from genome assembly GCF_014805625.2 of Glossina fuscipes. Classification (NCBI taxonomy): domain Eukaryota; kingdom Metazoa; phylum Arthropoda; class Insecta; order Diptera; family Glossinidae; genus Glossina; species Glossina fuscipes. The sequence continues at coordinate 2,188,711 of NW_023998444.1, forward strand.
CACACTATGATCATAGCTGTCATAAGCGCTCACAGTACAGACAAAGCACTAAGCAATTGGACATCCGGAGATCAGCTAGGTAGCATTGGTTCCCCTCGTCTATCTCTTTCTCCTTCCTTCCCTATGCCTGGCGTCACAATGTGACCCATGCACGGAATATCGCCCGTAGGTGATGGAACAGCTCTTCTCTTTTCTTAAAGATATATTTCATCCAACAACAAACGGGAACTAAACTGCACAAATAGAGCAAAAGGCACGGGAGTGCTTCCGTAGGGGCGAGTTAATAATGTAAAGGAGTTAAACCTAATATTATTAAACAGTTTTGTGTTAAAGCGTTAGCCGAATGACTACAGAGTTGAATGCTGCAGAGAAATATGATGAAAAATACCTCTCTTCCAACATAGATATATAATATATATATAAATATATATAGGTTTACACCCACTACCGAACCATGAGGTGTATATTCATTTTGTTAAAACATTTGCAACGCCCAGAAGGAAGAATCAGAGATCCTACAGAGTACATATATTCTTGATCAGCATCCAATTCTAAATTGACTTATGCGTCTGTCCGACTGTGTAATGTCTGCTGGCCGCAAAAATTTAGCGATTGCCTTCAAATTTGGCGAAATCAGTAGGAGTTCTTACACGCAGGTTGTTTTTGGAAATGGCCCAAATCGACACCCAGAGCTCCTCGGAAATCAAGAATACCTTTGTTTTTTCAAAAGGAACGGAAAATTGGTTTTTTGCCCGTTATTCATACATTGTGGCAAACAAATGTACAAAAATTTGAACACATATTTTATGGGCGAGCGTCTAACACCTGCGCAAGAATGGAGAAAATTGATTACGCCAACCTAACATTATAGTTCATCAAAATTTAACTTTTTTTCAGTGCCTTTATAAGGCACAGAAACAGGCTTCAAAAACCTTATGAAATATGCAAAATCTTGATCAGTTTCAAATTTGGAAAGTACCCAAACATGGCCGTTTGTTCTTCTATCCGTCTGCCAAACTGTATAGTAGTCATGGCAAAGATTTTCTCGTTCGCGAAAATGAAGAAATCACCTAAAAGTTTTCAAAAGAATTTGGAAGTGTGTTAAACTTTTCCAAGGACACGCCTTTAAATTGATACTACAAAGCATGAAATTTAAATTTTTTTACTTTTTTTTGCCTTTTTTGGGATAACGGTGATGGGTTTAAAAGATTCTGCCACGAACGAATATAATTTTCTTATTTATTTGTATATGTATTAAATTTTATGTCAATATGTATTTTTCTAACAGTGCAGTGAAAGGCATCATAAATAAATTTTTGTGTTTTCTTCCTTCCAACTTATTTTGCAATTATTCTCATTAAATTATAATTTTTTATTGCCGTTAGGCTTTAAAGTATTTCATTGCTAAAAACCGTAAATTTAATTCGCAAAAATCACAATTATTATCATTTAATTGACAAAGCATTCGTATGCGGAATGCTTAAGTAGTTATACAATTGAAGATAAATTAAAGCAGAATGTAAGCAAAATTTATATTGAATGCTCGGCTGTATGTCAATGCCTACATCTGAAATAATATTTGTTTCTCCATCTACAATAGTATTCATTTAAGAGCGTCATCTTCCATGTTCCATTAATAAGCAAACAATTTTGTTAAGAAATCATCTCTGTTAACAGCTACATAGCCCTTTTATTTGCTCTGTCTTTTTGAATAAAATGTGCGAATATTGTTTATTCTTTAATATGACCCAACCACACATGGAATGTCCCCTATTCGCGTTACACGGTAACGATCAGAAAGAAACGGTGGCAGAGAAAGAGATATGGGGGGGCCACGGACTATTGGGGGCGATGCCTATCGTTAAGTTTTATGCATTTACCGATTAATAGAACTCACTGTAGCTACGACCAAAAGAAACCCTACCAAATTGAGATTTGAACCCACAAACAGCAATTTCATAGCAGCGCTTCTTACCTACCCGGCTACTCACGACTCGAACGTTCGAATATGAAGTGTTCACGGGTTTACAGTGAGATCATGTCATATAATGGCGCAAGAATATGATGGCACTGTGACAGTAGAGTACAAGAGCTGAATAGCTGACAGTGTTGCTATCAAAAAATTATTCCCTTCACGTCATTCATTACTTTTTAGTGTATCCGGTGCGATTAACTAAGCTTAAGTTTAATTAATTCTGATTTTGATGATAGTGTCATCAAGTGTTTATATAATAATGCCGATTCTTTTTGAGTGTCTTAGAGCGTCTACTGGTAGTAAACGATAGATTCCAATACGTAATGTAGCGATGTTCTCTATTAACATAGGTAACGGTAAGCTTTAGGCCGTAGGTAATCGTGAGTACCAATATACTCCACTCTGATTCGTAACGGTGGAATCTAATTTGTTAAGTAACTATCGATTTTACTACGGGAATCTAATAAGCTAGTTAGCGATGAATTCTTATCCGATTGTTAATGGACGATTTAATGCGATAAGTGCGGGTGGATTATGGTGTAATCTAACCTTGCATTTCGGTACGATATCTAACAATGGAGTTTAATATCGTAGGTAGAGTACGGTACGTGCCGGTGGATGGCAATATGGTGCATTCTAAGGGTGTAATGTAATATCGTGTAGCGGTGGATTAGTTGCTTATAGAAGAAAATGTGCTTACAGAAAACAAAAATTGTCTTTTCGAATAACCAAGAAAATGGAAATAGATAGTCACCCTAATCTTGGTAGATCAGGGGTTAAAACCGAAGCGTGAATTATCACATTTTCAAGTATCTCATAATTTCTACTTTGCTTAACTAATCAATAATTAAATTATTTTATTTTACCTCACATAAGTGAGTAAAGGCTAAATACTAGCTATTGTCAGTCCTTTCTTGATCGTTGGGATTCTCTCGAATGGCCCAGCAAAATGTGATAGGAACGAAGTGGTTTGACTGTTGGCAATACTCTTCGATTGTAAGTTCCTCGCTTTGTTTGCATAAATTGTTACAAATGAAACCATGGCCTAATCTTTGGATGACTCTCTATCGTTAGCCTTTTTTATTATCATGATCATCAAGGGTCTTACAGCTGTAGAGTTCTGCAGGTCTGCTGCTTGACTAATTTATATAAAACATCGACAGCTTATTATTGTTCGAGATTCGCATTCTAATTGCATAACCGTCTGCAAGCAAATTTATTTTGATTTGCTCAGTTAAAGGAAAACTACTGTACGTAAGAAATTAAATGCCAAGTATGCATTTTGTATTGGCATAAATACCAGTAAACAGCTATGGCTTCTATTTGACTGGCTCCAGAATGCATGGAAAGGCATACGCATGACGACTGGTGACTATGCGAAACAATCACAAGTAAAACATTAAATCAATTCATTGCCATACTATTCAACGTAAGGACAAACGGCATGCAATTCATGACCATTTAACTATTTAGAGAGTTTGGTCAAACTTTTGTTTGTGGCAATGTTCGATTTTCGAAAGCAAACAATTTATACAATTTATGTTTTATATGTGTGTATGTGTGCATATATATATATATATATATATATATATATATATATATGTGTGTTTGAACTTTACAAGTTAACAGTTGTCGTTAGAGTTTCATGTTTTAATCACAACAATTATTTGTAACTCTGCCTGCGTGTGCATGTGTTTGTAAGAGTAATTTTGAGAATGCTATGCTTTCTGCAGTGGGATGCTAAAGAGAGAATATGGATATATAGATACATATATGAAATATTTTTCATTTTATATTTCCTATATATTATACAGATGAAAATGCGTATAAATTGGTGAGGAAGTGTGCACTTGCATGTAAATTATTGCTTTAGGTTTTACTTTTCAGTATTTTCTCTGCCAAATTTCATTCATTCACACAAGCACGTACACCTTCATACATGCATGCAAAGCTGATTTTAAAATTTACATTTTTTCGAGTGCCAGAGTAAGTGTTTACTGTTTTCTTGTATATTGTTTGAATAAATTTTCTCTAGGGAGGAAAGAAGACACACAGAGAGAGAGAGAGAGAGAGAGCGAGAGAGTGAGACTGATAAAAACAGACAGAAAAATTTGTTTGCGGTCTTCATTTCATTTATAATAAACCAGACGTTACTCATACAAATACAGGCAAGAGTTATTGTGCGTACGTTGCTCTGTTAGTGTATGATTGTTTAAGCGTTATTTCATACTTCCTTTCGTCGCCTATGATAGGGTTTTTGATGAATTTTAATAATATATTTTTTCTTGGATAAAGTAACAGTAAAAGTCAGAACTCATATTGCTTTCGTTTTAATTATGAATTTTTTCTCAACTGAAAGACGCTTGTATTACCAGCTTTATCCGTATCATTGCAATTTACAAGAAAATGCATCGAACACGTTATAAAATAAACTTATTCTCTTTCAACAGAAGAATTTGAGATGATTTGTTTACAGTTGATATTGCGTCCACCCCTCCGCCCATTCGGTTGCCCGCTTGTCTACTTCTTCATTCATTTCGAACGTCCTTTCGAGAAGGTTCGTGGTGATTGTGGTTACAATTAAATTTGCCTAACTCAACTATATATGATGAAATCATATGTTATTTTAACGGTTTGGAACACCAGAGGAGGTGTGCTCACATGATCGATGAATTCGATGTTGCTCCACTACGAGTTCAGTCGATCACTGGAGGGTTAAGCATTCATGCGTAGGTATCCGCGTAAAATATAATCTATTTGTAAGGCTCCTGTTGCTGTTATTGCAAAAATGGGGACAAAACGCTGTCTTATACACTTCGTTGAAGGCCAATAACCCGGTTTGGATGAGAGCCTTTTCCGTCCCCAACTATTACCATCTCCCTAGAAGTTAACTCCTCTCTAGCATTGCTACATTGCGCGTGCCATCGAACACCTTTGAGATAAGTATTCACGTGCGGGCGTCCATGTGGGCCGGAGACATCGATCACTCTGGAAATGCCCTGTTGTCTCGATGGCCAAAATGGAAATAAAACAATGAAACTTATATCTTTGATTGAAGGTCACAGACGAGATTTGGAAGAGGTCGTCTAACACCTACTACTGCCACGCTCACCATAGCAAAAAAAACCGGTGCTTACCGATGCATGAAAGTAGAGTAGAAAGGCGTTCGGTTATGGACCCGTGATCAAACAGTCTCAGCCCCCTCAAATAAGAAAGCATACAGTCGCAATAGATAAAAGGCCTACTGGTGCAAGTATTTTCCAAGATCAGTTACGTGGTTGCGATATACATGTTTCATTTCGATTGCAAGCATAAGCACATATAATGAAAGAAGAATTTACAACTTTTGTAGCCGACGAGCAAGCAAAATATTACCTACTCACCTCTAGCGATTTCCAAGTCGGTACATCATTCACTAACCGAACTCAACCACTCTCTCACGCCACCGTCTATCTCTCTCTCTCTCTCTCTCTCTCTCTCTCTCTCTCTCTCTCTGTTTCTCTCTGTCCTCCTCGCGAACTCACACACACACACACACACACAAGCAACTTCTGCGTTAAACGATAAGAAGATTCGAAAAGCATCCGGCTCGCTGGCAGAAAGAAAAAAAAGACAAGCTTACCACGAGCTAGTCCCGCAGGCATAATTTGATACAGTAGCGCTATAGGAGCTTTAATACGTTATTTGTTTCCTTTTATTATAATAGTTTTTTTTTTTTTTTAATTTCGATAATCTTATGAGCTTTCTTTATATTTCTCAATAATCTCTGAAAGTATTTGATGTTTCTTTGTTTGTTTTTATTGGTTTACATTTCATAAACTCATATTGATATCCTAAAATCCTTAAGGATTAATTGTAATTCATTAATTTCAATATGAATTGAAAGCTGTTGAGTGTAATTTAAAAACATTTTTTCATGCATTCGAATATAAATAAGTTTTTGTTTAAGAATCCTTTCATTATTCCCGCACAGTATTCCACTGTGACGTTATTTTATAAAATTATTCATTTTAAAAAATTCTCCTCACAATTGACTGATTATTCTAGATTTTCTTTCACTTTCACTTTGTCATCATCATCATTATCATTATCTGCACAAATCCTTAAAAAATCCCGTAAGACCATAAGTTACGTTACATCTACAAAATTGTTTACGATTTTTATGATTTCAATGAACTTGATGGCACACCACGAGAAAAAGCATATCTAAAATAAACTTGAAGTAATTGCAAACCTTAGCCAGCTAACTAATGCGTTTGCTTTACTACTTTTAATGCTTGCATCGCAGTGCAACTGGGCGTAAAAGTTGGCAGAGTAGAATCCCAAGTTGAAAATTTCGTTTCGTTAGCTCGTAGCTGTTGGATCTCTTTTTATTTTTTATTATTTTTTTTTTTTTTAAGTCACTAATCACAACAAAAATTTGTTAAATGTCAGCGATTGTCTCTTTTCATCTTTCTTTATCCTTATCGTACTCTTGCCATTATCAAATGTTTTGTTGTTATGATTTTTCTTTTTTTTTTTTTTCATTTTCATTTTTTCTTTTCTTGCTTACTATCCTTTGTCTCTTGCTCTTTGCATATTTTGCTATTTTCGCTTCCGTTTCCTTTAACTTGCACTGATTGTTTTATATCCCGTCACTCGGGTGCGAGTTATGTCTCTCAGTCTTTACGCTCTAGTTTTATGCAGACTCGTTAAAATTCAAAATTATTCCGTTTTTATTGTTATTGTTTTTTTATTTATTTTAAAAGCTTAAGTGCCACCGAAACATGTTTTTTTAGCCGAATGAATTTGACTTTTACTGGTACGTCCTTTCTTTTCATCCATTAGTGTATTCTCCTCGCATCAAGCAAGTAGACTAAATTTAATATTGATTTTGTTACGTTTAGTAACATACAAAGGCCACCAACTGAATCTTACTTTATATACAGGATAGTAAGGATATTTATGAGTCGTACACGTATCTAGGAGGGGTCTTCTCTCGTTGCAAAGTCATTAAGTTATTTAAAGATTTGTTGTCCGCTTTTTTTTAGTTTTACAGATCCACCTACTATCGCAGAGATTTCTGATTGGACGTAAAAGAGAGAGGGAACCACATCTTTTTTTAAATAAATTAACTGAAACTCTTCCGATTTTTCAAAATTTTTTTCAACCATTGCACTGAAGGTCGATTAGTTTTCACTAAAAGTATTTGATGTTTAGCGATTACAAGTCCTATTAGATTTCTATTGTCCATGAAATGATGATATGACTCTCTTTTATTTAATTCATGGATATCTTGTAATTCATGGATATCTAAGATTCGACTTTAGCGATTATTACTTTCTGTCTATTCTTTCTTGATTTTTGTATGTAATGCAACCCTGATTAATTTCAATTTTTTCTATTATTTCATAGCAGTTGCTCTCATCTTTCAAACGACTAAAAAATATTCAATTACTCAAGGTTAGTGATAATACTATATAGCTTTTTAGGTCCTCTACAGCAGATTTGATGTTCTGATTGTAATGCCCAGAAATATTCATCCACGAGGCTATAAACTACATAAGTCTTTGAATAGTATAAGACTGGCACCAAATGGGTTAACGACATTTGTTCGCCTGTCCTTCTAACCGTCCATTCGTATAGCTGTTCACTCATCCGTCTCTCGAACATTTATCATCTATTAATCCATGTGTCTCCTCACCCATACGTGTTACATTCCATCCGTCTGTCCGTCCCTGTCTCTGTCTATCCATCCACCTTACCATCTATCCATCTCTTAACCCATGCATCTGTCAACCTATCACTCTGTCCATAAATCTGTCTATCGATTCATACGTTTGTCCGTCCTTCCTTCTGTATATCCATTTGTTAGACAATCGATCCGTCTGCATATTTACCCTTCTGTCCAACCATTTGTATGTCGATCGGGCCATCCGTCCGTCAGTCCCCTAATCTGTCTGTTCACCCATTCATTCATCCATTTGCTGGCTGTCCTACTGCCCTACTATCATCGCACTTCATCTGTGTGAGCGTCCCTCTACCTATCTGCACGTTGATCCTACGAAAATAATCACAAGAAAAAAGGTAAACAATTCAGGATTTTACAGACTGAAAAAATTAAAAGAGTTGAGGCATAGACAATTCGACAAAGCATTGAGCTGTTGGTGCTGTTTAAGTTGTTACCATAAACGCTCTTTTCGATTTTCATTGTGTCTTGGGACTTTGAACGATCCTTCGGACATGCGAGAGTCAATCATATGACATGCAACAAAACCGATATGTCAATTATATATATAGGTATTTTACAAAGGGAAGGAAAAGGAAGAATACAACGATGGATTTCCAAACCGAAGCGAATTCAAGTGCGAAAAGTGATTTGTGTCTGTTACATTCAAAGATCATTAAATCTATGGCAACATAGGTAAGGCGAACATATTGCGACTAAGTAAACAGTTCGAAATCAACCGAAACGTGAAACTTCTGGTTGTAACATGTAAAAGATACCATAGATTATTTATATCAACCGGGATGAAATCATAGAAATTTATTCATTTTTTGCTATCATTTTCTCTTTACTTAGCTTATATGTATTACGAAATGTTAATCGTCACTTTTCGAGAAACTTATTAACATTGAATTCTTAATAGGATCTCATAAGTATTAAGAAAGAATATATTTGCATATAGCGAAGGGATATTCTTGCGCTTAATATTCCGTAGAGTAAAGTAAACTTTCCTTTGAAAATCGTAAGTGAGAAAAGGTAGATAAAGATTGCAAGAGAAATTTAAGTAAAAATAATGAAACATTTAAATATATTTAGGTATGCTTTTCAACCAAAATTTTTTTTTATGATGGTAACATTCTGTGTGGCTCAGCCTTTTATTATTTTGAAAATATACTTACAGTTGAGGGTTAATTCTTTTGAGATACAATTTATAACTCGCTGAAGAAATTTTTTGGGAAATATTAAGAAGGAAAGTCAAGAAAAGTGAAGGAAAGTGAAGAATGTGAGAAGAAGCAAAGCCATTTCATTTCATTTCTTTCTTTACTATATTGAAAATTTTATGTAGAAAAATTTTTAGAACTCTTTAGAGTAATGAAACCTGTGTGTGTATTACTTTATAAGCTTTTAATTACTACAAAATTTAATTTTAATTTTTTCTTTTATTCTAGTTGTTAATCTGGTATATTGCTTTTTCGGTAACAGTTGTTTTCAATGTGTTTTTCCAATAATTGACCGTTAATAATGCCAGTTGTGTTAATATATGTTTATAGCCAATTTTGTACAAATATTTGCTTACTATGCCTTTTTTAAGCCTATAAATCTTTCATATCTTTATAAGAGAATGCACTGTTTGTTACTTGATTCGTAACTTTATTACATTAGTTTGCCATTCATGGCTAATAATGTCTTATAAAATAAAAAAATTATATAGTTTAAATTCATCATCTCATTGCCAATATATATCTAATAAATGTGGGGATTACCCATTAATTGGAAGGGATTTGCGAAAAATTACCAAAATAATGCTAGTTAGAAAAAGAGTGTGGCAACTCTAGGTGAAAGCATTAGAGGGATTGACGCAATGAACCTTCGGTTATATTTTCAAGCTTGGGGAAGACATTTACTTTACAATGTCGTTTCAAAATTTTTGGGGAAATTTAGTTTATAAATCTTACATATCTTATTATATACGTAATTTATACTTTAAATATCTTTTCCAGTCGTGAGAGTACAAGCGAACCTCCATTGCTTTTCCAGCTTACCTTCAAAGTCCTTCTCATAGTATATATACACATATATAAAAAGTTTTCTATTTAAATTCTTTGTTTATAATTTCCAAAATTCTTTTCTTTTACTTCATCTGATAAATTCGTATGAAAGAAAGTGTTGTTGAAAGCGCTGCATTGCTGTGATAATCTGTAATGAGTGAAATCTGAGCGGAAATCAGTTAACAATCAAGCCAACTAACTAGCGACTGTGAATTTAGGCTTTAGATTTAAAGGTATCTATGGCTCCAAGCTCATGTATATATTGCATTTAAGGAGATCGGAAGAGAACGCAGTAAAATTCCTAAGCTCACACGGTTGCATTTGAGTTAAACGTTAAAGGAGAAGCAGTCGGAACACGCTCCGATAAGCCTAATGGCGACCGATTTTTTAAGCGATATAACTCAATGTTCGAATGGAGAAGGAAGTCTTTATTATTTATTGCCTGCTCCCGCCTTGACGCTTTAATCAGACGAGATTCGCAAGTCGATAGGGTAACCAAATTCCGGCATACCGCAACTTGCAAGACAATCCTACAAAAGGGGGGAGATATGCTAAGACTGGAATATCAGACATGAAAATTGTGGTATGGCTTAAACCTTCCCTTCTAAGCAAGCCTCTAATGGAACAATCTAAAAAAGTTAAATGGAATTAAAAAGGTGCATTCACTGCGATTGGGACTCAGGCTATTCTATTCTATTAAAATTGTGAAAACCGTTAGAGATGTTAAACAGGGAAAATCCACAACCCAGAACCCTAACTACTGGATATCATATATAATTTCAAGCTTAAGTACCGATCTAAAGTATCTCTGAATGGTTCTTTCCCGCTCACTTGGTGATACATAAAGGCGTCTTTAAATGAAGCGGTTTTTTTTTTAAATACGAAATACAAAAATTATTAGAAAGTTTGGAAAATCTGAAAGTTAGCAATGGTTAATATGTTAAAAGATTGTAATCATTTGTTAAGAATAAAGCCAAAACGATTTTTTCAAGTTATTTTTAATAAAATCCGTTAAAAATGTACCTAAGGAAAGCTATAGCAAACGGATAAACAGTTGACATTTGCAATCCTTTTTTTTATATCAGCAAAATCATGATTTAAGGTAAAAGCAAGATTTCAAGTTTTCCTCTTTCTTTTTAGACAGACGAATAATGTAACGAGTAAAAATATTTAGCAATATGTAAATAACCCTTTGTTTGATTTTCAAGTACCTCTAACTTCTGAACTTAGATATCGATATGCAGGTATCTAGAACTTTTTGGTGACCATCTGGTTTCTCCCTAAACACATAAAATTATATTAGAAAATAGAAAATATATACAAATATAGATTAACGTAACAAGCAAATACACTCTTATACACATATTTGTAGTTGTTAAGAAAAATCCCCAGTCCAGATATAAAACAGATTTTAAAAAATAAAGATTAGAAAATCATTGTCAGTATCGATTTATCGCCTGCACATTGATTCGTTAGCCCCTATATCATTAAGATAATATGATTGATTTCTTTTCTTACCAGCATCATGCATTACATGTCTGCCTGCATAAGGGATTTAGCTGTCGCATCTATAATCTCCTCTTGACGTAGCTACTCGCGTATGGACTGATTCTAACAATCGTTGTTTTTCGATGGTCGATTCGGAGGAATTAGGGGTAAGTATCTGTTTGTCTGTTTGTGATTCCGAGAAGATTAGGGATACGTACGGGATATTGCATTTTCGAGAACTCCAGGTAATATCAGATTTATTTGCTTGGCAGAAGTATCCCCTAACCTACTTTTGCAGAACTTTAGAGCTCACTTTGAGCTAATGCAAATTCGTAGCGTAGATAAGAACAACTTGAAAAGGCAAAAATTTCCCTAAAAAGGCATTAGAAGTAGACATTTCCAACATTTCTTTTTCTTTTAAGGTTGCTAAAGCTTCCTATTCTTCTAAGATCGACCATAACCGTTTTGCGCATATAGTTTGCTTGTATGAACTTAAACAGCTTTGAAAGGAAAGCTTCGCCTCTGAATACCTAGCGACGTTCAGCTGTCATTCTCTTCTAAGGAGATGAAAAACGAGAAAAAAGTCTAGTTTATCTACAGCAGAACATGCAATTAAAGGAATGGTCGACTTTAAACGTATCATGTCTAACGTGCCCCTGATTTATACACGTTCTTAACCGATTGCCCAAGGATTAAATCTTTCTTGATAATTGATCTTAAAAAAATTGGTGAAGTAATTTCATTAGTCGGCCAATATGCTTGAAAAAATGTTCTCGACAATATATTTGCATTTTATTTTATATAAATTTCGATATATATGTATATGTACTGTGTGAGTTTATATTTTAGCAATTTACCGAATTTTCAGTGCGGGCAATTTGTTGTTTATTTTATGGAAAATTTATTAACATTTTTATAGCTTGGAATGTGTACGTGTATTGGTAACTTTGTACTCTTCTTTGCAGTTTAGTTTACCGTATAATTAACATATATCAGCCAATTTGCATATTCAATTAACCGTTCTGATAACACAGCAAGGGAGAGCAAAAAAAAAAAAAAAAAAAGAAAAAATTAAACGAACATTTAAACTTCAAAAAAAAAAAATATATATATATATATATAAAATAAATAAAATTAAACAATGTGAAGCATTTTAGGAAAGCAATTCAAAGAGAAGTCATAGAAAAAATTATTTATTCGAAAAAATTTCTATAAATCGAAAGTAAAATACAAAAGAAAAAAAAAAAAGAATCTCAATTTAAATAAAATTTTTCTATTGACTTGAATGCAAATTAAAATAAATAAATTTTTTCTTCTAAAAAATTCATTTGGAATAATTCTTTACAGTAATTAATTGAAGATAAAAAGATATTGAAAATAAATGATTATTATTATTATAATATGCTCTGAATACAATCTAAGTTATGTTAGTAATAAAAGTATTGTGCATAGATTTCTATGTGTGTCTTAATCTTCACATTTTCACACGAATTAAATTTCTATTTTAATTTCCGTTATTTTTAAAAACGGCCATGCGAAGCAAATAGATATACTAGATGGCCTTAAAGCGGATATATGCGCATGTAAAAGGCGTACAGATAGATGGACTAACAGAAAAACCAATAGAAAAGTAAGGGAATTAGTTGGTGGCTGCAGTGCCATATGGGAAGATGGATAACAAATGGCAAGAAGACGGAAGGAAGGATGGACAGGCACCTCGAAAAATCAAAGGAGGGCCTTATCCATAAAGATGCGGCTAGGCAGCTCGACGAATACGCAGACATGGAAATCGGCGAATAGATAGACCGTCAAACGTAAGACCAACACACGCAAGCATGGACAAATGGATGTAGAGAATAATCTGTAGAAAAGGCGGAGTGGCGTATGGGAGGGTGGATGACGGAAGACAAACACTCAGACCATAGGGCCAAATCTAACTCTCTGAGCACCGCGAGCACCACTACTTATTTAATGCCCCAGAATACCACAGCCACCACGAGTATTCCCCGAAGGACCACATCCAGGCGGTCAGGCGTTACACATCGGCTGAGCCTGTTGCGTTCAAATTATCATTGCGTATACCAGCTTCCATTGGAGTTTCCCACACGTAAAAGCAAGCTTTCCCCCGAGGGATGCTGGCACCAATATTCGGGTTCGTCTTAACCGGTGCAGCCACTCCTACCCGCCTAAGCTGGTACACGTGGAAAAGAGTGAGCGGCAAACCTGACCACCCTTTAGAATTATCGGCATTATGCGTGTCTTTATATTCACTCTTTGCATTCGGATTGTCCAAATTTCCTGGGAAGCCACACAACTACTTTCCCCCTTCGGTGGCACCTTATCACGCTTCAGCGGTCGTCTGGAGGCAGACGACCGGCGGCGCTCTCGAAGACTGACAAGGGAAGGAACACCCGTCGCCGGAGATTGAAAATATTGATGGAACATTGAATGGATGAGATATGGCTGGGCTGAAATTGAAAAAGACGGGTGGACGGACAGTTAAATATAAGGAGCCCAAGCATAAGGAACGAAAGAAAAAACTGAAATTATAAGCAGCTTTGTGGACAGGCAGAAGACGGACAAGAAGAGCGAATCGGCACCAAAGAGCGCGAATAGAGAAATCGATAGAAAGACGGACGGACAAACGGAACATATGGGATCATAAAGCGGCAATAATGTAGATACAACAAGTCTGTTGTGAAACGCACAGATATAGGGTGGGCCGCGAAAACGAATACGAGCATGGGGAGGACGGATAAGAACAGAATCCCACGCCTCTAATTTAGCTATAAACTTCATGCAGATTTTATTCGCCTATTTTCCTGTTTATTGAGAAGAAATTCTTATAAACCATTTGTGGCTTTAATGATTACGTAACATAAAATTTTCAATAGAATCTTGAAATGTAATACATTTCGCCCATAAAAATTCAATATGTGCTTAAGGATATGATTGCTTTCCTCAAAAAGAAAGTGAATTAAATGTTACGTCTATGCATACAAAGACGTTGATCGCACAGGTATAAAAGATGTTGTTGACAACTGTTGTAAGTTAAGCATGCTTTCCTGTTGTTGTACTTTTTTCATTTAATTAAATTAAGTGCTTGTGTGTTGAATAACAAACAAACAAGAAATCAAGTAAACAACAAGAGACAGATAGCATGGTGTTATGGTTACGGGGCAAACATTTCATTAAAATGCCATAAATTAGCGTAGACTATATAGAACACAAACTCTGGAGGGATTAATTTATGTACAAAGATTGTGATGAAAATCTTAAAATTTTAAAAGTTGATCAAATGTTTATGCAGTCATTTGTAGCATGCACAGATATGCCTCAAGCAAGATTCTAACTCAATCTAGTGGTGTATTCCTGTCGCCCTTCCTTGGACTTGGCTTATGCTTGCAAAAAGTTCACATATAAAGCCAATACTTGTCAGAAATGCAGAAATTAAAAACTCCATAGAAGAAAGATGGGTACAGGTGCTCTAGAGCAGCACGAGGCTTCGAGTAGATGTAGACGTGTGCGAGCAGCTACCAATCTATCGACTGTTGTGGAAAAAATTTGAAGAAGAAAGCTAAGAACTTGCCTGCTCTTTGTTGTTTGTTGTCTACAGATTACTTTTGAGGTTTCAAGAAGCCATAATCCATACATACACAAAGCAAAATGGTTCGAATTCATTAAAACTATTTACCTAAAACTTGAAGCAAATATATATTAAAACAGTCTAAAAGAAAATTGCTGTTCTACTAGAAAGGCCTAATCTATAGCTTGAAAGCCGCTGCCTTTAAATATATATGTAAATTTTATACCCTGCACTACTGGTGGCACAGGCTGTATGAAGTCCGTGCCGATGTTTGTAACAGCCAGAAAAACTTGAGTTAGACCCACCTATGAACACCTATTATCATACTGATCGATCTAATCTTGCCTGTACGTCCGTCCGTCCTTTGATCTGATGTTCGTCCATGTAATTTTTGTTCATTTTTCGAGACGTTTTGATGAAATTTGGGATTCTGATATATTATGACCCAAGGACAAGCATGAAAATAATTCGGATATGACCACTTTTTCAACCACTTTTTCAACCACTTCCCATATAACGCCTCACTGTGATAAGTTAAGAAAATCATGCATTTACATCAAAAATAATTTATAGTTTTTGGTGTATTATTCACTAAGCGATGCGATGTAAATTGTCTAATAGTCAACTTTGCCCTATTTATTGCAATTAATATTTTGTGCCCTATCCTCTATGGTACAACACTATATTAAGCGGATGTGTGCAACACTCAAAGAGGCCTGTGATAGATCTGTCTTCTATTGCACTGATTAGAAATACTTGCTGAATTTATCTAAGTGTGTTCTTTCGTCCATCCGTCCGTTTAATCTTTGTCTATAACGTCATTGAAAATAGTACGAATCGGAAGATTTTTTGATTATTTCCCATATAACGACTACTTTTGATAAATCGTTTTATGTATTAAGGGAAGTCGCATGGCGAGCCGTGGGCCCTATGGTGTTATTAGTTGTTTAAAGAAAGTTGGTTATTGCATGTTCACGTAGCAACCCAGATTACGATTGATCCGAATCGGCGATAGTCAACTAGATATGAACAAGTGATATTTCAGTCATCTGTGACTTTAGGAAGTTGAATATAAAATGGACGGATTGACAGATAAATCATACGCAATTTGGGAAAGTTTAATACACTAACAGCCATACATACGTACATCCATTTACAATGGATGTCTTTTCTTATTGATAGACAAAGGAATAAATGTTAAATTGCAATACCAGGGGAAGACGCATTCATATGAAAACTATCTCTAGATATTTTCTCTTGTCACAAATTAATTGATAAAATTAAAATATATGCATACTTGAATAATTTTCTCAAAAAAAAAAAAAAAAAAAACAATTTTTTTTTTGTAGTAGTAACGACGACAGTTAGCATAAATTACCCATAAGCCCTCTTGTAAAAAAAAAAAAAAAACCAAATATCGACTTCGGGATATTATTTGCAATTTTACATTTTTCTGTCAAGCAGGAAAACCGACAACAATAACAATAGGAATAGCAACAACAACCCTACCAGCCTAACATACTCAAATACTATGGATTTTCGTTGTGTTTCAAGAGTTTTTTTGGCTTAATTGTGAACGTGCATGCATGTACAAGTGCATGCTGTGTGATGTGTGGAAATCAAATTTAAAATTCGTTCTGTTTCGTTTTGTTGTTGCGCTTTTTTTGTTTATTTTGTTTACTTTTTTGTTTTTGTGTTTGGCTTTTGTTCTTGTTTCCTTCGTTTTTTTTTGTTTTTTTTTTTTTTTTGGGTAAAACCATACACATATAGGAAAAGTTTTTCTAATGCCTGAACAACAGCAGCGGGGGAATTGTTGTTTAGCACATATGCGCATAATAATAAGAAGAGAGTTTTATGCACTGTTGAAATCGTAAATCAGGTTTTACTAGCAAATCTTGACATACATATTACTTTACCTGAAACTTGAAACACTTTTGCACATGCATTCCCACATCTCTATATATATATACACATAGTGCGCAACCTATTAAGGTGAGTTGCGTGCACATATTCAACCGAAATACGTAAAATTAAAACTTCAAAATTTGAACGAAAAACAACCGACAAGTAAGATAAAGCAAAAACTTCAAGTTGTTCTTTAAAAAAAAAAACAAAAAATAAAATTTTAAATTACTTTTAACAAGTATTAAAACTGCTTGTTTGTGGTCAGAGAAAAAGAAAAAAATAAAAAACAAAAAATAAACAAAAGAAAGTTTGCCGGTTATCAGTGACAATTGTTGCAATAAAGCTGAAACTTTAACTTATGGTCCACACTCGTAGCATTTGACTATCATTTCAGTTGACAGCTGCTACTGAGGTCTCCGTAAGTAATGCACGTATTATGATTAAGATAATAACGAAGCAGCCACATAACTTAGGCTGTCATTCATTCCTCAAAATTCCTCCACTTATTCATGTGTCAGTAAATCCATTTTTTACTTGAGAAATATTCTTTTTATTATTTGAGGAATCCACGTGAGTGCCCAAGTAGGCAGAGGATCTCGACTAACAACAAAATTATTTAGGAAAATTTCTTTCACGATTAAAAACACTTAGGGATATACTTTATTTTACTCAACTCTACTTTAGAAAGTTAAGCTAATAGGTTGTCGAAAAAGTATTGAGCCTCAGGAATTCGTTAATGTGAGACCTTAAAAATCTCAACAAGGAGGATGAAAACTTATACAACATCATTGAGAGATAAAAACTGTGGTTTTATTTTTTTGGAAATGTTCCTAAAAGATTCACTTTACCTACGGCGTTAAAGGAATTTAGATGATGATAACGTCTGCCTTTACATCTATTTAATTTGTTTCTAAAGTTAGCTCTGCATTATCTTACGTGAAGTTTTGAAACATTGCCGTAAACGTAGGCGTGATAGTTGATCGATCAGCAATATGAAGCTAACGTTTTACGTTAAGGCTCAACTTAATATCTTGTATACCCTCTTGCGGGCGTATTTATTAGAGAAACAAGCTCGTTGGGAGTATTCTTTTTCTTAGAATAAATATCACTCAGGGGATATTCGGTATACCTGTGAAACGGCGACGGTCATACTAAAATCGAGAGAGAAAGAAAGACAGGGAATGGCCGCAGGATGGAAGATATGTGCCAGATCGTCAAGTGTTTTGCTTTTGCCGACCGAGCGATCACACATCAATCGTTATCAAAGTACGGACTATCGCACTGGGAATCGCACGCGGATGTGCCGACTTGACAGTCGCGCTCCTAGAAGATAGTTAGAAAAATAGAAAAATGACACCTCATTTCCATTTAAAGCTCAGTTTCTTTCATAGGACCTATTACATAGACGATCCCTCAAAACATGGGCTGACGTGGTCCACGTTCGGCAGAATTTATCCTAATGTCGTACTTGTTATTATTGTCCATCTATTTTCGGCATAACATATTTGGCTTCATTTTCTTGAGTACGTTCACTACTTCATGGCTGTCCTCATAGGGGGTAGGATACAAATAATAGGCCTACGTGGCCCAAATTTGTTGCAGTTCATAATCAAGTCAAAGTGTATTTGATCAATTATCACTGAGAAATATTAAAAATTATCTTGTTTGGTCATATGAAGGATTTGAGAATTGCAATGCTTCCTTATAGAATGACGTTTCCAAAAGAAGGCGTTACATAGGGTGTGGTTGCAAAAGTAATCCGAATCCACTGATTTTCGATAAAGTCCATGCTAAGTTTGGGCTGAAACACGTCAGTTTGTATCTCAAATACTTGCGACCTTTAGACTGAACACTAGAGCCAATGGACAGTTATCAGACAAACGGACAGATAAACTGAAACTAATGCAGAAAATGATTCTGAGTCGATTGGTATAATAAAGTATGAGTCTTAATTCATTTTGGATGTTATATACATTCGCACAAGCTGGTTACAAATGATGTAGTGTATTGCAAAAGAAGAGGGGAAACGGTGAACAATTTTATTTTAGGAGTGACGGACAAGTCTTGTTTTTTTGGTTTGTTGAAGGCGATTAGATGGAGGTGTTTGGCCTAATTGGCCCACATCTCCACTGGCTTAAAAAGAGATTGATTGATTTGCTGAGACGCATCAGATTCTATCTTAAAAACAATTGCTATAATGTTTGCGAAGAGATCGCGGTAAATAATAATATGATAATAATAACTAGTGTCTTTTATAACGCATGATCATTACACATAAAATTTGGGCTATGCAAGGTGAACAGATTTTACGATAATAAAATTTGCGCCTACTTGCCTTTTCTTAAAGCAACTACTGTGGATTTTTACTCAATGACACTTAAGTTCTATTATTACATTCTCGGTCACTTGTCGCGATTAGAGGATACTAAATTTGTGCAACTGTGTGCAAGGCACAGAAGGACAGAAGGACTGTCTCTATCCAGCAAGTGATGCTAAGCTTGTTTGTTCGTCCGTCACTCTGCCCGCCTTTCCTGTTCAACTTATCGGCTGAAGTTTCCGAGATGCTCCGGTCAAATTTTATACCCTGACATGCTTTGGCCCAAGGATGAACGCTGTTGAAAATGATTCGAACCGAATCCCTTTTTCGATCGCTTACAATATGGAGGCTTGTTTTGAAAAATGCTTATATCGTGGGCCGTGACCCACTATAGCGGGTTTACTTTGTTTAGCTCTCGTACGGAAAATCTCTTGATTGCTTTCGACATCAATAACTTCGATGCCAATAGAATATATCCCTCAGCAATAAAAACTTCTTGTGTTTATTTAAAACAAGCATCGTAGAGCACAGACAATATAAGGAACAAAATATAGTATATAGAAAACACAAGGGATATAGAATGTGTTAACAAAGAAAAACGACTAAGAAGAAGTATACTGAAGCACTTGCAATTAAAGAAATTAAAAATTTTCTAAAAATCTTAAATAAGCATTCAATTGTATTTGAAAGATTTTTTTTTATTTTTTTTTTTTGATAAAATGAAAATTTAAACAAGAGCAAAAGTAAAAGGAATTAGAACATATTTTCCAAGCAATAAAACTTCAACACATTACGTTGGCCGTTATCCAGATTTCATTTTTCTTCTTCTTCATCGAAACAAAAGAAAATACAAAAAAAAAAAAAAAAAAATAGAAGAAATGTTTATATATAAACGAAACAATTTTGCATGCGTGTATGCTTGTACGTCTGTTATATATATATATAGCCTCCAAACAAAAACTTTCTAAAACCCCTTAACGGGAAAAAATGTTAACATACTTTAATGTTGATTTTACAGCGCAGGCAGCAATCTCATGCACCAACCCATTCACTTACTTATTTTTCGAGAGAAGATAACTGCGATAAAAGTCCAGTTAAGGGTGGCATATAAGTGCTTTATTTCCTTTTTTTTTTTTTTTTTTTTTTTTTTTTTTTATATATATATGTGCCTTTCATTCACATGAGTTTGATGTTATTACAAAATGCAAAAAGGAGAAAAGAAAAAAAAAAAAAAAGAAAAAAAAAGAGAAGAAAGTAAGAAAATTGCCATAAATTTCAAATGGCTACACAAGCACAACAAAATTGCCATAACAGTAACACAGTTTGTGTAAAGCTATCTTTTCATTCACCCTAGGCGTCTACATGTGCGTATTGTTGTGTATGTATGTATATATGTATGTATATAGGTATATATGTATGTATAAGTGTGCGTGAGTATTTGAGCGGGTGCATAGCTAGCTGGATGAATGGTTGCATTGCGTTAAAATATGCATCTGCTTACTAATAAATTTAAATTAGCACCAGCATCACTTTTCCAGTAACTGTTTGATTGTCTTATACACTTTCGCTAGTTTTGTAGCTTTGATCTCCTCCTGTGCTGTATGCGTGTGTTTGTGTGTTTGTATGGATATATATATATATATGTACTGGTTTATAGTAGTAGTATGAATAGACGTTAAGTAATAAGATTTAAATTATGAGGCCATTTTCCCAAGTAAATGTTTGGATGACAGTGTAAACGTATAACGTTGTCATGACTTTATATGTTAAGAATACTTTAACAACAATTTCTTAATTAAAATTTTAATATTAAGGAAGACATTGTCGGAACTAACTTAAATTGCTTTCAGGCATTTAAAATGTACAAGCACAAGATACAAAATATGTATCAAAAAAGATTCATTAATGTTTATCAATCATACGTCAATTTGGGCCTTTATAATTCCTTTAAGGTCGCCCAGCTTCTCCGGGGCCTTTTGTCAAAAGTGGTCCAAGCAATGAAGAGTATGCTAACTTGTAGATTAGCTTGCGTCAGTACCTCCTATAGTATGTAATTCTCCACTATCACGGCGTGTTCGTGGCGCGCCCATTTTAGCATTGAAAGTTTACGATATTTTGAAAACTATTTCCTTCAAGGCATACGTTAGAAACTAGTATGGAGTTTTACACTTATAATGGGCGTGGTCGTGAGTAGATCAGGTTTATTTTCAAATTTTGTCCACTAAGAATATGACAAGTTTGAGCTTTTAAATGCATTATTTGTTACCCGAAAGCTTCCAAGCAAAGGTAAATAATAAGGAGACAGTTGAGCTGGACCCAACGTGATAGGATCAATTTCGAGTATATATATTGTATGGGATGCTTGATGCGAAAAGCGATTAATTTCCGTCTCAATTTTTGCTCTTAAACAAGGGACGGCAGTCTAGAGTAATGGACACCGATGGACATGGTTAGATCTACACGAACGACGAACCTGTCCACGTAACCTTTTCGATGCACGCACTCATTAATGTCAAGTGCCTATGCTTGCTTTCCCCGCCTTCCGTGGATGCGTCTCACCATATTCACTAGAATGTCTGTACGGTGTTGGATGCTGCAAATAAACGAACAAATCTAATATACCTTCACTCCTATAAAGTGACGAACTAAACAAGTGAACACTTACCAATAGAAGAGGATTAATCTTTAATTTACCATCCTGCACCTGAAACAACAACAACTTAAAGCAATCACTCATTAAGAGAACGACTTTAATCTCAACAAATCTCTTGCTTATGTCTAAGTTCTGCGTAGAAGCGGACATGATCACTAGGTGAAAATCAATTAAGATTATCGGAGAGGCAATTCTCCTTCCTTTGTGTAAGTTGCTTTGGATAGTTTAAAAATAACTACTCCAAACACTGTCATAAACGTAATGGGTCAAGAAAAAATTCGTAACGTTTCTTCACCAAAATTTACAACAATTCCTTTTCTCAAAGAAATGAACTTTATTAGACTAAAAATATATCTTTCTGATCGATAAAATTTTCTCAGTTTTCTGTTAAGACCGCCAAGCGGTCAGTAGAGAAGTTTGATGGCTCCTGAACGCCGTTAAGAGAGCTGAGAAGACACAGGACGTAACACCAAAGCTGATGAACGCATTGACGCTTGTCAACCAAGCTCTCTCAAACTTCATCGAGTCATTAAAACTTTGTGTGGACAACGATAACTTTTTCATCCATCAAACCTGCACCGATTAGTTGCTGACAGCTGAGAATGCTGTGCACCTTCATTCAACTTTTTTATTGTCTGCTATCAATCTATTCAAATATGGCGCAATTTTGTTTCGCATCAGCACAGATTCATAGACGAAACTACGGCTCCTTAAATCTTTTACAGTTCATTCGTTTTGGGCGCAAATGTCGAGCTGGATACAAAAGATCCAACTTTATTCCAAAGGTTCAACAAGTGTGTTTCTTCTCAATTTTAAGTTATACATTGATGTTATCAAATGAAATGAGACGGTCTTCCTCATTTTCTTCAAGAATCTCATTGAATTCATCAAGGTGTGGTCGATCAGAGCACGGCGTATCATTACTGTCCAAATTTCGAGAAAGCAAGCGAGCGAACAATGTTTCTGCAGTTGTTTTTAACCCTTACCCCTCGCCTTCACCACGCAATCCAGCGAAGCTTAATAAGGTTAGTGTTATCAAAGTTATGCCATTCTAACTCCATTTATTGGTGAAAACGCCATAAACTTATTCCACCTCTGCGACTATAAATCCTGTTATTGCTTAAAACGCCACAAACTTTTTCCTTTTTCTACTTTTTGTTAGTGTAATCTCAATTAAGTGTCCCTAGAGTCTATTACTGATTGAATGCCACGAACTTTTGCCTTAATTTACTGTTTTTTTAATGCAACTTCACTTTAAATCCCCTTATTATTTAAAACGCTATGAACTTTTTCCGTTTCCCTATTATTTGTTGTTGTAAACGTAACTCTGGCTACTCTGATTACCGTAAAATAAATCATTAGTCATTAATTTAGACCATAAACTGTTTATTTACAGTTTCGAACGTCAATTATAAAACTATAAATCAATGCAAATAAAGAAAAAAATAAAACAAAAGTTATTAACAAAAATTTCATTTAATAGTTTTACGATTGAACGCAAAACCGCTTATTTTGCACACACCGAGGAGAGAAATTTCGGATGAGTATAAATGAAAAATTTGAACATATTTTCAATTTGAATTTTCAACTATAAGCCTCGATGCTATTGTTATGTTTGTTGTTATTGCATTTTATTGTGGTAGTATGTTTGCTGCTTTATTATTTAATTTTTATGTCTCTATACACGCTCCAATGAAATCATCAATCACTCAATTAAAAAATATCTAATATTTAAAAACAAAAACAATTACTTCCCATTGAATGGCATCGATCGCGGGTTGGTAAGAGCGATAAAGAGTAACACATGCACGTAATAAATATTTGTGTGCTATAATTGTTTGTATCATTGTATTATCTTTCTATGTAACATTATAGGCCTCATGGTCAGTTAACTGGTAATGCAATAAAAACAATCAAATAATATTGATTGCCTTGCTGGGTGTAGTCATCTACATCTGCGTTTATATGGAGGGTAATGCACATTTAAGCATTGAACTGTAAATGAAATGAAAAAAAATTAAGATAACCGCATCAAATATATAAATAAAAATAATAATTTTTTTTTATTTTCTCTATACAATTTATTCTACAAAACATGAAAATTTTTAATAGTCAATGAGCAAATATAAACAATATGATCACGATGATGATGATGATGATATGAGTACATGCACATGCATAGGTATACGCATGCATGCATGCATAGAGTTTATATTTATAAAGCAAAAATAATGAAATTTATATACTTGAAGTCATATTTAAATAACTAACAAGTTGATGTATATCAACTTGGTATATACACACATATATGTATATATATATATAAAATTTATATTTATAATAAAAAAAAAGTCAAAATAAAAGCAAATATAACATAAACGAATTTATTCCATTATGTTACGTTATCCATTCCACACTGACACTCGCTTGATGCTTGTGCAGTCGTGTTCGGTTTTACGAGAAAATCGGGCAACAAGCTTTCAGTTTTTGAAGAAATGAAAGCAACACGCCGCTTAGAGGCAGAAAGTATACTATACGACCAGAAAGGGTTATGACTTGGTGTTTTCCACTCTCAATGGTTCCCAATCGGTTCTTTGGCTGACTTTTGCAAACAGAGATGTCAAAATATTTGTAACAAAACTTTCGTACTCAACCACGAAAAATTCGAGATATATTCATTTCACTAGTGAAAAGGGAGCTTCGGGGGCTCAATGAAACACATATATTCGTTATGAATACCAAATTCGATCTATTTTTAGCCGTCTATTTCTCTGACCTTTGTCTGCCCGCCTGTCTGTCCGTCTGTCTGTGCATTTATATACTCGTTTTTTCGCCCACCCGTCCGTATGTCCGTTTTTCTGTTCGTGTATGTGTCCGTCCGTCTGTCAACTCCTTCTGCTCCTTCAGTTAAAAGACATGCCTCCAATAACAACACCTCTAAGCTTTTTAATTATTTCTCATATATTACAAAAATTATAATGATAAAAATTTAGACTTTCATTCTGTGGACGAATCAATACTATTTGCAGATAAACGAGAAAATCGGCCACACCTACTCTGCTTTATATATCTTTACGACAGCATTGGCGTGAAGAAGAAGATTCAGCCGGAGACCAGTATGGTTTTCTTACTGAACGTCTCTATATCATGAGACCTATTAAAGATTAGAGGAGGGGACGTACCAAAGAAAATTTATTTTTTGTTTTTTATAAAACACTGCCTCATGCTGAGGTGATCAGAATATTTTATTAATTTTTTTCTTTTTTATAGAAAGGGAGTACACTTGCAATTAAGACTTATTTCCTTAAAAATTAACTGCTGACGAGATGAAGTCTTCATATTTATTTTACTCTTCGCATTTTGACGATTAGTTCCGATATTTCTTCTTGGAAAGCTGATGAAGTCTAAAATTATTAGTTGGCCTTTGTTCTATTTAAAAGGAAAGCAGAAGACCATTAACCAAAAGTTAAAAATGCAGGCAGTACTTAACTTGAGACTAAATACTGTGTCCTCACTTATGTGGAAGATGTATTTCCCGGAAACCCTAAATATTTTAGAATAACAGCACGATAAACGCTTACATTACTCTGCGCAGAAGTGAACAGCCAAGTGCAGAGCAATAGTCGTAGTTGTAGTTTTCGGAATAATAGCAGCCGGCGTGAAAGGTACAACTTTTGTTGACAATCGACGGGAATACGCATGCCCAAAGAAGGCCGTATGTATTTTTTTGTACTTAGGAAGAGTCAGCGTGGATACGACTGAGTTCGTGACTGCTGCGTACGGCCGTTTAGTGAATGTGCTGCTTGGCTGGCGTTAACCCAAACCGAATATCATGGAATGACTACATAACTAGAGGTATTGGATAGGCCTCGACTTACCCAGCGGAGAGACTTCAAACCATATGCAATCTCTCAACATTTGCATGGGCTCTTTTAATAATGCAGGATTGATCAAGAAGTGACACTGTCCACTTTTGTGAACATCTTGCGTACCGGCATAAGCGAAATGACTTGCACTCTTTTGCTACCCCAACGGTTCAGTTCGAACTCTTGTCATTTAAAGTGTAGGCGAAATATTTATTAACCTTACAATCAAATGAAACAGTATGTTTTTATGTAATCAAATCTGAGGTTTATCTAATTTTCAGATTTTTTTTCTTTTTGTTTTTGCAGAGAGTATGCTCTACGCAAATAAATAAGTTTATTATTATAGCGGAACGGATACAAAATCATTTTTAAGTAATGATCATTTTGTTCAAATATCACAAAAATATTTAGTTCGCTATATGCTTATTAATCATGCATAGGTATGTATATACACATATACACATATATAGAAACTTTTGTTTATATTCTTGACGTCGCTGTTAAAATTTTGTTTATTTAATAAATTTCTCTTGAAATTAATGTAAGTATACCATGTGTACATATGTATCTGTACACTGAAACGTACATTCGCATAATAAATATTTAAATAAAATTTGCATATTACATTAGTGTTGTTGTTATATGTTGCGTTATATTTTCAACATTTTTATACATATTTATTTATTTATTTGTTTTTCTTTTTATTATAATTATTTTTCGCACTTAACTTTAATGGATTTTCGTTACATTTTATCAGCCAAATAGTAATGAAAACAATAGAAAAGGATTACATTCAGCTTAAGGGCAAATATTGAACAATCGCCTCCCCTTCCACTTCACCACTTTAAGCTGTCTTTGAAGAAATGGCTCTTTGTGGGTCTACATATCATTTCTATTAGCAGGATAAGTACAATTTTATGTTAATAATTATTATATAAGTAACTGATTATTATTATAATTTCTTTCTTTTTTTTTTTTTTTTTGAAAAAACGTGGGTCGACGAAGTGTTGCCACAAGCCGCATATTACGGAAATGATATAAGATATGTACGTTGTACGATATGCAAAATACGATACAATGGCTCATATACAAGATTTTAGCGGTTTTTTCCGCGGTCCGAGCTCCTTTCTTAGCTTACTCTTTTTAAATGATTCCAAACCGTGATGTGGTCGATGTTCAGTACGTTCCTTGTTCCTGACAGTTTACATGTCGGTCTTTCTCCGCTTTTTTGACCAGAGCGCGGTGCATCTTTGACTTCGAACTTTGCTGAACGAAATCGAGCAAATCACTCCTCGGTCCTCTGTTCAGTCGCAGATATCTTCAGATATTTCACTATTATTTCCCATTTTCAAATCGGTGTAAGATCAAAGAAGTCGAAACTTATCTTCACAAAAAATGTAAGCTAAAATGTCAGTCAAACACTGTGTTCACTTAAGACAATTAGCTGAGTGTTGCCCGATATATAGGCGTTAATGCTATTCTAAGAAAAAACCCGTAAAGACTTTTTATGTGACTTAATACTATAATATGTGAAGGAAATGGATTTTCCCTACATATTCGAACATAGATTGAAAATGATGTAAAAACGTAAAATGCGAACTAACAACTAGGGTAAGCCATGATTTTTTTTAAAGTTCGTAAAGAAATTTTCGCTTATCTTTTAGTATAATGTAAGTTATCGCGCAAGAAGTGTGTCTTGGTTACATACGTTATAAAAAGTGCTTATCCTTTGGCATCTTATTTCATTCTATGCAGTGCTACCCTACCATTTCATCATTTTCATTTTACCTTCGGAAAATTAGCGCTGCCAATCGTTATATAATCGCAGTTACCTGATGTACTTTGTGCGCCGTAAGCCTACCATTTTCGTGACGTGCCTTATCAAGTATGAACTTACCTTCCTCTGCAAATATACAAATACCCCTTAAGAGTTACCGTTTTCAAGGTGATACGCAATCGTCTTAGAACTATATGAAAGGTGCTGCTGTTCTCTTTTATTTATAGTGGCATAACTTACGTCTTCTATGCTTACGATTACCGATGCCAATTATTAGGTAGGTGAGTTCATTTCATATACGATAGACATACTGATTCCATGACGTGCCTTATTTCCTTACTTATCAGCTATGAAATTGATTACCTTTTAGTGCATACGAATACCTTAAAACAGATACGGGACAAAAAGAAGGTGGCGATTTTGGTCAACATATCTTCTGAGATATAATGTTTTCAAGATGATAAACACTCAAGTCACCCCGGCTAGTTAAGGACTAACAGAATAGTGACACAGTCCTCTTTTATCTGCATAAGTATAGTCATTTCTACTCGACGGCTTGACCGAAAAAAAAAAACAAATGGTTATCAATATTTTGCCCGCTTTCCAAAGTTATCGTAATCAACCACCAACTGATCGCATTCAAAGACAACGTATCTATTTTGAGGTCATCTGATGCACTACGAATTCGTTAATCCTATTACTTCAAGGCTATTATTTATTTCTTATTTTCCAACTGATCAGCTATGAACTTAGCATACGCTAAATACAAATAACTTGAAAGTAAGTTCGAGGCCACAAAGGATTAATGACTTTGATCCTCACGATAGGTAATGAGGGGTTCGATCTAAACCGAATCTGAGCACCTTCTTGTTAAGATTGATGTCTCTACATAATCCGAGACCAGTGCAACATTCAGCTGATGATTTTTGCTTCTCTTTTTTTCTTTGTTTTATGAGAGTAAACCTGTAAGATCAAACTACGTTTTTATTACGCCAATGCGCGTAGCGATTCAAGTAAACGTGTGTGAGTTTATACTATGAATCTAGTGTCTAATTAACAAGATCTTTGTATATCCTCATATCATATTAAATGTTAAGTATATATATATATGTACACATATATCCTATACCTATACATTATATGAAAAATTTATTATTATAAAATTTCTTATCAATAGTTTCAAGTTTCACAGGCTGAATAATATTATTTGCATACTGTCACCCGCTGGTAATAGTCATGATGGTAATCTATATTAACACTTCTGTTTCTTAAAACAATTTCTGATAATATTTTGTGTGCTACGACGATATTATTAATAATAATTATCATTATTATTAGTAGTTTATAGTATATTGGAAATAAATATGAAACTGGTCTTAATAATTGCATAGGTTTGCTTAAAAGGTAAGTATAATCATTTTGTTTCTTGGCTTGTAACACTTGAAAATATTACATCGAGGTTTGTAAGCAGAAAGGCAATAGCAATGAATAACAATAAATTCGGGAAATTCACTGGGAAATCTAGTCATTTACATAGCTAAAATATCCGGGCGGGCAGTTGCCAGAAAGAAACTAAAAATAAACATCATTAGCAGGAAAACTGGTGAGTTCATTTCAAAATTTGTTTTTTTTCTTAACGAGATTTCCAAACGTTCGATAGTAGTATATAGAAAAAATCGAAATGACTTAGGAACTTAACTCACTTCTACTTTTTCTTAACCTCGTTATGAAGCAAAGTATAAATAATCATGTAAAAATGTTAAGCGAACCGTCGTACACGGAAAGCTGAGTCTCCAAATTTTCTGGTAATAACTTAGACGAAATCAAGTGAGAGCACTACACTAGGACATGGCCGCCAGTAATCACATTACACGCTACAATTATTCATATAAAAACTTTTCAAAATAAGGCGTTATACGGCAAATAGTCTTTAACGACTGTTGTCCTTGGGCCACGTCATTCAGTCGAATTTCATTAAAAATATATCAAAAGTTGCGATCTTTAGGACGGACAGACAAGCTTCAGATTCATGAAATAATGTACATAGTAAAAAGTGAACTTTAAGTACTTCTTAAAGGGTGTGGAGGGGGGGTTGAGTCCTCCTAGTTGTTGCTTACATACGCACAAATTTTATGTGTGAGAGTTCAGTATCACCATTGCTTTATATAATTAAAAAGCTTTTAAACTAATAAAATATCCAAAAATTTGAGAAAACTATACAACAATTAGACAACTGTATGTCATATATATCGCCGTTGTACTATGCTAGCTGCTTATGAAACCACCCACGATTCGTAAATGTTTAAAGGGTTTCATATCTCTAAGATTGAGAAAGCAATGGTTGTAGATCTGTAAAATCGAGGTCACTGCTTCCTTGTCTGTTATGACCATTCTTGAGTAATAGAAACTTGAACTTTCGCCATTTATTGCGTACATACTTGTTCGTTTTGTCTTATCTTATCCTAATAATTCTTCGGAGCAGTCGTCATTCGTTCGTCACTTTCTTCTTGATAGATTACATTTTATTCAAAGTCATCACTAATCAGTACTTTTTCCCATCTGGCTGGCAGCATTTGGATACCATGTCGGAAGAAGTTTTTCAGCTTTTATTTATTATACCCATCACCGAAGGATGGCGCTGCATTCACTTTATCAAACCGTTTGCAATACCCAGGAGGAAACTTCAGAGACTCTACAAAGTATATGTGCTCTGGATCAGCATCAAAGCATGTCCTTCTGTCCGTCCGTGTAGTGTCTGCTGTAAGCATTCTCCCGTTCGCCTAGAAAATTGAAAGACAACTTCAAAATGACCCAAACCGATCAAACGACTTGCCTACGACTAATGTCCTCACATCTATGCAACAAAAACTGTGAAAAACTATGCCTTTGCTTTCTGTACACAAGTCATTTTAATAAATTTCTACTTTTGTATTCTGCATATAGAAAAGATCAACCACGCCCACCCAATATCATAATGTATGAAAATTTAGTTCTTTCTTTTTCTTTTTTTTGATAATTTTTTAGGATACAGGTTATGGGCATAAAAGAAAC
>NW_023998444.1:2219183-2273606 GCF_014805625.2 Glossina fuscipes
TTAGCTGTACTTGAAGATGATGTTGTTGCCAGGAGACGCAAGCTTACGATACCACGTTTTCGATCTAGCAATTGCAACAGAACCTCGCGGTGAAGCTATTTTAAAGCATACGACGCAATTTCTTTATAGTCCTATTACATAAACTATTTCAGTTTTTATAAATCAAAAATTCTCAATATTTTTCATGAGCGACTTGAACACACTGTCACTCTGTTTATAGAAAATTTACTTTATAGAATTATTTCAACTGTAAAAATCGCTTTAAATCGAACTAACGATAAGAGTGTGTAAAATTCGTCTTGAGCGAATGTCATTTTATATTCTATCATAATTTGAATTTATCTTAAGCTAAAGTCTTGCCCTATCACATGCTTGTCATTGTGCGAACGTAAGGAAATGTTTTAAATTTTATAGATATTTGTGCTGTTATTTAATATTTGCTTTAGAAAATGAAATTTTATACATATATATACCTATATATATGTATATAACTATATTTATATATATATATAGAGAAAGAAAACATTGTTTAAGGTTATTGTAACACATTAATATAAAATTGCACAACATGATAGAAGTTCTCATGCCTAAATGCATATACTCGTATAATGGCTTTCTATAACCAGTTGAAATAAGTTAGTGTTAGTTTATGTTTGTTCATTAGAAACTTATATGTTATTACAAGGTGTTTTTTTTTTCTTTTTTGGCCTTCCTATATCAAGAAGCCGAAAGGTATAAAATTGATACCTGTTAGGAAAGAGAGAGTGTGTGTGTGTGTGTGTGTGTGTGTGTGTGTGTGAGAGAGAGAGGGAGTATAAACATAAATTTTAAAAATTCTATTAAAAATTTTGTGTTTCTGTTTTCTTAATACTGTCGTACATATTGTGTTTCGCAGAGCAAGGTCTGAGTTATTTCCTTGTAATTTTTTCTTCTCTTATTTTTTATTATTATTATTATTTTTGTTTTTTTTGTGTAGTTTAGTTAAGTAATTTAAATATTTATTTAGTAACACTTTATGATATTTAGAGAAAAATTTATTGTTGAAATATAACTTTTGGGAATTTTATTAATTAAGAAAAGTTTTTAATTACAAAATGAAGTCGTTAGCATTGAACAGAAGTTTTTACACAACAAGGAAATTATAAATTTAAAAAATCATCACAGAAAGTAATGTACACAATATCCGTTATGATCTTTCGAATTTATATTAGAGGCTTATTTTGAGTCTTGGTTTCGGGTTAAATCGTTAGGTTCTTTTGAGGTTATGTCGTTTGTTTTTGCCATGGCCGTTTAGTATTTAGCAACTTTTGAGGTTTGGTTTTTCAACTCATCAACGCACAAGGATTTAAATAGATAAAAAAACTTTAGCAGGCTTTTGCGTGATACTGAAATTTTTTGTACTCTACACCACTTGTGATACAGGTTAGATCACTTTCTGAATCGATGTAAACATGTCTATCGGTTTGTCTGGCTTGGTTTTTTGTATTTTGCATAGCCGTAACAATTCTTGAGATCTTTTGATGCATCATTCATTAGTCGTGAAAAATCAACGAAAAACGAAAGCTCATTAGTGTCATTGTCAACGGGCTTAATTCATTCTTCTAAGTAAAGCAATAAAAATTAATTTTTCTTATGTCCTAGACGACTTGCGGTATAAGGATATATTAAGTTTATGCGGAACGAATCGACTTTCTGAATCGATCTAAGCTAACGTGTCTGTCGGTCCGTTTGACGTCTGTCTATCTACTCTTGTACTCAACTCGCAGGTCGCAATTTTCGAGATGACTGTATTATGCGAAGTATTATAGGCTATCTAATAGCTAACCGTCCCCAATTATAGCATTCTTTTTTCCTTCCTTACTAAAAGTCTTTATCATGTGTAATGAAGGGTAACTGAGAGGGTAATAGAGCGTGGTATGTATAAAAACAGTAAATAAATTTCATTTCTCAAAGCAATCAAAGAAGCTACTGCTTTGGAAGATGAATGCCTTTGCCACTAAGGCGTAATATGCACAGAGAGGGCACTTAGGTAAACAAGTCTCATTTTTGAAGGCCCTTGAAGAAGCAACTGCTTCGGAGAATAAGTGCTATTGCCCTAAGGCGTCGTATGAACAAAGACATTACTTATGTAAACTTATCTCTTTTCACAAGATCGCAAGTGTTACCGCTTTGCAGAAGGAATCCCTGTACCACAACGGCCTGATATGAACTGGGACAGTATAGAAGTAAACGAATCTCATTTGCGCTTGATAGCTATGTACGAGAAGAAGGAAAAATAGTCAAAGTAATTTTATTTTCAATAAATATTTTTATTTATCCTGAATATTGTAACAAAATACCGTTATTCTAACAGTTGTCCTGATATTAACGTCTATGGAAATCTTTTTTTTTGTTATGTCACATGTCGCATTTTCGTCTGCGTGCGTAATGCGCTTTTCATGGTCGTTGTTTTTCATGTTTTTATTTTTATTTAACAGTTAAACGTTTCCTTCCTTCTGAGTATAACATGTCTATTTATCATTTCTTCATTCATTCTTTTTTTTTTCGTTTCTTCTCCTCCTCTCTACTTCTCTTCTTGTCGTCATTGTCTTTTAAAGCATAACACATTCATATTTATATTTCATTTGCAATTTTTCCTTTTTTTTACTTTTGTTAATTTATGTCCTTTTCGCTGAAGGATTTGTGCATTTTTCTTTCTCTTTTTCTGCTTTTTCTGGCTATTTTTTCCTCTTTACTGATGTTCGTGAATACAAATCTGTGTGTATTGCAAAATATGTAACACAACAATTTTTACTTTCTTTTTTTGCTTTATTTATTTATTTATCTTTTTTTATATTTTGGTTACACTCATTGTGACAACGACGATGACAGCTGTCAAAGTTATGTAAGGCTCTATTGTGTTGCGTATGTCTTGCAATTTAATGTTTAAGATTAAAAATGACAAAAACAAAATTTATCATAAACATGACAAATATAGACGAAGACAGGGAAAAAGGACACATCTTTAGAAAAACAAGGCATTGGCTTTGATTACTAATGCTCAGCGCAAATGCTTAAATTTTGTATTTTAAAATGTTTGTGGGTGAATTTGACTTTGGGTTGAGATCCATTTGAAAAACTCTTCATCTCGTTTTTGTCTTACCGGACATGGTTCGAATATGTTAGGATTTTTTATACCCATCACACACTCATGGATGAGAGGTATATTCTTTTGAGTCCTTTTAAGCGTGTTCGTCTATCTGTTCGTCAATGATAGGCATCCTCCCTGGTCCCAAAAATCCACTAAGTCTCGAAGATCTTACAAATAGATTTGCATTGAAATTGAGCGAAATCGGCGAAAGGATGCGACAATAGCAAAAACAAAAATTGGCTTTTTGTTTGCCACACATGATCGACGCTTAGACACAACGATAAAAACTGACATTAAGTGGTTCTGCAGCATCGGTACAAAAGTGTAAAAGAAGGTTCCAATTTTATCCTTTCATCAAAGCGTTTACAGCACCCAGAAAGAAGCCTCAAAGATCATACAAAGTTTACTTACTATTAACCACCATTAAACGATTATGGATATAACAGACTCGTTGGCGGCCCAAAATAATTTTTTTATATATTATAATATATGTGCAATTAAATTTATATTTATCGGTAAGAGATTTTTTCCAAATGTTGCTTAAATGGAAATATCTCTTCGGTCATCTAGGTCGATAGCTCAATTCTGAGAAGAAAGACCAAGGATATAACTAAGAAAGTTATATTAAAATAAATCCTAGATAACCGTCACTCCTGGTGCACGAGAATATAAAGACAGTAAAGCATTTCTTCAAGTAAGGTAACGATCCGTTAAGGTTACCTTTGAAGATATTGCACCTTCAGCACTCCATAGGAAATATTTTAAGGAAATTTTTAAGACCTATTTATTACAGAATCAGCTCCTCAGCTCTTTAAAGCGAAGTAGATATGTTTTCCACGAAGATTCTGCACCATTAAGCACTGTGCACCAGTAATAAATCAGTTCGATGTTGTTAATCGGTTTTTATTTTATCGCAAATTTTACTAAAATACCTTCTTGATGTCTTTTAGAGGACCTATAATAAATATATGAGCTGACATGTCCACAGGGCAAAATAGATTTCCCTGATTCGCAAGCTTTAGATGATGAGGAAATAAAATTTAAAGGGCCGGATTTTCTTCTAAAAAAAAAACTCGAGGGCATAGCCATGAATTCATCGAACGGACTATATTGGCTGCAGTGATCCCGCTGCCTATGCCGATTTGGAATATAACACAACATTACTCAATAAGTCTCTGGTCTGACTCCTACGTGGCAGAACCTCTGGTAGACCCATGTAAAGCGGCCTCACTAAGTCAACTGAAACCGATAAACTAATTGTCAGAATGTCATGAAATTTTGATTCGCTTCGTTTGAAAGTTCGTACTATTCAGAAATGTTATGGGTCTGTGAACAGTGTCGCCAGGTCGGAGCTTTATTGAGTGATATATTTTATATAACGTTTAAGAGATCTAAAGTATTGTTTCGGATGAGCACAAAAAGTCCGCATTAGTGGATATACCGAAAAAGGCTCAAAGTTGATTTCCCATTTGTTCGGATTATTAATCAGTAGATTTCGATGTTCAGACACATTCCAGATCTGGTTAGCTTCTTTTCCTTCTGCTCTGTTCTATTGTCTTTAGCTTTTTAATTTTTTTTTCTTTTTTTTTTGTAGGTATAGTTGTTTTTTTGTTCATTTGCTTTAAATTTTTTGAATTTTTCGCCTTCTTTTAAATCTCGCTTAGTTAACTTTCAAACGTGACACCACAGAAGAAAAATATGATAAAAAAACTATTCATATATTAAAGTTAATTAAGTTGAACTAATGCAACGTTCATTTTACGCTCTCATGCCTATGCATATGTTCTGAACACTTGGATATATCTATAGAATGTCCTTTTTGCTCTGGACAAATTTTCAATAAAGTTATTGAAAGCAAAAAATAATAAAATGAATTATTGCTCGAATGTGTTTCCGAAAATATTTGAAATTAGATTTTATCTCTAGTGGGTGGTCTGCAGCCTCATTCATGTGCGATCACATACGACAGGCAGACATTCTTGTTAATGTTTTCCGTTCTATCGCTTTGGTATTAATTATAACAAATGATGTTTGCGACGCATATTTATAAGGCAATCCTGTATTTATTCATTATTATTATTATTATTAATATTTGCTTTTTGTAGTTGTTATTGTTGTTATTAGCATTATTGCATTATTCGTTTAATGCATGTGCTATAAGGCCTTCAGATATATGCTTGGCTGCCAGGCTCTTAGTCTCTACTTAATTTATAATATATTCGTAAGGCCTAGAACAACGCATCGAAGAGCATACAAGATAGGTATTTTTAATCAGCAGGAAGAGACTAATTGACTTAGATCCGATTTCTTTTTTTTCCGAGTTTTGTGAAAAGGAATCCATGGAAATTTTTCTGAGCAGCGAATGATTCTCACAAACGCTTGCTTGGTGTGCCTTCTTAGAGACACAACATGTTACGCCCTTTTATATGAATCTTTGTTCATTTCGACTTAAAGCGTGATTGGCTCCTAAACCATAAACTGTTGCGACGGGTAGACAAACGGACAAGTGCACAGAAAAGCGAACAAACGAGCCAAGAAGTAGCCAAATGGACAGAGGAAAGGAGAGCAAACGAACAGACGCACAAACAGACAGAGAAAGAAACAGACAGGTGGGTAGACGAGAACACCTCGAAGCGATTAAACAAAAAAAAAAGGAAATATAGGCCGCTAACTGAACTAAGAGATATGTAGACCGAAGCACGATCACATATGAGTGACAAGGGGTTGGGCGGACAAACCGATTGATAAATAGATTAATAAATTAATATAAAGACGGAGGGACAGAAAAATGCGAAAATAACCGGACAAAGAAGTGGCGAAATGGCCAGAGGAAGCAAAAAACTAGCAGACGGGTAAACGGACAAATGGGCACACAAATGCGCGTTGGGCTGACCAAAAAAAAGAACGGACACGCAAACGGATAACTGGATAAAGCGACACGCCGACCGAGCTACATATATACGGGCGGACAAATGCACAGCGGCATTTGCGGACCTACGGACAAGCGTTCGTACAGACACACAAATATAAAAACGGAGGAAAGACAATCGCAAGAACATGGCCAGTTCAAA
This sequence comes from Glossina fuscipes, assembly GCF_014805625.2. NCBI lineage: Eukaryota > Metazoa > Arthropoda > Insecta > Diptera > Glossinidae > Glossina > Glossina fuscipes. The sequence continues at coordinate 2,225,385 of NW_023998444.1, forward strand.
TCAGACTATGATGCCCTTGAAGAATACAAACATTCTTTAGCGTGTAGTTAACGTGTATTTTCTCGTATTGCCAAAGAAGGGAAGTTGTTGAGAGTATGCCCTTTCTTCTTTATGCAAAAAGTAAACTCGTTATAATAAAACTGAGAGGGGAAAACTTTCGCCTCTATGTCGGAGGGAATTTTCAATACATACACCTTTTAAAAAAATACATGAAAATCGGGCGATTTTTTATTTTTTGAGGACGCACAAAAAGGCTATAAGGCACAAAAAGGGTATTTGATATTTATCGCTAATTATTAATTAACAACTTTTTACTATTAAAAGATTATCTTTTTAGCGGTAATCTTCAGTCCTTTAGCTATCCACGGAACCACTTTCCAAAATAGCCATAGAAATAAAGCAATCTCTTAAGCTCTTAACTATATTTTTCTGCATCTGTGGCTCTCCCCCTCACCTCATCTTCCTCTCTCTGTGTGTCTCTCTCTTGCTCTGTTTCTGTGCCTATTTCTCTCAGCATCTCTCTCCCTTTCTCTTCTCATCATTCTTTGTATTACCTTATGACAATTCAGTGAAAGCTGCTAAAACTTCTTGAACTCCTTGAACACGGAAAGTTCATAAATGTTTTTAAAAATTGTTCAATAAAACAGTCAAGGAAAGAAAAGTTACATGGTATTATGGACTTGAAAGGTGCAACGTAATAACTTAGGCCACAAAGGTTTTTAAGAGTACTGGGATGTTTTGCAATGAATTCTCAAACGATGGTTGAGATATTCGACCTTTTGAGGGCCAAAGTTAAACACATTTGTGTTCTATTGAGACATGTGTTTCTCATTAACAAAAATTCTTTTAATTTCTCTACGCTGCTTGGTCTTGTTCTTTCCCTTTCACTCGGTATCGGTCGCCTTCTTTCCTATTATTCTACTGAGGACAGTTGATTTAAAGGTTTTCTTTTTAATGTGGTTTCAGTCTCCTCTTCAGTTAACATGCATAAGTGAACAAAAACTTCAAAATGTAACTCGATGCGTTTGGATGCGTTTGTGTTCGCAAATGTAAAAAATAAATTAGTAAGCATCACCTGTGCACATGTGTGCGTTTATTAGTTTTAGTTATACAATGAGGACATGTTAAATACTTTTGCCAACAACTAACATAAGCACACGCACGTACAGATACACACACATACATGTATACATATGTATATATATTTATTATGTAGTGATAGTTGTTTTGCAGCTGTTCGATCAACTTAGTTTTCATTTTCAAAGTTTTTGTTAGTTTTGTTTTTTTTTTTTTTTGCTTTCTCTCTCTCTCTCTCTCTCTCTCTCTCTCTCTCTCCCTTCCTCTCACTCTTTTCAACAAAACACTCAAACACACATGTGTTCATTCATATGGTTTATACAAAATTGGACAATTTTTAAGTCCTTAGTTTTCCTTTTTATGTACATGTAGTCATGCATACATATAGTTAGATGGGTGGGTGTAAGTAAGTGTTTGAAAGCAAATTTTGAGTTTTAAATGTAAACTTTTAAACTTAAAGCAAACACAAATGGTACAAAGAAAAAGTTTTTTATTACAAATTTTCTTCTTTCACTTTTTTTTTTTCTATTTGATAATAAAAAAAGAAATAAAAAAAAAAAATACGATAGAGAGTAAGAAAATTTAGTTTTAAGAGAGTTGAGTTCCTCCCAGCATAACTGACCAATGTCTATGAAAATGTTACTTTAGTACATGGTTTCTAACTGGCTACCAATGGCACAGACTTAATAAAATTGTTGACATAAATATTATATGCTACCATAAAGACGTTACACACATAAGCACACATAAGCAACAACGAAGTTGAAATTTATATTTAACTCCATTCATTTTCGAAATACTTGTCACCTTGTGGTACAAGGATGTATTAAATCTGGTGAGAATGTATGTAACAACTGAAAGGATTTGAGATAGACTCATCTTTTTTTATATCGATCTACGTCTAACTGTCCGCCACTCCATCTGTCCGTCCTTCTGTTCGACTTCAAGGACGCTATTTGGGAGATATTTTGATGAGAATTGGAACACCGACGTGCTTTGGCTCAACAAGGAACGTCAGAGAAAACGGTTCAAGTTAGACCACTGTTTCGACGACTTGCCATATAACGTTTTGCTTTGGAAAGTTGTTATTTGAATAACTGTAGGGTATTGTAGGGTATTTAAGGGCAGGTTTTATTGACGGAATAGATACTTTGAACTTACTGGAGTGCGGGGAAATAAATTTTTCATCTGCAAGAAATATATGTATACCCCATGGCATATGTGGTACAAGGGGATACCAATTTTTTGCGGATGTATGCAACACGCAGAAGGATTTGAGATAGAACCATCTTTTTTCAGGAAGTAACTCTGAATAGATCTAAGTATGTCTGTACATATGTTCATCTGTTCGTCTTTGTTTTTTTTGTGCTTAACCTACAAATCACAATATTTTAATGAAATCGGCTATACCGGCATGTTCTGACTCAAGGCCGAATGGTATACAACGTAGCCTAGATCGTCTCACTTTTTCGACCAATTTCTATTTAAAATCTATTTTGAATAATTGCTATATGCATAATTAAATTAAGCAAAGTATTGTAGAGCATTGAATGGTGGTTCGTGTCCCACTTTAGTATTTTTATTTGTTTTATATGCAAGACTTCTAAAGCGGTTGCATGTTTTCGTCTGTATAACATTAAATATCTAATAATAGCCAATCGGGTCAAATATATATATTTTTTTTAAGCGGTAATCGACATTGTTTTCCGGTTTAACTAAATAAGGATATATGCCAGAAAAATTTCTCCTCGATACTGGTGCATTAACGTTGCAAGCATATCAACTGAATGTTTAGTTCTTCGGCATTCCTTAGATTAGTAATGTACTTTTTTACTGTGAGGCAAAAAAAAGAAAAATTTAACATTTTTTCGTTAAATAAATAAATAAAATCATATAAGCTATAATTTCTCTAAGATATAAGAGCAGAAAAAAAAGCAAATGCAACATTGAGTAGCAAAAAAAAACAAGAGAAAAATATCATCAAATTTTCTAAGCATAAGAATATTAAATCCCCGATGGCGTAATACAATTTATAGCAGTGCAGTCTAACGAAAAAACATCATACGGCTCTGTCTTTGAAGGAACAATAAAAAAGAAAACCTTCTCTTTTCAAAGTACAACGTAATAAAAAAAAAAACATTTTGTAGCACGGAGCCATATTCGTATGCGGTCTTTGCCGATAGAAACGGCTATAAAGAAGCAGTAGCGATATGCTGGAAGAATTTTCTAATGCACAAGTGCCAAATAAGCTTTTCTTTCAGAAAAACTATAGATGAACTAAAATATTAAAAAGTCGGCTGTTGTGCCGATATTCTGCCCTCGGGTATTATAAATTTATTGTCAAGTGCTTGCGAAAACATTCTATATTGCAAACAAGACGGAGAGACATTTTCAAATCACAAAAGCTAGAAAGCTTTTCTAGCAAATCAGAAAGCTAGAAAAGCTATGCGTGAAGGCATAACACTTGCACTTATTAGTTTGCGCCTGCTCCCTATTTCTTTCTCCTACCTCACTTCTTTCGCCATCACCATACCCCCACCTATAGAGGCATCCCTGACCATATTAAAAAAAAAAAGAGAACAAAAATTCTTGAGCATGGATCTATTACAATCTACAGTCTTTGGCAACAGAAGCTGCCGCAAGAAAACCTTCAAAAGCCCCTATATTGAAGATTGCTCGGGAAATAAATTGACATGGACCAAATTTATGTAGTAAATTTGTATGTCATACGAAATCATTACACTGGGCAAGATCTGATCATAAAATATTAAAAACCAAATCTTTTTACTATATAAAGGGCTGCTATTTCTGAGGCCCCTTATGTAGATGCTTGCCGACAAAATAAATCGAAGTTGATGTGAAGAAGTTTTGATCGTAAAACACTGGCAACTTAGTCTTGTTGCCATATAAAGGGCTGCTCCTCCCGAGTACCATTATATAGGAGGTTGTCCGGGCAATAGATTCACACGGTCCAAAATTAGTATGAAAAATTTGTAAGTCAAGAGAGATGTTTCGATCGTGAAAGCGCTATCTGAACATAGATCATAGTTTCCAATATAAGTCCACGTAAATTAATATACCAAGTTTAGACTCTGGATCAATTTTCATTATAAAACAATAAAAATTACATTTTGTCATCATTTAAAGAGTTATATGGGGCGCCATTCGATAAATGTTCTCGTGCGCTTAAGATTTTTCCCTTCCATTGTCTATACCTAAATACTATTTTTCGACAATTTTTGTTAATGGATATCAAGAAGTGTACGTATTTTTCATACAACGATTGTTCCAAAATAATATCTTACATGAAGAATGGTTTAACCGAAGAATGATCTGAACCGATCTTACCTATTTTAAACAAGATCACCTCTGGGTGAAAATTTATCATCAAAATTCTCTGAAAATTGACATCTGCCCTTGTTGTGCCAGTGAAAATTCATGGGAAAAATTAACAGACGGACAGACAAGCTTAAATCGTTTGTTAAGATAAATGGTAGATCTATTTGTGTAAAATTCAATATACCTTTACCGCGGATAGAATTAAAGTATGATAACATTTTATTTTTACATCCCTCGCATTAGAGGGTCTCCGATTTGAATTTCTTGATCGCGCACACAAGAAAACTAAATAAAAATCTTTTTTTCCTATCGACATACATACGCTTAATATATGTATTGAAATTTTGCAAAGTCAGCGTGAAATTTTCAACAAAACTTACGTTCATGTGCATTTACACATGCAAGTGCTATGTTTGCGAGTTGAGAAAATATTCAAGAAAGAAAAAATGAAAGGAAAAAACTCTCAAGTGCGAAATTTGAAATTTCCCAACTTTCCCTTCTAACCGTTAACAGACAACCGCAGCTAGTATCAACATAACGTTTTCTTCTTACTTTGATGCTATTGATGCTTTTTGGCATTCATGTCACTGACACGATACTGCATGCATATGCATACACCCACCACATATTACATTCAAACCTATATATATATATATATATATATGTATACGCTGTTACCATGTGTGCATAGATAGAGTAAAGTTAAAGTTTGAACTAAAAGTAAAAAATTTAAAGTTCTTGTCGGAAAATCATTACCAAACAAACGTGTAACTAAACAATTTCGTATATATTTTCAGAACTGAAGGGCAGAGAGAGCCATCTCACTATACTAAATTTGTTTAAATGTAACAAACATTCGCTTTTTTGGGTTATTGTGGTTTGATGTTTAGTTTTTTTTTTTTTTCTCTTTTCTTTTGTATATAAATTAAAAATAATATAACAAACGTTATAAACAAAAACTTTTCCATTTGACTCGACACAGTACAGTAGTTGTAATAGTAGTAGTAGTAGTAGTATTAGGAAGAAAGAAAGACTGAGCACAATTTTATGTAGCTACGGGTGTCATGAGTGCATATGGCAAAAGCCTTTTCATTGACTATGTGATTGTGTGGAAAAAAACCTTTGGTCGTAAACTTCTCTCTATCTCTCTCTCTCTCTCTCTCCCACTCTCTCTTTTGCAAAATGCCAAAGTTTTTCTATTTCATTTTCTAAAATGAAATTTATACCAATGTTTAGTATTCGAAGAATTGTGTTCTTCGAATCCCGTTAACCACATTTCTTTAGTTTAAACCTGAACAGTTTCATGGACTTTGTGTCTCTTTTAGTTTTCGTTTTTCATTTTTTGTTTTTTTTTTTTTTTTTGATTATTATTTTTACAAACTCTTCAAAACCCTGTGTTTAATATAATCAAACTTTTATTACTTCAACTACAGATATTTGAATATTTTTACTTAAATATAAATTTTTTGCCTCCTTTTTTCTTCTTTCTTTTCTCTTTTTTTTTAATTTGTTTTAATGGTTCAGCTTATTGTAGTTATATTTACAATTGTCGAAAGTTGTATTGACATAACTAGACGATAGGTGACCCTCGATTATAATACACGCAGCAAATAGGATTTTTTTATGCCACATATAACACTAGATGAAAAAGAATCGATTACTACCCTCTAGAGGCGTCCAAAGTGATCAGAAACTCGAAAGTCGTTTGTAAAAGTTTGTAGTGACTGTGTTTCGAGATTCGTACCGTGCAGTGGCACAATCACATGAAATGAGCTTCGGCTTGCCTTCACTTCCACTGTCCTCTTCAGATTTAGTTCTCAACATCTCTTGACTGTTCGCGAAACTCGAAAAGGTGTTCGCCGGAAAGAGATATGGCTCCAGTGACGAGGCGATCATAGAAATTGAAGCCTATTTTGAAGGGTTAGGCAAATCGTTTTCTAAGAAAGGCATACAAGCATTAGAGAAGCGTTGCGTTATACAGGACATAAATAGACAAACAACGATCCGAAGATGGTGGCGCATACTTTAGATACAGTTTTGCATTAGATCTATCTCTCCTTCGGTCTTCTCCTCGATTTCATATCCAATCTTCCTCTTTGCTAGCTCACCGTTTCATTTCGCCATTCTTTTTCCTTTATGTTGTCTCTTTCTCTCTCACATTCTGTCTCTGCTTCTGCTCTTCTTGCTAGTTCAACGTTTTTTTAAATGCCTCCCAGCCTCTCTTCCCCTTTCTCTACTAGCCGACTTTCATTCTGCGATCCTTTTTTCTTTCTACTCCCTCTCTCTCTCTCTCTCTCTCTCTCTCTCTCTCTCTCTCTGTCTCTCTCTCTCTTTGCTCTTTCTGCTTCAAAAACTCCCTTCTTTTCGTCTCTCCTTTCTTTCTCGCCAATTTCACCAAAAGACTTTCTTCTTATTTCTCTATCCGTCTTTCTTTTTTCTGCTTTTAATCTTCCTTTCCCTTTAAGAATGTTAGCCCATTGTCGTCAGTGTAATCTGTCTACGCTCGAAAATAAATGTCCGAAGGCCTCAAATTATTTTATACACCTAATCAAACGCTCATGGGTTTTTTCTAAACTGCATTAGTCATAGAAAATCTTCTTAGATCCTAAGTTATGTTGTGCCTTCTTCCTCGTCTGTCTACACTTGGAGCAAATTTACAAAACCTTATTTTAGGTTAAAAGCTGTAATCAAATGCATGCGTATTCATTCACCCATCACTTAAGCCTATCTTTACCGAAGCGAACTATGTTCTAATCAAGGTTATTAAAATGAACTCATTACAGCCTGTATTTGGGGTGGCTTTACTACAGTGTGTGTACAATGGAAGTCTATCTTCGCAATTACGGAGTGAACTATTAAATGAAACCTGCTCTTTTTCCACTATGCTAAGAATAAATTTGTGACTCGAGAAATCGACTGAGCAGCTCAGTCGTTTGCATCTCCTTTCCCTATGAGTACCTCAAGATAATCTAAAGACAATATTAAAAGCGTCTACCTAATGCAGATTCTTAACAGTTACATACAAAAAGGAAAGAGATGTCTAGACGATGGGTACCGAACAAAATCGGTACAAGTTGAATATGACCTCTATTTTGCTCTTTTTATTTTTTTTTTGTTTTTTTTTTTGCAATTTTCATAAAAATATTTCTTGTTTTCTCTTTTTCCCTTTTGCGAACGTTCAATTCACATTTGTATTAATTTTGCCAGTGCCTGTGACATTGTCAAGCTATTGTAGAATAAAGTTTGTTATAATTCACGTTTTATTCGATTCCATTTCTATTTCTTTTCTTTTCCTTACATTTCTATATTTTCCTTTTCGGATTTTATTCCTGAGCATTTTCTTGACAATCAAAATAGATTCTTACGTTTTAGTTTCGTTTCCCTTTTTTTTTACATAAAATTTTATTGCATAAACTAACAAAAGCTAACAAAAAGAAAAAAAAAAGAAAATGAAAAAAAAACTATTCTTATTATGATAATATGTAAGAGAATTGTGGGCAAAGAGTTGCAGATTTGTAAAAGCGAAAAAGAAAGAACATAAGAAAAGCAGCCGAATTTTAAATAACTCTTTATTGAAAGTCTTTTTTTTTTTTTATATAATAATACACACAGACTTAATGGAAAAATTTTTATAGAAATTATAACAAGTATGAAGAGATGCAAAGACAGCGGTTTCGCTAATACCCTGATCCAATCTCAAAGAAATATTGCAAAGCGGTTACAAGTTGATTACGTTCAAGATTATCGCAGCCTGTAGTACTTGTGGTGTAGGGTATATTAAGTCGTGCGATCAGAAGAACTTAACGTAGACATACCTTTTGTTACACCAATCAAATTGCAATAATTTTTATTCTGTCCATTTGTCCGCCTGCAGGTCATATAGTGCACAGTGGTTCTTTTACGTACAAAAAGGAATTTCATTGAAAACGGATGAGATTACACGGTTTTCACAATCACTTCTCATATAAGGTCTTACTTTAAAAATGGCCTTAATACAAATCCTATTAAAAACATGTAGAAACATTACAGTCGCGCAAGGCCAGACTATCAGACACCATATACCACTCTGTCTAGTGCAGTTATTCACTAGTTTTGGTAGTAAAAGACCAAAAATTGCATATTATTTTCATGCAAAGACATTCTTTCCATGAAAGCTCGCGTGATCTAAACTAAGTTAACCTGATTTATTTCATAAAAGTTCTATCATTTTCCATTTTCCGCCCTCAAAAAGTAAAAATTAGACCTTCTCTTTATAAAAAGGCTTGCTTTTCATAATAAGCCCTAAATATATATTAGGATTTAAAAAATAGACAAATGTGATCTAATTGTTAATTTCTTTGCAAAGTTTTCCTCATGAATCATTAGAATCTTTATAAGCGCTGGTAACTAAAAGAATAGGTCCACGTAGTCCAAAATCGGTAAGGTTGATTTCTTTCTCAATTTACAAATTTTCACAGTGAAGTTTTGAAGGCGTTAAATAGGGAGTGTTCGAAAATATGGATCGATTGGAACCATTTCCAATAGCTATTTAGGCAAAAGCATGTTAGCGTACGAAGCTTCATCGATATATCTCACAAACTGCGGCCTACAGATTGAGCAAACAAGTACATGGGCGGACATCAGACAAACGGACGGACAGACAAGCTTATGATTCTGAATCAATCGAGTTTATCCTAAACCCTTCTGAATGTTACGTACGTCCGCAAAACGTAATGCATTCTGCACCATAAGTTGCGTAGGATATAAGTATTTGTAAAAAACTTGAACTATCGAGGAACTCCACCCCATTCCATATATAGATTCCCGTGAAAAGTATGCTCTTACATGGGAGCAAAGTAGTCTAAAAAGAAAATTGAAGAAAAAATGTGTTCAGCGAAGTGGAGTAGGGTATCTAGCCGATCTTACTCGACTTTAATATTTTATACTTGGTTTTTTATAATCGAGAAGACATCGAGATAAAGAATTATCCTATTCAAGATGTCTTAATAGCGGCAAAAAGATAGAGTTAGAACACAAAAGTAACGAACTTGGGAATAAGGAGTGCCTTTGAGTTTATGGCACAGAAATAGCAAAAGTTTGATCGAGTTAGGGCAGAGAAAACATCGCTGAGTTTGAAGATCAAGACAATTGACTTTCTTCTCGATTACCTCCATCGGGGAATTTTTATATTTGTATTTACTCTGATAATATATCTCAAATTTTTGAATTCGGTTTTACTCAAAATGGAATTTTCGTTATCACTGAAACTGAGAGAACTTTTCTGAGCGACAAATGCGACACACATATATAAAAGATTTTATAACTCTAAGCATCTAAATGATTTCAAAAATGAGGAGAAGCTGTTGCATAGTTTTTGTACTGCAAAAGAGTCCACGTCACTCTGTGATTGGTTGATACTAAAGTAAGTGATCTTGGGAAATAATCAAATGCCGTAGCGAAACCAGACGTTGTCCAATATATGCATACATATATACGTATACAACACATCATTTAATAAGTCTATGGTGAATGCTCCGGTCGTCTCTACTTCTTCGGTTATTCGCAAAAAAAGGTCACAAAATTGTTTTGGAAAACCAAGAATTGATGTTTGCTTGATATAACTGACATCCCAAAGATGTCAAGATGCAGAATGTTCCATACTTGATTTAATCTATAAGAAAGCTTTGTCTGAAGTGGGTGCCGTATTTGGTCGTTTCTAATAGCAACTTGTTGGTGGATCAAAGCCTCTGGAGGTGTTTAAGTGAAATTAAAAAGATTTTTTCATACCGTAGAATGATGGATGAATGAAGCATATGTTTATCATTGTCCCCCAGAGTCAACTTGGCAGTCATCCAAATGGCAAAACGACAAAAAAATTTTATTTGCAGGATCCTACTATCAACAGTGTCAACGAGGTCAACAGTGTTGCTATATGTACATATGTCAGACCGGAAACTTATTGAATGATGTAACGTGTATGATTGTAAGTTTGCTATAAAAATATTCAATTGCTAGCATTACTTTGGCAAATTTTACCAAATATTTTCACATTTTTATCGTCATTCTTTGCGTATATATTCGGTATTAATGTTATCCTATCTTTTATGTCTTGTTTTTTTTTAAATATCTATTCAATCTGTCAATATGTGATACATTTGTGTCAATGTTCCTTACAGTTATTTGACTGTGTTAAATATTAGCATAATAAATCTATTGACGATAGCAATTTCATTTCATTGCTTTTTCATGGCATTTTAAATAAAATGTAGACCAAAACCTGCATTTTAATACCCATCGCCGAAGGATGAGGGCCACATATTCACTTTGTCAAACCGTTTGCAAAGCCTAAAAGGAACTTGTAGAGATCCCACAAAGTATATATTCTTGATCGGCGTCACCTTCAGAATCGATTTACGCATGTCCATCTGTCCAGTTGTCCATCTGCCCACTTGTCCATCTGTCCACTTGTCCATCTATATAAATTCTTGGCCAGTTTAAAATTAAGAATGCTTAACTTAAGCTTGTCCTCTGCGCAACTGAATTATGAATTGATTTAAGCATGTCCGTCTGTCCGTCTGAATAATAGCTGTTGTGACGATTCTACTACTGCAAATGCCTTGAAATTCGGCAGAAATGCTGGAGGTTCTTGCACACAGGTTGATATTGAAAATCGGCCAAATCGGTTGAAGGACATACCTATAGCACAACGTAAAGAGCAGGCGTACGACGACCACACATCTATGAATATCTTTGCTTTTCGGTTTTTTTGCTCGTTAGACATAACGTACAACATCTACATAATACAAATTTTCACTTTTATTGTGAAAATGGAAAAATCAGCAGCCGGATTTCGGATAGGATTTGAAAATGTTGTTTTTTTCCTTTTTTTAAGGATCACGGTGATGGGTATAAAATATTCGGCCGAAACCATATATAATTTTCTTACTTGTTTTTTTTTTTATTCTTTACTTTAAATGGATGGATACAATAAACGTAAAACAAAAGATTGACAGTTTCGAACGTAACGGAAGTCATACGTAATTGAAGGTAACAATAAAATTTAATTGACAATAAAATCTAATTGTTTTGTGATGATAATAATCATATCAACTCGTTAAGTGGTAAATTTTCTTTCTCGATTACACCCAGCATGCATGCATACATAGTTATTTTTTTTAAATGAAATGTTTACTGTAACTTGAATGATTTGTGACAATTATCGATCAACTTCTTTTGGAAAATCAAAAATAACAAAGAAAAAAACAGTGAAATATTATTACAAACATAATTTCACTTTAAATTATCATAGACAAAGAGATAGACAAAGAGAAACAGGAAGTTATGAACAAACAGATAGATGGACGGAAGGAAGTGAGGTATGGCAGAAGAACCCTCGTACAATGGAATGATTGGTAATATTCTGAAAAACACAGCATAGCTGTTTTTGTGGTGGTGGCTTACGAAGAAATTGGCGGCAGAAAATGATAAAAAGCCAAACGAAGCGGAGCAAAAGAAAATGGGAGAAGATGGGATAGAGAGCAGATGGCAAGTCATTTGACTTGTAGGCAGGTAGGCAGGAAGAGAAATTGATGGATGGACTGACGGGCTAAAAGGTTGACAGACGAACTGAGGGACTCACAAATCGACAGACAGATTTGCAGATGGAAGTGAAAAAGGTGGTTCGTCAAAATCTCCAGTTTGTATGAAGTTAGACAAGAAGGATAAACTTTCACAGCGACGAATAGTCAAAAAGAAAGAGTACAGATTGTGAAGTGATAGGTACCAGACGGAATAACTGGAAGCGAGCTTTGTAAAGATAGTAATAAGGGGACAGCAGAGTGCCAATCACAAGACTTTGTGACTGGTACTTGCTGGAAGAGAATACAGAAAAGCCGAAAAATTAACACAGCTGAGGACATCGAGCGGTGAACGGAAGTATAGACATCCGATGGTAAGTCATCAGGCGGACAGGGAGACGAAGCAAAAAACAAAAATCAGACAGACTAAACGACATTTGGCAAACAAGAAAATGATGGTCACGAGACGAGGTAATTGGCAAGCGAACGTATAAATACAGTAACAAACACACAGTGTATTGATAGAAAAGCATGTACAGATAGCAAATGGACAGACAAAAGACTAATTAATTGGAAGAGGTACTGAAAGACATCGGCCTGACCGTCACAGGACGTGTAAAGAGGGGAACAGAGCTTGGTAGCAGACGGAAGAAGAAATCGAGAAGGCGACCATCAAAAAAACAAAACAAAAATTTCCGCCTAGACCTGGGAATTATTGCTCAATGTTTAACACGCGGCAAGAACCGATTCTATGTTCTAACTTTTCCTGACCAATGTTATGAAAAAGTAATGCGACCGATTGAGAAAAGAAATTATCTGGCCTGTTGGGAATATATATGCTTTGTGGGATTTCTGAGGACTCTTTATGAATTGTAAAAGGAGGGAGTAGCATAAGTAGACAAGTACGCACGCGCTTATAGCTATAAGGAGTGCTCAGTCGGTAAATGCACATAATTTTCGATTTGGCGCATATCCGGTAAATTTTGACCGTCTCCCTATCCTTTACTCCTCTTTCACTTGTTTCTGACCGTCTTCGGCTTACAAACACACAACGGACATCCCGTGAATGATTTGTCACATTTTTTTTTTTATTTTTTTTTTTTTTTGCGATGTCCCCTCCTCGCGTAGCTCGGTGCCAGTCCAAAAGAAATGAGGAAAGAGAAAGAAAGAGAAGTTTTTGATAATATTTTCATTAAAAATAAATGAATTTTGAAAATTAATTTAACAACAAATTGTAATGAAATGCAAGCAAAGTTAATTTATGCTTTCTTTTTCAAATTATCTTCTCGTTTAAGCAAACCATTCATCAACAAATTTACATATATATGCTCAATATAGCACAGGCATCTCTTGCATAACGGTAGCGGTTCGATATTACCTGATAAAAAGTTCGCCACAATGGTAACACGATTTTAAAAAATATGTACATTTCCTGCTGGATTTATATTCAATTAAATTCGATAAAAGGGAATCTTGACTTTTATTGCTACAGAAAAACCTCTGAGTTTCTTTTTCCTAGTGGTGGGACAATGTGTAAAGGCTGAAGATAGGACTAGTTTTTATAATACCGATCGGTCTCTGAATTGTCATAAGTTGGTCTGTCCGTCGAAATTTTTGGAATATTTTTATGAAATTTATGACCCTGAAAGATATTGAAAAAAGGTTTTTCTATCATTTTCCACGTAACATCTCATTTTGAAACGTCTCTCTACGAATAACTGTGAGGTGGTGTAGAGTACATAACAGTAGACTGTGGCCCATTATATTGTTGTCGCTTCTTTTTGAATAAATTTTTTCCTGTATTCTTAATTTTTGGATTTGAGTTGCACCCATCTTTTATCATTCCGATCGATGCAGGATCACTTTAAGCAGATCCGCCTATCTGTCCGTCTTTCTTATTGATATTCAACTTTTAAACCGCAACTTTTGAGATATTTTGATGAAATTTAATACACCGAGACAAGGACGAGACTGAAAACGGTTCGGATCGGATTCCATTTTTGACCACATACACATCTAATTAATTTTTTACACGATAGACACATTCCAAAATCGTTAAAGAAAGGTATTGAAAAAATAGTAGACTGGTTAAATAAAAAATATTCAAAAGTTCCCTTAAGGAATTATTTGGTGCTTATACACTTTAATTCATTCAATATATAATAAATAATAAATTATAATTCGCAAAACCAAAATAAAAATACATTACATTTTTACTTCATCCATATTTCGGTGAATCCCACTCTTGTACGCATATAATTGCCATAATCCAATTGTGAAAAATGTAACGTGAATTTATAATGCAAATTCATAAAAGGTGAGAATAAACAAATTCATAGAAACATCAAAAAATCCATTAAAAAATTTATAAAAGAAAATTGTAGAATATTGAAAATCGTGTCAAAACAAAACAATCCGTGTAAAAAGAAAATGATTTTTTCTTTTTAACTCGTACAAATAAAATTCGTGTAAGAAGAGAATTATATTGCTTTTTAATTCGTGTTAAATCAAAATCCGTACAAATAAAATTCGTGTAAGAAGAGAATTATTTTGCTTTTTAATTCGTGTTAAATCAAATTTCGTATAAATAAAATTCCTGTAAGAAGAGAACTATTTTGTTTTAATTCGTGTTAAATGATAATTCGTACAAATAAAAATCGTGTAAAAAGAGAATTAATAGTAATGCGTTATTTAAAAAAATCGATCATAGCAACAACTGTAGGCTGGTGTAGAGTATTTAATGGTGGACCGTGGTCCACTGTTATATTTCTGCTTATTGTTTTATAAAAACTTTAAGTTACTTTTTCATTTATATGTATATTTGGAACGTAATTTCTGCAATCATATAATTTTACACTTTAAGGTTTTGGTTTTGGTCTAAGAGGATGCAAATTGCCGACGCTTTATATTACATCGAAACTGAAATTATATTATTTTTTATTGTATCTCACTAAAATAAATATAAAAAATATAAAACTTTTCATATCGCATGTTTTCGACATAGCACGAGTATGAATTAACTGCGTTATACGAGCGATGCCTGTAAATAAGAAAATTATTTCATACTTGATTAACTGAACAATTTGTTTTTTCTTCTTAATCCGCCTTTCGGCGCTGCTTGATAAACAGCAACTCGCGCTATTAGCACTTTTTCCCTATGTGTATGTGTGCTTGTTAACAATAAAGTAATGTCTATATTAACCATCAGTATGTATGTGTATACATATGCATTAAAACGCCTGTTATTTTACAAAAAAGTAACAATAGCCCACCACCGTCGCTTTTACATTCATTTACTTTATAATTTTCTAACTGTGCTATAAGAGAAGCGTCGCTTTACACATAGTCTACGTTCTGTTGTTGTTTATTTTGTAAAATGCTCATAAAACTTTTTCAATTTCATTTGAAATTATATCACCTCGTCTTATAAGCGTCTTTTTTTTTTATTTTTTTTATTCGAGTTGGTTCTCTTCCTCTCTCAGCAGGATTTCTCAATTATTTCTTTCTTATCTTTTAAATCTTTGTAAATTTTGTTTTTTATGGTTGTTTGCTTCTTCTTGCCTTACGACAACACACCTCTATGCAGTTTGCACTTAATATACCAGAAAATGTTGTCTCGTTGTAATAAAATTCGTCGGATGATGAAGTTTATAATACAAAAAAAAAAAAAAAAAAATAATTTCAATTAAATGGAAATGCGTTTATTTGTTTAAAAGAAAATGAAGTAAAAGTCCTTATTGTTATTGTTGTCGTTGTTGTTGTTACTTTCTTAATAATTACTAAACATTATCAATTCGAAAACTTAACCGCTGATACGATATTAATGTGCCTAATAAACGTATGAAACACATACTTTAGAGTTCATAAATTGCTTACGATGTACGTCTGGGTCATTCCCACTACCCGTACCACTATGGATCATAGAAATGTTTGCAATTAACCAAATAAGCAAACAAACATCTTCTCTTTCTTAGATAAGAAAGTCCACATGATTTATCGATCAGAAAGTATTGGGACTTGCTAGAGAGATTTCGTGTGAACAACCAATGTTGAGTAATGAGACCATCAGCAGAATCATCACCGAAAAAAATGTTAATTAACGAACAGATTTTCTAAACAGCTATATTTCTTCGAAGAATCTTCTCGCCGCTCTCAGATCTCGTGAATCTCGGTAATAACCTAATAGAAATGATCCACAGGCTGAATTTTGCTTCCTGCCGTGAATATATATACAAAAAAGTACTTCAAAGCCGATGATACAGAGAAATCGGCATGTAAATTTTTTTCTCTTATTTTTTGGTGAGGACCATTCGCTCAAGTATCTTCTATTCGTGTAACGCGATAAAGATCCGAAAGAGGTGAATGACGAGGAAGAGATGGGGAGATGGCAAGTATTATGCCTTTACCGGTTGAGTCCTCACTATAGATAGAAACAAAGTGAATTCTATTGGACTTGAGATTTGAAACCGCGAACACCGCGATTTTTACTTACTATACTTTTCGCCCATTAAAGCTACCACTTTTTGCTTGGTGAAGACTCTCAAAACTTCACTTGCTCTACTTTCCGCTGAGACAAAGGAATATCTGTCACATCTCATCCGTCTTACGTACAGAAAGTATTTGCTAAGTGGACCACCAAGGCCCTGTCTAATATGCAAAGGAGGAGAACGAGTAAGGGTTTTTCACTGATTTTAGACGAGTATGGCGCCGAATGGAATAATGTATTGAACAATCTACTTTAGATGAGACTTATATGATGACTATGAAACATCGCAGACCCGATATTCAAACTATGAATGGAGCTAAACAGCTCAACCCCTGCATCAAGTCGAGCGATCTAAAATGTCGCTTCTTAAGGATTCATTCAAGATTGTGACTTTATTATGCTCTTAAATGGAGAATCGACCGTGTAAATTGACATATTGATGATATAATTGTAATAAAAAAATAATGCGATAATTTGATACTAAATCGAGTTCGAATTTGATCCTCAAAACGTTTTTAATACGCTTATCTCTACGTAAATCTTCACCAGATACAATTGCGGTTAACAAGCATTGTTTGTGCAGGCGTATGGAAAGTGTACAATGTTTAATAGAGAGAAATTAATTGGCTATAAATAAGTATGTAAGTGTTAGCTACAAGAATGACAGAGAGAGAGAGAGAGAGAGAGGGAGAAAGATTCAGAATGAGAATGAGAACCGAACGGTTGCTTGCCCGAGCTATTGACAATTTACGAGCCCCCAATAAAAGAAAGCAAACAAACGAAGTTTTCATTAAAAGCTATAAAAAAAATTGCCGGCGAAACGATCGAGAGAGCAAATGAAAGGCTTATTTACACACAAAAATAAACAAAATAATAGGAATAAGTGTACAAAGATTTTACAAAAACAAAAGATCAAGCATTTGCTCCCAACACCCTTATCGTTTAATTGCCGCCGTTCACTCTATCTACTAAATGCCATATAGATCACCAAATATATGAACACACACACAAATACATAAAAACGCAAATGCCGCACATGCATATTGAGAGGCAAAGCAAAGTTCCACATGCAATTTTACTATAAAGTTCTTGGGTTTAATCAGTTTTCGAATGAACATCGAAACGTGCTGATATCACTTTAGCACGAATATAATGAATATACATATATACATGTATATATATTTAAAAAGAAATTGAAAGTGAATTATATGACTTTGCTGATAAAATATCATAATAATAAAATTAATTCTAATTAACGTCAACTTGTATTTAAGTTTGGATAAAATTTTTACAAAATTTTTCATGCCCCGCTAATGGGATAACGTTTGAATTATATTTTGCTTTCGTTCGTAGAAATGTTTAAAAATAGAAAAATTTAATTATACTGACATTAAACATTACTTATCGCAATAGAATAATTTAGTGACCTTTGTATAATTTCCAGTTTTTGATAAGTGCTTATAATTAAAATATCACGACTGAATAATAGAAAGTGAATAAAACAAAAAAAAAAATAATAATAATAATTAAATTACTTAAGCATTTGAGGTTTGCAAACATCTTTTCTAAAAATGGATATAACCCTTAGTTTTATCGATCTAATTAAATTAGGCATCAAGTAAGTAAAAAATACTTTTCATACCGAATGTTTTCATACTCGTCGAAAACATTCCTTAAGTCGTTATAAAGTGCAAAAGACATGTAACATGCTTCGCAGGCGTAAGCCTTCCTAATACGTTGTGTTCGAATCGACCCCTAAATCAATTACCATGCAAGAATCGAAAGGCATACAAAATCACATAGGCTTTAAAGCGTATTAAGGTCTTTCAAAATTTGTCATTAATCTTAACTTCGAGTTTAACCTTTAATTTATTTCCAAGCTTAATATTAGGCTCAACCTCAAGCTGAACATTAGGCTTAAGGTTAAACCTAAGTTTAATTGATTTCTAAATATCACTTTAATCTTAACACTGAGTTAAACTAAAGATTTAATATGAACTTTAAAAATAAATTAAACCTTAGTTTATATTGCTGACTTGTAAGTTTAATCTTGAATTTAATCTAGGTTCGATTTTACCCTTCACTATAATCTCAAGTTCATCCTTAACTGTAAATCCAAATTTTATTTGTAAATCCAAAATTTAACTTTAACTACAGCTTAATATTAATCTTAAATCCAAGCGTGCTTTTGACGATGATGTTAAGCGAATGAAAAAAATAAATTTAAATCATTTTTGATGTTTTAGACAAGGATATCGAGATAGGCAGCCAGGTCAATTAAAGTAGATATAGTTCTAGTTAAACCGGTTCTAAAAATATCATAAGGATATGTTTAAAACCCAATCTTTCAATTTATCTGTATAAGTTTTTGTGGCTAACCGACAGTCAGTTGCAGGGACATATTGGGAAACTATTATAAATACATTGATTCGGAATATCTTGTCGACTGAGAATATTTACAGCAAAATATTTCCCACCTATTCTGCTAAGCACTTAACAATTAATTTACCGAACGCTTTTCAAAATTTGATATCTGCGAAAGAGACATGCCTCTGGCGTTTCAAGGGGCACATTGTCCTGAAGAGTTAACTTCACCGTGCCGGATGGCACACGGAAATTTAATATGCCCTGTAAATGTCCCGAGGCCGCGAGGGTACTTACTCAACGAGTGCAGGTGGACCAAAAAAAAAAAATATTCGTGATATCCTTATATAGGTTAGGATCCAAATATATGCGTGACTGATCCAAATTTTGTAGAGCCGACACTTACCTCAATAACAGAGATGTTTCTTAAGTCTTGAGCCTCTCTTGTAGCCCAATGAGAAAAGTGAGAAGGTTTACAGTGTAAATGAAAATTCTACTTATTTGTACACCTGTCCGCAGAAGCAGTCAACGAAAGTTACATCTCTTTTCAAATTTCGGAATATTCTTGAAATTAAAACGTTTATAAAAATCCATAAAAAAAAATAGATAGAATATTTACATAAAATCAATAGCGGAATGAATTTGTGTACATTAGTTTATTTCATTTACTCTACATGCATATCACTTTGCACACAAAGTTGAACTTTTAACCCATGAAGCAATAACAAAGTGAAAACGGAAACATCCCTGGCTGACACCGACCGGGTGTGGCTCTTCTTATCAATTTCCTTCTTTCTTCTAACAGACATTGAAGCCCAAACGCTCCAAACTTATGACAGGGATAGAAGATTTCACTATCTATCGGAAATCTTCACCAATATAGTGCGTATATGAAACATAAACGTGCGGTTATTCATCTTTGTGTCGATGTTTCGATATAAAAACAAACATAACCTTAAATTTATAGTCTTTACTTTGCTTTTTTGCTTTTTAGTTCAGTCAAACTCGAGAATCAACTAAAATAAATCCAGTGAAGATTGTTTGCAAGCCACTGTCTCGTATTTTAGGAAGAACTTAAAATGCTTCCGCTTACTTAGCATGTCAAGATTAAAGTGCTGTAATGAATTTTCTATTGAATATATTTTCTCTAGCTTTGAAAGGTATTTATTAAAAAAGCGGGCAAGTATTAGTTCACGGAATATTCATTCTATATAAGCAATTATAAACAAGGATATCCAGATAAATAAATAGTATAGTATATAAAAAAATAAAATGAAAACTTGTTTTATACCCTACGCCGCTTGGCGTACACGGTATATTAATTTATTGCGAACGTTGGTAACATGTACGAGGACTTAAGAAGGTCCCACCTTTTATTATACCGATCGATTCAAAAAATGATCTAGAATCGAACTAAGCCTGTCTGTCCGTGTGTAGGCTGCCCTTGCAAATTTGTGTTCAAGCTACAGGTCACAATTTTTGAGATATTTTGATGAAATTTAGTAGGCTGAAGGGCGAACGTTTTTGAAAATGGTTCGGATCGGCCCACTTTTTCGATCACTCCTCAAAGAACGCCCTACTCGTCGAAGTCGGTATAAGGAAAAAATTTTCAGTTTTCAAAATTTCTCGACAGAATTGGCTATCTTAGGGTATTTCAACATTCTACATTAGTGTGAAAACATTGAAGCGGCAGGGCAATTTTTTGAACACCCTTCCATACACCCGATCCTAAGAAAACTGACTTGTTATATGGCAAAGAAGTCCAATTTTTAATATTTCATTGTGAAAATTGGCTCATATTGGTAAATTGACAAAGAATTTTGACCATACAAGTCTATTTTTTGAATACCACCGACTATAGAAAATAATCAGTTATGCGCCAAAAAGGCCTAATTGTTAATTTTTTTCTATGAAACTTTATTCATGATAGTAATTAAATAAAAACATTAAACGAATTTAATTTGATCCATGTGAGTTTATATCTTGACCCTACTCCATGAATGGTAAGCCCTTCGCGAAAAGATTTAATTTTTAATATTTTATGATGAATGATTATGATTTGATGATTAGTTCATAGTAGCGATTGAGCAAAAAAATGAATGGTAGTGAATTTGGATCACTTACGTAAGTTCTTTGGGCCTTAACAAATAAAGGCGCTATCACAAAAAGCCAGCTCTTATATAGAGTGACAATCTAACCTTCCAATATGCAGGCTTTTATAAAAATTGTGGCTTTACACGGAAATAATGAGTAGTTTTTGGAGCATTATTACCAAAACGAGCGAATAACTATACTAGGCAAAGTGATGTAGGATAAGTAATGGGCGCGTTTGCCCGGCTTTAACTTTTCTAACTAACTTGATTTTAATTCTATTATTGAAGTCATAGAATGAAAGAGCAAATGAATCAAATAATTTTTTAATTGATTTTCATTCTCTCTTTTCCAGATTTATTTCTCACAGATTGCAACAATATTATCTGACTACTAATGAATATGAAATAATTAATACGCTTTATGGCCGTGTGAAAGGGGTGAAGCGTGTTACAGTATACGATAAGTTTTATTATGCTTTTGAAGGTATACCGTACGCTAAGCCGCCCATAGGAGAATTGCGATTCCGTGCACCACAACCGCCCGAATCGTGGAAGAATGTCCTCGACTGCACTAATTGTCGCAATAAACCTATGCAAAAGCATATGGCAATAAAATACATTGAGGGTTCAGAAGATTGTCTATATCTTAATGTATATACCAAGAAGGTCAATAGAATTTAGCATTTTGCATGAAAAAATTACTTAATAGATAAATTCGTTAAATTTGTAGCTAAATAGCCAAACGCCATTGCCGGTTATGGTTTGGATCTACGGTGGTGGTTTTCAAATAGGAGAAGCGACACGTGACGTCTATGCTCCGGATTACTTCATGTTTAAGGACGTTGTGTTTGTTACCTTAAACTATCGTCTTGGAATTTTTGGCAAGTATACCTGAATTACATTTAATTTACAAAGCGTTTTAATTAATGTTTAATAATCCCCTTAAAGGATTCTTAAGTTTTAATGATCCTGAATTAGATATACCTGGTAATGCTGGTCTTAAAGATCAAGTTATGGCTTTACGTTGGGTCAAGGATAACATACATCATTTTAATGGTGATCCCGACAATATAACGCTGTTCGGATTAAGTGCAGGAGGAGCCTCTGCACACTTCCTCATGTTAAGCGAGCAGGGACGTGGCCTCTTCCACAAAGCCATTTTACAGTCCGGTTGTGCTTTAAATCCTTGGGTTAACACAACATTAGCTGATAGGAATCATCGTTTGGCCTGCTCTCTTGGCTACCAGGGTAATAACAACGACCGGGATATTTATCGATTTCTAAGCAAAATAGAAGGGAAACGTTTAGCAGATCCGGAGGCTCGTCTTTTAAACAAATCAGAGCGTTTCAATAATATAATGACCTTATTTGTTCCTGTGGTGGAACCTTATGAAACTGCTCAGTGCATTATTAGTAAGCCCTACAAAGCATGTATGCAGGAAGCTTGGAGTAATCATATACCAATGATAATTGGCGCTACATCTTATGAAGGCCTTTTCTACAAAAATATCGTTGGTTTACATCCCTTCCTAATTGAAGAATTGGATGATTGCTCGTCATTGTTAATGCCAGAAACAAAAATATCAGAAGATCCACAAGCGATACAAAAAATGGCTCTAGAACTTAAGAATACCTATTTCAAAAATACAAAATTATCCGTTGAACAAAACTTACATGAATATTTACACTTGATGTCGCACCGAAGTTTCTGGCATGGTATACATCGAGTCATATTAGCACGTCGCAAATATGCTCCATTTACCAACACATATTGTTATCGTTTCGATTTTGATTCGGAATATTTTAATCAATTTCGTTTATTGAAATGCGGTTCCGGAGTACGAGGAGTTTGTCACGCCGATGACCTTTCCTATCTCTTCTATGACGTGATGGCGACTACGTTAGACATTAATACCAATGAATATAAAACTATAAAAAGAATGGTAGGCATGCTGTACAATTTTGCCTTAAATTCAGATCCTAACTGCCCGGAAATACAACCAATTGAATGGCAACCAGTGCAGAAGGGTCCAGAGGCTTACAAATGTTTGAATATTGGTGAAAAACTGGAATTTACAGAGTTACCCGAGCTTAATCAACTAAAATTATGGGATTCATTTTATGAAAAAGTGGGCCTAATATAAAATACTAAGCAATATTAGTATAACTGTCCGAATATATGGTTTACATTTCATAAGAAATCCTTAAGAAATAAGGGGAAGAAGCTGGTGGTGGATGTTACTTTTAAAGGAAAAAAGAGTTTACATGAAATCAATTTAATTGCAACTACGAAAGTGTGAATCATATATTCGGACAAAAGGTTATCTACCATAACGCAAAGAAATTTTTCCGAAAAAGGACTACAAATTTCGAGTGAAAAATCACAAATCCTAACAAAAAGGACAATAAACGATCAGATATATGAAGAAATGTTAAGACGATTGCTATTATTTTTTGGGTAACTAGCATAAAGTCATTGATTTGAGAGTAATTCTGTCCGATAATTGTTATACATTTTATTAAAAATAAAAACATTCATTAAAATTGCGTTGAATTGCTAGGAAAAGATCACATAATGTTGCTGGTATAATTACGCGACTTGACGCTAGCTAGTAACGCCCAATAACAGAACAATAGTACGGGCGAAAAAACTTTCACAAATACTTTGTTAAAGAAAAAACTTAAGAGTCTTTCCGAAAGCGTTGCCATCTTAGCCTATCCGTTAATCATTGTGTTCTGCTATTAATAATCCCAAGCTCGGGCGTTTTCAAACGCAGAAAAATCGTCGCAAAACCAAATACGCATCAACTAAGTGCATTGCGGGGTAACCATTACGTAATCTTCAAAAGCAAAAGTTTCAATCCAAAGTAACGATAGTGACAACAACAGTGAAGAAAATTCTTATAGATAAACAAGATTGAGGTGCCCGCTTTGAAGAAGTTGAATAAAAGATAGTCATGATTGTACGCATACCTCAGTAATGATCTGGTGGGAGTGACTAACGGACTGGAAAATACATACTTACTTCAAAAAAGAATGTACCGAGACCGCTACGCAATCAAAAGAAGAATGGCCTATACGTACGGTTAGCCCGCGACTTCTGGAGGCTATCGTCGAATCCCTGAATTTTAAAACTGCATAAGTAACTTATCAAGAGTTTAAAAATAACTTGTTTATCACCCTATAATACCTACGATAAATTGACAATAATTCAAGCGACGAATTTAGTCTTTAAAAATCTTTTAATGTCTTCGTCCACCTACATCAACACCGCAATGTACTTATAGATGCGATCATGCATTGTTTGTACAAGCATCTGACAATCGCGCAACGCTTAATTGAGAGCAACTAATTGACAATAAATAAGTGTATGTGAGTCAGCTATATGAATAGGAATGAGAGTGAGAACGGGAATTTAACAATAAAAGGTAAACAAACAAACAAAGTTTTCATTAAGAGCAAAATAATCCAAAAAAAATAAAAAATAAAAAGAGTCTACAGAAATGAAAAAATCACACATTTGCTCCCAACACTCTTATCGTTCAATTGCCTTCACTCATTCTATCTACTACACCGTAAAGATCACCATATGCATACCCAAATACACACACACAGAGGCACTTATATATGCGCCGTCTTGTCGACTGAGAACATTTATATGTTACGTAGCAAAATTATTTCGCAGCTATTCTGCCAAGGACTTCTCCATACATTTTTACGAAACATTTAAGAAGTCGTTTGGTTTTCACGGTATCCTCGTGGCACATTCATTGTTATAGATTTGGCAAATGTCTCTAGGTGTTTTACGTGAGTACACTACCTTAAAGGGTTAGATCCATAGTGCTCGATAATACCCGAGTTTGGGAATATGTACTAAGCACGCGGTTACTATGCTGGTGCCACATGGGTATCTATATATATACATATCCCATTCTTTGATGAGCGAAGTGTATGTAAGATCTCTGCTTTTCTTTGGGTTAAACAACCATTTGTAGAGCAAGTCTACATTGAGCAAGAGCTCTTCCTGCGATTTGCACTAAGCAAAGTCATCACCCAACTTCCTGCCGCCAGCCCGAATGCGAAAGGTTACTTTGCAACATTCACAAACCTGTGGTACCAGCAACAAGGGGGAAGAAAGAATATTAAAAGTTACTGAACAGAATTTATTTTAGATCCCGCATAACCTAAAACTCAGTGTGTAATAGAATCTGCTTGTGAAGATACAGAAAATAGAAACAGTCTATACTGTGCACCTGCGTATAGTACTTTTACTGGATATAGCGGGTCCTATTCCTTCCAGTTTTCCTTAATAAAAAAAGGACACCGCATATAAATCTGTAACCAAAGCTCAAACCAAATTCAAACAACGTCAGCAATACTGAGAAACTTACAAACGGATTCCCACACTACCATGCTGAAAAGTCGATGGTCAATGCCTCTTAATATTCAACATGAACAGATTGGTCAAGGGTCGAGCAAATTTCTTCAGACCTCATCTTGTGACAAGCCGACTGAGAAAAACACGAAACGCAAATGCTCTCAATGCAGCCAAGGTCTCAAGAGTTGTTGCATTCCCATAGCCTCACTCTCCAGAGTAAAAGAGGAAATCTCCACAGCGTATATTTTGATTCTCGGATTGCCACCCCGGCAAGTCATAGTTTTTGAAACGACTTTTTCATGAAAAAAATGCATTAAGAAATCCTTTGCTCATGAGTAGAAAATTTGCATTGAGACTAAGGCATCATCTTCCTTTAGCGCGACATCACGGATAAACTTAAACGTTACTCTGCCATTTTCACTGCTTTCCCAACGAGATTGTCATAAAGTGCGGTCACATTTCTTTAGAAGCGTGTGATTTTCCTATTTATTTAGCCTCTTTATTTATTCTCCGAGTAAGAGCAGACCCTTCTAATCCGGAAGCCATTACTAATACACACTACCGGGAGGTTTGTGCGGGGCGGCACCAATCGCCAGTTGAAACTGTTTCACGAACGGATATCTTATCTTGCTCAACTATTGCTGCCGCAGGCCTTCGTACATGACCAGGACAACACATGAGGTCAAGCCACATTTGGATCTACTCACAAATATTTGAAAATTAAAGATTTGCTCCTTAAGTTTATTTCCACAATAATTTTTGTTTTACGTTACTGGTTCTCCTTGTCACGTGATTACTGCTACTTCCGCTATGCTATATAATATCCATTATTTCCCCAACTAGCTTGCTTTAAAATTTTTATGGCGTGAGATCATTTTGTACGGAGACATAACGATTCTTTATATAGAGTTGTTTCATACTAAGGTGCAGGCAGGATGCTTGCGCTTATGTGGTAATGCTCTCACATACTTTCAATTAAATATATTTTCTTTAGCTTTGAAAAGTTTTCGATACAAAATCAGCGAATATTAGATTACGAAAACTTTATTCAACCGATTGTAAGTAAGATGAATTAACATATATATGATATGAAAATGTTTTTATACCCATCACTGTAAGATGGCGGTACACTCATTTTGTTTTTTTCCATAATGTATATAAAACCCAAAAGGAAGCTTCAGTGAACCTCTAAAGTATATATAGTCTTGATCGGCGTGGCATTCTGAATTTATTTAGTCGTATCTGTCCATTTGTGTGATGTTTGTTGTTAGCACTCTCGAGGTCGCATAAATAAAGATATCGACTTCAAATTTAGTAGAAACGTTGGAAGTCTTTGCGCACAAGTTAATATTGGAAATGAGGCAACTTGTTCAAAATAGAAACCCGCAGTGGAGTAAAAACTGAAAGCAACTCCGTTTTGCTTAACAAAAATTTGTGGGTTCTTGCGCGTTATTAAAAAATTATAAAAATTAAAAAGCCGACATTTTTCACATTTAGTTTACCAAAGTCTTTGCATGGAAAAAATTGGCCATGCCCACATAAAGTTACAGTTGTTTAAATTTTATTTTGTTCACTTTTTTGAGGTTTTGTGCGTTCTGGCCGTAAGATAATCAAGACAAAATGTATATAACTATTTTGTACATTCCCCAAATGAAGCTATATTATCCGCCTAGAAATGGGTCAATTCTAAGACGATATGGTAGACACCATGATTACTTTTTTCTTAATCATACCACCGATATGGGTATCAAATAAAAGAACTTGCCGGGTAGAATGCGAAAAGCATAATGGTGGGTATGCGAGATTCGGACCCCGCCGATTATAACCTTCTTAATTGTTTAATTTCATCACCAAAATGATTCAAGAAAAGAACAAATTTATAAAATAATTTTTGAATTGATGATCAGTCTCTCTTCTCTCTGTCAGATTTAATTATCATAGATTTCAACAAAATTATCTGGCTGGTAATGAACATGAAATAGTTAGTACGCTTTGTGGCCGAGTGAAAGGTGTAAAGCGTAAGACAGACTTATTACTTTTTCAACGATATACCATATGCAAGATCCCCAATCAGAGAATTGTGATTACATGCATCTTGGCCTCCCGCATATTGGAAGCAAAACCTTGACTGCACTAAGTTATAATTAACCCATTAAATTTGTAGCGGATAGCGAAAATCCTTTGATATAATATATATATATATATATATATATATATATACGAGGGTGCAGTGTGCAGTAACGACTAT
This sequence comes from Glossina fuscipes, assembly GCF_014805625.2. Classification (NCBI taxonomy): domain Eukaryota; kingdom Metazoa; phylum Arthropoda; class Insecta; order Diptera; family Glossinidae; genus Glossina; species Glossina fuscipes. The sequence continues at coordinate 2,252,926 of NW_023998444.1, forward strand.
AGCTTTGTCATATGACGTTTTTCAAATAAAGTCTCCCAATTCGGCTGCTCAACTCTGAATCTCAAACTCAACAAAACACTTATTTGCTTTCGGATTAGTGGCTTCTCCTTCGGGTCGACCATTCCTGTAGGAATTCTTTTATTGGCTTATAAAATCTTAGAAAGAAACGAACTGCTCGAAGAGCTACAGTTTTCGTTTTTCAAGAGCAGAATTTGTATATATACTTACACACGAAGAGGTGTCCATCGACACAACCGCACTTAGTAATTGTCGTGTTTCTTAAATATTTGTTACAAAAAAAAAAAAAACCAAAGAGAAAAGCAATAGGCGGGAGGTATATCTAAAGTTTTATTTAAAGAGAGAGAGAGAGAGAGAGAGAGAGCGGGAGAGAGACAGTGGTTGCTGCAATTGTTATCAATCAGATTAAAGCTATCGAAATTGCTTGGTGGAGCGTAAAAATTTACGGGATCGGATTACAGCATGTGTTCAAAACCAAAAAGCACCAGAATGCTTGCACGAGCAGGTACACGCAAACCAAATCCTAGCAGTTAGATTACATTCTAAGATTAGATTCTAAAGACAATAAACGGATTCTTCAAATATTCATATTATTGATAAAAATGTTGGCTCACTAAAATTCTTACAGAATATAATTTAAAATTTACTTGTACGAAGTTGGTTTCTAGCCTTTTCCTGAAGTCGAAAAACCTCGTGAAAGTACATGTATAAGCCTTAGATTGCTGTGCTCTTTTAACCTGCGTAGAAAAGGAATCAACCAAAAATTTCATTAAATTGCCAAAGCCTTTCAATAGAATTATGTCTCCAGTGACAATAGTTGACCGTCAAAATCTATCTGCCTATCAGGTTCATCATACTCTTGCGATTTTTGAAGAGCATTTAATTTATTATCTCTTGGTTTCATTTGTAAATTGTCCGATAATATGAATGCAATCTGTATATTACGCTACATGTACAAGGTATTCATACATTAATCACTGATAAGAAGGCCGGACATACTGACAATCGAAACAAAATTACTTAGTGGCCTGAATGCAATTTAGATTTTCTCTTTTTAATTTTACTAAACGGTGATCAAGCATTTCACACGCTAACCGTAAAACAAAAGTGAAGAAGAATTGAAAAATATCTACTAATAATGGAGTTAGCCTTCGGTACATTTGATTTAATTAAATTGGGTATCAAGTGAGTAACAATCGAAAAAGAGAACAAAAAAAAAAAAAAATCGATTTGGATCGAGCACCTTAACACGTTGATATTTACATATCGTATGATACATAAGAAGCTTGATTGAAACTTCGACGACTATTGAACTGTCACTTACTAAAAACATAAAGTGCTTGTTTTTGTAGAATAATATGATTAACATAAGAGAAGCAATGGTCACATAAAACACTTAAGAAAATTATATGCAGTTGACGCCGAATCTTCTAGACTTACCGCCTTTATTTTTCAAATGAATAAACATATTATTATATTGTGAACAGTGGGTAAAAAACGTGGCATGTCTCCGAAGACGTCGGACAGTCATGCTTGATTTGATTCAGAACTCGATTCTAATCAAGAATATGTACTCACTTTATGAAACATTTGAAGTTGCTTTTTGCGGGTTGCAAACGCGTGGACCAAGGTTTTCGGATGTTAGAAACTCTATGGCAGACCATACTGCAATATACTGCACTAAATATATTATTCATTGCGGTAAAAATCCAGAGGCAATTTATCAGAGTTTTGTTAGTGATTTATTTGCTTGTTCGTTGTAAACATTTTGACAAAATGAGCGCTCGGTGGTTCGAAATGTAGTATACGGCAGTATATTGCATTGTAAAGTAATACATATATTATCAGAGTCCCCTTATTGATCTGCTCGGGGCTTAACTATCCCTCCCTCCTTTTTTACTTTATACGAGGTAAATGCTAAATAAAGAAAGTATCTTACTTCTGAGTGGATCACGTGTTTTTCCAAAGCTTAATATACATTTACAGTTCTTATGATAGTTCTAATGGACGATAGAAAGGTCTTAATCGACTTAACTACTTATTCGTCGAATAAATACTATTGCAGTTCGAATGGCTACATCTATAAGGAGAATGTGTTCAAAGTTGTTGAAGGTATTCAATCGGTTCGTGCGTAATCCACAAGGTTTGGATTAGCGGCTGCAAGCGCGAAAATGTCATAATCAGCAGAAATATAAGTTGACTTATTAATCGTTTCTTATGCCGGCATACCTACTAATACCTCATTATTATACTCTACATCACATATAGTACGAAGCACGTTCAGACGCAGGGATAATAACTTGAAAAACTTAAGTTGGATGCATCTTTTATTGTATTTATCGACTTGGATTGATTTTCTAAATCCATTTGACCTTGCCTGTCCCTCCGTCTACCCAATAACAGTCTAGGTCTTCTCATGCCCAACTTATAGGTCTAAACTTTTAAGCTATTTTGTTGAAATTTATTACATTGTACTGTTGTGACCCAAGGATAAATTGTATTTCTAAGACGAAACGGATCAGACCGTTGGTACAACTACTGCTTGAATGATGTGAATTGGAAGATATTTACAAAATTTCTGCGTTCACATTGGGCCTTTTTGATAAATCCCAGTGAATTTTCGGTTGTTATTTCGTTGAATAACAGAATAAGAAGGAGAAGGAGAAGAAGAAGTAGATTGACTGTTGCTTTTTGTACTTAACAAGTGACTGCAAATTTTCTTCTCTCTTTCTCTCGCAGACTTATCGCTCATAAATTGCAACAATATTATTTGACCACTAGGGAATACGAAATAATTAACACGCTTTATGGCCAAGTGAAAGGGGTGAAGCGTGTCACAGTATACGATAAGTTTTATTATGCTTTCGAAGGTATACCGTACGCTAAGCCGCCCATAGGAAAATTGCGATTCCGTGCACCTGAACCACCCGAACCGTGGAAACATGTTCTGGACTGCACCAGCTGCCGCAGTAAACCGATACAAAGGCATTTGACATTCAAATTTATTGAAGGCTCAGAGGATTGTCTATATCTTAACGTATATACGAAGAAGGTTAATATAACTTAGCAAGTGAATTGAAAAATGCAGTTAATAATGAAGGCCACTAAATTTGCAGCTGAATAGCGAAACACCGTTGCCGGTAATGGTATGGATTAACGGTGGTGGCTTTCAAGTAGGAGAAGCTACACGAGACGTGAATGCGCCGGATTACTTCATGTTTAAGGACGTGGTATTGGTTACCTTCAACTATCGCCTTGGAGTTTTTGGCAAGTATACATGAATTAAATTTAATTTCCACATCGTTTTAATAAATTTTAATCCTTTAAAAGGTTTCCTAAGCTTTAATGATCCTGAATTAAATGTACCTGGCAATGCTGGTCTTAAAGATCAAGTCATGGCTTTACGTTGGGTCAAGGATAACATATATAATTTTAGTGGCGATCCGAATAATATAACGTTGTTTGGAATAAGTGCTGGAGCAGCTTCAGTACACTTCCTCATGTTAAGCGAGCAGGGACATGGCCTATTCCACAAGGCTATTTTGCAATCTGGTTGCACTTTAAACCCTTGGGTTAGCACAACTTTGGCTGATAGGAATTATCGTTTGGCCTGCTCTCTTGGCTACCACGGTAATAACAGTGACCAAGAAATCTATCGATTTCTAAGTAAACTAGAACCGAAATGTTTGGCAGATCCGGAGGCATATCTTTTGAATAAATCCGAACTTTTAATGTATATGGTGACTATATTTGTTCCTGTGGTGGAACCTTATGAAACTCCCCAATGCATCATTAGTAGACCCTACAAAGATTGTCTAAAGAAAGCTTGGAGTAATCATATACCTATAATGATTGGCGGTGCCTCTTATGAAGGACTTTTTTACAAAACTCTTGTTCATTTGCATCCTTTCTTAATCGAAGAATTGGACGATTGCTCGTCATTGTTAATGCCAGAAACGACAATATCGCAAAGTCCACAAGAAATACAGAAGATGTCTTTAGAGCTTAAGAGAACCTATTTCAAAACTAAAATATTGTCTGTGGAACAAAACTTATATGAATATTTGTACCTGATGTCGCACCGCAATTTCTGGCATGGAGTGCATCGCGTCATATTAGCACGTCGCAAATATGCTCCAGTTGCCGCCACCTATTGTTATCGTTTCGATTTCGATTCTGAATTTTTCAATCAAATTCGTATTGCGAAATGTGGTTCCAAAGTACGAGGAGTTTGTCATGGTGACGAGTATTCCTATCTCTTTTATAATGCGTTGGCCAGTGCTTTGGATTGCACCAGCAATGAATACAAAACCATGCAGCGATTGGTAAGCATGTGGTACAATTTTGCCTTAAATTCGGATCCTAATTGCCTGCAACTACAACCAACTAAATGGGAACCATTACGAAAACATCCAGAACCTTACAAGTGTTTAAATATTGGAGAAGAACTGGAATTTATAGAATCACCCGATTATAATCATCTGACATTATGGGACAAATTTTACGAAAAAGTGGGATTAATATAATATAATAATGGCTGTCCGAAACTACGGTTTACATATAAAATAAAAAATTTATGTTTAAGCAGGTATTAAATTGCTAATAACAAACTACATTTTCAAATAATTAATAACCAGCGCCACTATTGTAGTTACGATATCTATTTTTGTATGACCCAAAAGGAAAGAAATAAAGGCTACTGACAACGGATACAATTTTTTTTTATGTCCACACTGTCCTTTTTTTTAAAAATGCGGCGGAACATCTGTTGTTGACTCGCTAAATATTCAATAAGAATGAAAAGAGGATATAAATCCATCCATATATGAAACCAGCTATTACAGCATACGTATGTAGGCATACAACCGAGAAAGAGGCGAATTATGACAAAAGAAAGAAAGATAGCCGATTCGTTTATACCGGTATTCTGAATAGACGGGTATAATGAAAGGTTGATCTCTCTCAAGCCCTTTGTACACCGAGAGGTGTAGACAGACAGACAGACATGCCCAAGTGCATTTCAAAATTGAAACTGGCCAAGAATTCATATACTTTTTGGGATTTTTGGAATTTGCTTATGTGCTTCATGAAGGTGCTGAAAAAAAAATTTAATTTTGATACACTATAATATTGGGTAGGAGTGTTCAGTTTTTGCCATTTTTGCGAAGGCACTCCAGCATCGCCATACAATATGCGTTCACATGTTTGTAGATTTGTTTGCTATAATTTATGAGTAAGGAGCGAGAAAGCAATTTTTTAAATTATTTTGAAGAGCAGAGGTGTCGCCTGTTTACGTGTTACTATAGCAATGTTATGTGACCGATTTGATCTGCTTTCAATACCAACCTGTGATAACTGTTTCTGCTAAATTCAAAGTCGTTAGCTTTATTTTTGTGGGCAGGAAAATGCAACAGACATTAAACAGATGGGCAGATGGACGTACTTAAATTGATGCGTAATTTTATGCTGATCAAGAATAAATACGCGTGGTGATGTCTGAAGATCCCTTCTGGGCGCTACGAACCGATTGACAAAATGTAACCATTCCCTCATTCTTCAGTGATGGGTATAAAGATGGATGGATAGTTGGGACATTTAGTCGCGCACACAAACTAAATATACTTCCTATCGCAAGTAAAGTAAAATATGATATAACAGAAAGCTTAACAAAATGTTATGAAAAGCTTTCTCTTTTACATTATTCATGCAATTGTGGTATGTCCAGCGATAACATAACAGCGAAGGTAACGTAAAAAGCAAAGCAATCTAAAAATTGCGTTATTTTTTGATCACATTTGAAAGAGAAATAGTATGAGAAAGAGAGTAAAGAGATTAATAAACAAAGAATAAAAAATAGTTTCTTTTATAAATAAATTCGTTTTTTCTTTCATTAGTAAGATATCAAGCGTGAAGTGTAGTAGTAGTAAAAATACATATAAGTTGGCGGCAATTTATCTTTTTTAGATCCATTGCCCTTCAATTTATTAATTCGATTTATTTTGTATCGTTCATAATAAGTGAATAAAAAAAAACCAAAAAAAGACCAAAAGTAATTTAACAAAGCTAAATGACCGAAGAGTAAGTTTCTAGAATTTTTAATTCATTTTGATAAGAGAATTTCTATTGTTATTATAATTTAATATTAAAGATTACTTGTGATCAACACTACATTAGGACCAATTAAAGGGCAACAATGCACTGGTGTATACGATGATGTCTATTATAGCTTTGAAAAAATACCGTTTGCTGAAAAACCTCTTGGCTCGTTACGTTTCCGTCCTCCTGTTGCAAAAAAACCATGGACCGAAATACTCGATTGCACTGAAAAGCCACCGAAACCAATGCAAAAAAATTTATTGAATCAACAAATAGAGGGAAATGAAGATTGTTTGTATTTAAACGTGTATTGCAAGGAGGTATGTTGGGAAAACTTTAAAAAGTTAAAGAAGAAGAAGATGCGTAACGTTATTAATATGAAATTTTTTTACCCTACACCACAAGCTTACAGCAGTAGTAGTAGTTTGGATGTATAAAATATCATATTCAAGTCCTTCGACTCGGAAAGTGATTCTGAAACAATCGGTGTAATAAAAGTTGGGTTTCTCTCAGTTAGTTCGATTCAAAACGTAATTCTGAATCTATCGGTGCGATGATCGGTGCGAGATGAGTCTATGTCAAATTTTCACAAGCTTGTCTGTCCGTAAGTCCGTCTTGCATTATTCTGTTCAACCAGAAGATCGTAATTTTTGAGATATTTTGATGACTTAGACATGTTCGGCTTACGGAAGAAAGCTATTGTAAATAATTCGAAAGGTACCGATTTTTCGACTACTCCCCATATAAAGTCATTTATGAATGCTACCATAATGCTTTTACTTTCTGATCTTCAGCTAAAAACATATAAACCCTTACCGGTTATTGTGTTTCTATTTGGTGGGGGTTTTGAACGTGGTGATCCCACCAGAGACCTACATGGCCCCGATTATTTTATGATGAAGCCGGTTATCCTCATTACTCTCAGTTATCGTTTGGGTCCTTTTGGTAAATACATTTTCAATTTTGATTTACATGATTTCCTTAAATCTTCCCAAAATGTTTGCTTTTGCAGGCTTTCTAAGCTTTAAAGATCCCGCTTTGGGTATACCAGGTAATACGGGCTTGAAGGATCAACTGTTAGCTTTGCAATGGATTAAAGCGAACGTTCATCATTTTAACGGCGATAGTGAGAATATTACTTTAGCTGGTGAAAGCGCTGGTGCGGCTTCAGCTCATTATCTAATGTGTTGCCCATTGGCTCGTGGTCTCTTCCACAAAGCCATACTTATGTCAGGCACTATACTATGTTCCTGGGCTTATTCTCCCCTCAAAAATATTCCTTTACGTTTAGCTCAGGCATTAGGTTATCAAGGCCCGGTTACGGATGAGAAAAATATATTCGAATTTTTACAGCAGCAATCTGGTGAAAATCTTCTCAAGCCCTATTTAAATACTAAAGAAGAAAATATGAATGATTTTTTGTTTACATATGGTCCGAGTATAGAGACATATCATACAGAAACTTGCATAATCGATAAAGATCCCGAAGAATTATTATCAGAATCATGGGGTAATGAAATCCCAATACTAATAAGTGGTACATCGTTCGAAGGGCTTATGATGTATGGTCGCGTTTATATGGCACCATTTCTCATTACTGAATTAGAAAATAATTCGCAGCATTTACTGCCTCTCGCTTTAAAACAAAATTATTCAATGGATATGCAAAAGGTATTCGCGAAAAGAATTCAAGAATTACATTTTGGTGATAAGCCATTCAGCTTGGAAAGCATTTTAAATTATTGCGAGGTTAGTAGAAACCTATTGAATTGAATTGAATTGAATTTGTAACTATTTTCAATTAATGTTTATATACTCGTAGTATGCGTCATATAAAGTTATTTGGCATCCAATTTTGCGTACTCTGCATGCTCGCCTTAAATGTAAATCAAAAAAAACTTCTGCTGATACTTGTGCTACTGCTGCTGACAGTTATTTGTATCGTTTCGATTTCGATTCACCGCATTTCAATCATCAACGTATCAAATATTGCGGCAAACAGTTACGCGGTGTGGCCCATGTCGATGATCATTCGTATTTATTCTTCGGTAATTTCTCATGGAAATTATCTACCGAAACACCAGAATACAAAACCATTAAACGCATGATTGACATTTGGACGAGTTTTGCTCAATGCTCACGTCCTTTTTCCTATGCTACAGATAGCGTAGAAAATAGCGATAAGATAACGCAATCATGGTTACCAGTTGTAACTGGCTTTAATGAAAGCAATGCTACCGTTACGATAAAATGTTTGAATATTGATAATCAACTGGAATTGATTGATTTGCCTGAGATGGCAAAACTCCAGACATGGGAAAGTCTCTACCAATATGTAAAATAGTTTACTAAACTTAGAGGAAATGGAATTTAAATTTAATTTTTTTTTTTTTTTTTTTTTTTTTATACATAACACATATGTGCATATGAACCAAACACTGTGATGAATTGAGACAATAAATATGAAAATGAAGAAAAATGAAAGCATTTTAGTAACGCGGAGTAGTCTAAAATAAATTACAGAAGGGCAGAAGGGTATGTTAACTTTATGCGGACGAATGCATTATTCGGGAGGACTTGGAAAGGAATCAGCTTGTCAGCATCATTTTCAGTCCCTCTGGCCTTCTTGTTTTCTTGTCTTCAATTTACAGGCAATAATTTCCGAGATATTTTCGTGAAACTCGGCACACTGTTTTGTGTATGTTGACTCGAGCACAAACTAAACTATTAAACATGGTTCGAATAGGACCATTTTTTCAACCATTTTCCTTATTAAGGCTGTCTGTCCTACGAATATTGTTCCATTCAACCGACATTTTGGGATATTTTTGTTATACTGATCTATTCAGAAACATTTTCAGAATCTATTAAAGCTCCTTTGACCCTCTGTCCGACTCACTTTCCTATCATATCTATGTACCTTAGCTGCATTATTAAGAATATGAATGAAAGACTATGTAAGCCGAAATGGTGTAGGGTACCTAAAAGTCGGCTTTGTCCCTATAATATCCTTACCTTTTTTTTAAAAGCTGCTCCCATATAAAAAAAGTTCATCAAAATAGTTTGCAACTTTACATGCATTACCAGGACTTTTAAATCGGGAAAGGTAAAATTAGCTCATTCGTTATTTTCAATGTTAAAAACGCACTGTTAGCATTATTTACGACCTAGACGGCCTGCCGCTTTGTAGACTTGCACTTAAACATTGTCTTGACGATCGTAATTAATTAACTTCAGTTACATAGCGAGCACAAGTAAAATACTCTTAAGCTTAATTCTTTCAATGAAACGTCTGTGTTGTTCTGTGGGAGAATTCATTGATTAATGTGGCTATGTTTGGATGAAAAGAAATAACTTTTTCTGTTGCTTAGGTTTCTCTCCTTAGGCTATTATTTTATACTCAGAGACATTTATGGAAATACCTTACGCTCAAAGAAATTTCTTAAAAGCTCTATAAACACATTTATTGCTTCTCTTATGGGAGCAAATTTGAAAAGTTCATCTCTTCAAATAAGATCTTATACAAAATACCTTGATAATGTTTTGTTTATTATTTGATAAAAAACGTTTTATAGTAATCATTGAGTAAAGAGGTTCGTCTTCATTTTTTACTTTCCTTCTTTCTTGTAGAGAAAAAAAAAAAGACCAAAAAAACTTTGAATAAAATAAAATAAATAAAAATGCTTTGGCGCTGGTGCTATTGAACAACAATAAGAACTACAATTTTTTAACAAATATGACCGAGTTTGTATAAAATATTATCAGCTAATGTATTAGAAAATTGATTAAAAAATTTTTTCACAGCTGTCATCCGATCATAACAACCACACATGGTTGTGTCAAAGGGCTCTTGAAATGTTCAGTTTATAATGACAATTACTATAGCTTTGAGAAGATACCGTATGCTCAGCCTCCTATAAATAATTTACGCTTCAAAGCACCGGAGCCTGTAACCCCTTGGGTGGAAGTGCGAGAATGCTTTCAATTAGATGTTAGACCAATGCAACAAAATTACTTCAAAAAGATTGTTGAAGGTTCTGAGGATTGTTTGTATTTGAATGTCTATACGAAGAAGGTAAGATAATTAAGTTTGGTTTCCCTTTTTTTTTTTTAAATAACATTTTTCGCTTTCTTTTTTCTTTCAAGTTGATTAGTTCAAAACCTTTGCCGGTTATGATTTATTTGTATGGAGGAGCTTTCGAATTGGGCGATGCGACCACAAATAATTTGGGGCCAGATTATTTTATGATGGAAGATGTGATATTAGTTACCATGAATTATAGGCTGGGGCCCTTAGGTATATACATTTTTCCTTTTATATGAGATTTGTTTTCTCTTCTCTTTTGTTTAAAAATTTCCAGGATTTCTTAGTTTTGAGGATCCTTCTCTCGATATACCTGGTAATGCCGGTTTAAAAGATCAATTAATGGCCATAAAATGGTTTAAAGAAAATTGCCTTAAGTTTAATGGTGATCCTGATAATATAACCTTGTTTGGTGAAAGTGCCGGCTCGGCAGCCGCTCATTTGCTAATGATGAGCGAAAAAACAAAAGGGCTCTTTCATAAAGCCATACTAATGTCGGGTACAATAAATAATAAATGGGCCTGCGTACCGCCAGGAAATTATGCTCATCGTTTAGCTAAAGCTACTGGCTACGACGGGGAATATTCGGATCCGTTAATATTAAAACATTTACAACAAATACCATCTGATCAGCTAACAAGTGTCGATGTACTAACTGAAGAGGAAATATTTAATGATGTTGCCTTTGTTTGGGGCCCTATAGTAGAACCTTATGATAGTCCTTCTGCTTTAATAACACGCAGCTTAGATAAATTGCTTACCACTAGCTGGTCCAATGAAATCCCCCTGATTCTGGGTGGTACATCGTTTGAAGGTCTACTTAAGTTGCCGAGCATTAAGAAAAGACCGCAACGTATAGAGATATTAAACGAGAAGCCTGAACTAATCGTTCCTCAAGATATCCGATTAAAACAAACCTTAGAAGAGTCTCAAAGTTTGGGAAGACAAATCTTGAAAATGTATTTTCATAACAAAGATATGAATATTGAAAATGTTTTCAATTATTTAGAGGTGAGTGGAGGACCAATACAACGCAACAAATTTTTTAGATTTTTATTCCTTTTCTAGATTCTCTCGTACACTCGTTATTGGATAGGGTTCCAATTTACCATATTTCAACGTTTACGTTATGCTACGCGTGCCCCTACCTACATGTATCGTTTTGACTTCGATTCTCCTAACTTTAATTTATATCGTGTAAAATATTGCGGTCGCGAGGTAAGAGGTGCTGCGCACGCCGATGACGTTTCTTATTTATTTTATTGTCGACGGGCGTGGAAGCTGCCTCTAGATAGCCTCGAATATTTGACTATACGACGTATGATCGGTATGTGGACTTCATTTGCTAGTACCTCCAATCCGAATTGCAAAGAAATTCAATCATCTGAATGGACCTGCGTGAACGATAAGCAACCCTTCGCGGCACTTAATATAAGCGATGAAGTGCAAATGTTAGAAGAGTTACCCGAAACAGAGAAGTTAAAATTTTGGTTGAGCCTTTATAATGAATAATTCAAGTAAATAAAAGAAGAGCTTATTCACACTCGTGCTTGGTTTAGATAACCCTTCACTTATTTAGTTAGAACCCGGTTTAACCTGACTTATAATCATTATTAAAGCCGGACAAATCAATACTAAGATTAAAGTCATCAAGCACTACCATACTTGAGGCTTGAACACACGAACATTGAATTGTTAGTCGAGTTAGTCGAGCGGATTATCCGGAAATCGAAACACTTGAGAAAGCTTTATTTTTTTTTAGGACTGTACTAGATTAGAAAGATATGAAAAAGAAATTGAGCCGGTTTTTTCTGAATTTTGTTTTTTTAATAACGAGTGCATTCCATATGCAAGGAATTCAGGAACCGTTATCCATTTCTTGCAGCTTGTAATACACTAAACACTAATACACTACTGGCTAATCCTGTCTAACACAACTGTTACTGACCCTTTGATATTCAGAACATGGACATAAGAATCGTAGGCAGATTTTGTATATAACAGACTGATACTTTAATACACGTAAATGACTTGCAGCTTGTAATACACTAAACACTAATACACTACTGGCTAATCCTGTCTAATACAACTGTTACTGACCCTTTGATATTCAGAACATGAGAATAAGAATCGTAGGCAGATTTTGTATATAACAGACTGATACTTTAATAAACGTAAATGAAGAGTACTACCAGCTGATTCTTTCGCTGCATATAGCTCCTAACAAACTACTAACTAATGCTTTCATATATCAGAGATTGACTTTCAATAATGTTAGCTATCAGAGAAATGAATCACAATATATTACCGACTGATACTTTTATTACACGTAGTCCTGAACACATTACTCACTGACCCTTTCATATTCAGAACGTAAATCCAAGAAACGCAGAGAGATTTTGTATGTAAGGAGAATTTTTTAGGAAAAGGGGAAGAATATTGGCTTTCAGTGAAATGAATCACAATGCTGATACTTTCACTACACGTAGTCTTCAATCCGCTACTGACTGACCCTGTTCTACTCACACCCTGTTCTAGCAGAGGAATCAAGAATTGCAGACAAATTTTGTATATAACAGAAAACTGACTTCGAATAATATCAGCTTTCAGTTAACACAAATACGCTAAGTAAAGAAAATCATAATCGAGACATTTAAAGAAAGCCCAAGAATTACAGCAAAAGCAATTAATAATATTTGCGCATTTTTGATATAGTGCACCGGTATCACGTATTCATTTCTCACAGATAAGCTTATAAAGTTGTTGAATTAATTTAATTGTCATATATATAAAGAAGAATTTATGCCAATTTGCTTAACAGTCGCTCAGTGCTTATGAAATTATTATCAACAATGTCTGCGAAGTAAGTTTTCATATATAATTCACAATATATTGTATAGAGCTCTCTGCATTTCGTTCCTACAGTATTTATCCAGTTATCACCCTACCGGTTGGACAAATACGAGGAATTCAACGGCAAACAATTTACAATGACGAGTACTTTAGTTTTGAAGGTATTCCATATGCTCAACCTCCCGTAGGAGAATTACGCTTTAAAGCACCTCTACCAGCAAAACCATGGTCGGGTATAAGAGATTGCGTTGACTTTCAAGTAAAGCCAATGCAAAAAGATCCCAAAACTGGTTTGGCAGTAGGATCAGAGGATTGTTTGTATTTGAATGTTTACACAAAACAGGTAAGCAATGGAGAAAAGAACAACGAATAAAATCGAAAGAGCGAGCGAGAGAGAGAGAGAGAGACAGAAAGCAATAGCTTTTTTTATTTCTCTTATCGTTTATTTCTCTCAATATTTTTACTCTTAGCTTCACTCTTCAGAATCTTTGCCGGTTATGTTTTATATATATGGTGGTGGGTTTTATAAGGGCGAAGGTACTCGCTACCTCTACAGTCCAGACTATTTAATGCGTGCCAATGTGGTGGTTGTAACATTCAATTATCGCTTGGATTCATTGGGTAAAGTATAGCAAGTATTTACAGTGCATTCCTGTGTTAATGGCAGATATTTTTAAAAAAATAATTTCAGGTTTTCTTAGCCTAAAAGATCGAGAACTTCAAGTTCCCGGTAATGCCGGCTTAAAAGATCAAGTTTTGGCCTTAAAATGGGTTAAGCAATATATTAAATATTTCAATGGTAACAATGAAAATATTACGGTATTCGGTAGCAGTGCTGGAGCTGCTAGCACTCATCACCTTATGCTCACACCTCAAACTGAAAATCTTTTCCACAAAGCTATTTGTATGTCTGGTAGTGCACTCAATGTTTGGGCATGCAAGCCTGCTAAGGATTATGCTTATCGTTTGGCAAACTGTTACGGATATCAATACGAAAATAACGATCGTTTAGTTTTGGAATTTCTTAAAACTTTGGATGCTGAAAAGCTAATATTACATAATCTATTCAATGAGGATAATTTCGGACAAGAGTTAGCTTTCGCTCCCACTATAGAACCGTATCGCAGTGATGACTGCATTATAGACAAAAAACCAGAGGCAATGTTGCCCACAGCGTGGAGTAATCAAATACCTTTGATAGTGGGATCAGTGGCTGATGAAGGTTTACTAATCTATCGCTCATTGAGAGATCACCTGGAGAGACTAAAGATTTCTCACGAAGAGCCCGAATCTGTTATACCTCAAATTATTAAGAGCAAAGAAAATTCAGAGTTATATAAGAAATTAATTGAAATACATTTTGGCCATGAAGGACCTAAAGAGAATATGTTGCAAGAATTTATAAAGGTAAGAGAGGAAAGAGAAGTATCTATGAAAATTTTAAAATATATTTGAAATTTTTGTTCATTTTCAGTTTTACGGCTGCTTTATAATCAATTACGGTATACAACGGTTTATTACATCTCGCTTAACTTATTCAAAAGCACCGACTTATCGCTATCGCTTTGCTTTCGATTCGCCCACTTTTAATCATTACCGTACTCTATTCTGCGGCAACGATTTAAAGAAAGGAGTACCTCATGCCGGGGAGTTATCGTATCTGTGGTTTTCATCAGCGTCTTGGAAATTAGATAGCAGCACATTGGAATTTCAAATGATAAAAACAATTGTCGATATTTTTACAAGCTTTTCACAAACATCAGATCCCAATTGTTTTGCTCTACAACCGACGAAGTGGAAACCTTTAAATTCTTCTGATAACTACATGGCTTTATTAATTGATCAAGTTATAAAATTCACTGAAATCCCCGAGAAAGATATTCTTTCAATTTGGGAAAAATTATTCCAATAAAAAAAAAAAAAACAAAATTTCTTTCAACAAAGTACTTATTGCTCAAGCGTCAACTGTAGAGCTTTCAATCTCTAAGATGTCACGCCACTTGACAGCAAGCTTTTCACATTTTGAGAATTTAAGAGTCGTTCAGTTCAATGCTTACTCTTTAGTTAAACATTTAAAATCCGCTATTAAACATTTTCACTTAACAAATTCTAAGAAAAGAACGAGTCTCGTAATGCAATCTGGGTAAACAAAGTGTGTTGTAAAATAGTTGCAAAAAATCTTCAAGTAATCAAATCGTAAAAATTAATAATAATGATATTAAATACAAATGCATTTTCTTGACAGAATTTTTTTGTAATTTTTTTTTTTTTTTTTTGTTCAATTTTTCTATCAGAACAACTGATGAGATCTTGGAAATCTCTCAAGGTTCAATTAAAGGTCGAAAATGCGCATCTTTATACGATCAAATTTACTATAGCTTTGAGGGCATACCATATGCTGAACCTCCTGTGGGGAGCTTACGTTTCAAGTCCCCTGTACCTGCCGGTGGTTGGTCTAACGTAAGAAATTGCACGGAATTCAAAGTGAAACCTATGCAAAAGAACAACATGGGCATAATAGAAGGTTCAGAAGATTGCCTCTATTTGAACGTGTATAGCAAAGACGTGAATAATTAAGATCTGAAAAGTTGAAAGAAATTTTAGAAAAAAAGAATCTGTTTTTCCTTTTTTCAGATAAAAAGTTTAGAAAAATTACCGGTAATGGTTTGGATATACGGTGGAGGTTTTTCAACTGGATCGTGTATTAAAGATAAATTCGGTCCCGATTATCTCATGCATGAAGACGTAGTTGTGGTTACTTTCAATTACCGCGTATCAGTATTGGGTAAAATCTTTTCAACTTTGAATTTAAAAATTTTTTCATTTTTGTTTTGCTTTCTTCTCTAGGATTTCTTAGTTTATGCGATCCTGCTTTGAAAGTACCCGGCAATGCCGGTTTAAAGGATCAAGTATTGGCCTTAGAATGGGTTAGGAAAAATATCGTCCATTTCGGAGGCGATCCTAATAATATAACTTTATTTGGCGAGAGTGCTGGGGCAGCTTCAATTCATTACTTGCTCAGTACCGAACGTACGCGTCATATGTTTCACAAGGCAATTTGTATGTCCGGTTGTATGCTAAATAATTGGGCATTTAGTTATGATGCGCCTGTTTTATCGTGTCTCGTTGCCTGCTCTAAGGGCTATAAGGGTCCGAAAGATAATGAAAAACTTGTCTTGGAATTCTTGCAACATTTGCCAGCTAATGAATTGATCGATGTAGATGCCATAAATGATGAAGTTCGGGCCAGGGGTTATCTATACGCTTTTATGCCATCATTTGAGACATACGAGGCTGAAGATTCCATTATAACTCAACCGTTGTGGTTATCAATGAAAACGGCTTGGGGTAATGAAATACCCGTTGTTATCGGTGGTACATCGTTTGAGGGTTTACTTATGTATCCAAGATTAAAGAAGAGACCAGAAATTATGTCTAGGCTGGCTCAACAACCGGAAAAACTTTTGCCTGCAGACATATCCTTGTTTGGTAGAAGAAAACAAGTAAAATGCTTGTCAGAAACATTAAAAGAAACGCATTTTGGTGATAAGGAATTGAATGAGAAAAATATTTTACTTTTTCTCGATGTAAGTGATATGAATTTGTTTGAAACAACCTTTTCTTATATCTAATAAAACAAGCGCTAATCTCAATGACTCGGGGCAGATGTCTCAAAGACACAATTGTGAGTCTATCTATCTATCATTAGTTTAGTCTCCAGGATCCGCTGTGCTTTTTTTTAGCTTCGCTAGAGCTAGGGCTTCACGTACCTTTGTAAAAATAGTCTCAATTCCTAGATTTTAATTATTAGTCGAATTTTTGATTTAAGAAATCGTTTTCATATACATGGATACAAAGTAAAAGTTGCAAAAAACCGATTAATCGAGTTAGGCAACCGAGTTAAACCAACCAGTTGTCAGTCCGGCGGTCATTATAATTAATTTAGATTGCTTCAATTGACTTATCCAGTTGAAAGGATTAGCGCTTAATTAATCCTACCAACAGTCGATTTTTTATTCAAAAAGATTCCAAGCTTTAGCCATAAAAGAAAAAAAAAACGATTTAAAAGGAGAAGGATTCACACGTCAAAACAATTCTCTCCCTTCACTAAATAATTGTAATTTTTATTAAATTTTTCTTTCCTTTTTAAGTATTTTTCTTATCGCTTATTCTGGCATCCACTTCATCGTGTCATCGCTGCTCGCTTAAAGTACGCTTCAGCATCCACGTATCAATATTGCTTCGATTTCGATTCGCCCACCTTTAATCATCATCGGAATATGTTTTGCGGTAACGATATAACTGAAGGTGTGGCTCATGCCGATGACTTATCCTATCTCTTCTATTCCTATTATTCGCGACCATTAAACAATGATTCAAAGGAATATTTAACGATACTGCGTTTGATTAAAATATGGACAACATTTGCTAAAAACTCAAATCCAAATTGTGTTTATGTTAACGATTGGGAGGAGGTGAAGACAGCGGGTATATATAAATGGTTAAATATTGGCTCTGACGTGATATTCGGTGATATGCCCACTGGTGTAATGAATAAATTTCAAGTTTGGAATAATTTATATGGTGAAAATTTAATAGAGTGAAAAAAAAAGAAAAAATTGATATATAAAAATAGGAAATCATGTAACAATTTTAATAAATTTTATTGGAAGAAATTGAAAAAAAAAATACTTGTTAGTTATTTTAATACCCTACACTACTTATGGTATAAGGGTGTATTTTAAGTTTGTGCGGATGTATGGAACTCACGGAAGGACTTGATATAAATACACTCTTTGTTATACCGATCAATTTCAAATCACTTTTTAAACCAATCTAAGCTTGCCAGGGTATCTGTCCGCCTTGATTTCTTATATTCAGTTAAAAGATAGATGGACAGATGGACTGACAAACATCAATAGTATATCGATTTTATAAGATCTATGAAATTCATTTCTGGTAGCTATGAAGTTTTTGACAAAGTGTATGTAACCATCACAAGAAGGTAATAATAGTAAAATTTTGGGTAATTAGGGCCGAGATGGTTTAAATTTTTTTACGTTAAATTATTATTATAATGTAATATAAATTCATCACAAAGCATAGAATTAAATTGCCGTGTGAACTACAGTTTTCGTTATGTGAGAGAGGGTTCAAAAATTGCTGCAACTGGTCCAAAGTTTTCATTCCAATTTAGAATGCCGGAAATACTGCTACTTAACCACTTCTGCCGACAATTTTTTCCATATAACTACATTTCAGAATAAAGTGTTGTATGAGGAGTGGTTGAAAACGAGGGCCGATACGAACCAATAGCGTTCGTCCTTGGGCCAAAAAATGTCACTGTACCAAATTTCATCGAAATATCTCAAAAATTGCGACCTGTAGCTTGAATACAAATATACATGGACAGACGGGCAAGAAGGTTTAGACCAACTCAGATTATGATTCTGAATCGATTGGTATAATATAGAAGGTGGGTCTATCTCAAGCTCTCCTGCTTGTTACATACGTCCGCGCTTACCTAATATACCTATGTACTATAAATGGTGTATAAGGGTATAAATATAAACATCGATATCATCGCGCGGGTATTTAAAAAAACTACAGACTCGGTACTTTTTGTGCAACGTAGATGCAGCCGAAAAATAAATGATAAATTAAGACGAGATTAGATTAAAAATATCAGATAAAACAGAAAAATGATGGGTGCATTTGACAGTGAATATTACATCGAACCAACAAGTAAGCATGAAAATCAGAAATCTTCAACATGAATTTAGTAAAATGTAAACATTTCCTGTTTGCGCATGCACAGACGCACACAAGTGGCTTTGCTATAACCGTAGTATGTTTATGCGCTCGTATAGTGAATATATTCAACACATTCTACTATCGCACATACAAGTCTTTTTCTCAAAAGAGAACAATAAAATTATTATACTTAGGCAAAATCTATCTTTAAATATCCGTCGCTTCTTCATCTAATGCAAACTTATTTCGATCCCCAAATATTCAAAATCATGCCTAGTTACCTTATAAATGCTTACTTTTTACAGTAAGAAAGGGATCCCGAAACATATGCAGTCCAAATTTCCTCCAGATATTTGAACGGTTCTTAAAAATCTCACATGTACCTCGCACAAAACTGAGTAAATGAGCTTATTTCAGGTTTTTTCGCTCTCTTGCTCTCATAACGTTTGTTCATAATTATTGCAAACTATTACAGTCCAATGCTCCACCTTACAATATAAAATATTTTAATAAAAGATGTTATCTATATATACGTTTTGTAACAGTGTAGTAATGATCTTAAAGAACAAAAAAGGGTGGCAATGATTAAATTTTTATTGCAGTTAGGAAAGTGAAAAATTCATTCGGAAAAATTATTACACCCGGCATAACTTGTGGTATAAGGGCTTGAGAATACAGCCACCTCAATCCACTCCTTGGGATATTTTTATACAAGACAAGTAAAACTCTACTCGCTTTAGGGCGGAAGATGATTTTTTAACTTCGCTTACTATTTTTTTTTTTTTTTTTTGTAGTCCAGTCCCCTGGAATGTTTTGGTAAAACTATAATAAGCATATATCTTATATTACGAGATAATCCCTACTTCAGTCTTGAAGGGTTCGAAGTCAGTTCACTTGCTACCCTCAGCCGATTCAACTAAACCACTTAGCGGTTAATATCCTATTAAGTGGGGTAGCAATGTACTATCTTCCTTTACTCTAGTGTCTTAATGATCTTTGCATAATATGGCAGCCTCTCCTTACGCTAACATACTACCATAATCTTAATTTATTAAGTTTTTGAAAGCTTTTTAATAAACCGGCGAGAAAAGCTATTTTACCTACAAGTCTCCACATTTTAGTTTCACAATAATCAGCGAATTAGAGTTTATTGCCTATAGTAGGTTTGTTTAAACTGACATGTGTATCCCATGCGAAAAGTTCCTGCTGGTCCACTGTCAACTTAAAGGCATATAGAGCTTTCTCACCTCCTTTTACAACAAGTGTAAACGCAATTTTTGAACATCACCTATACCCTTGCATATTTTATTTATTTTAGGTATGCAATATTTTTGCTTGGACTCTCTAGCGCACTACGTAGCTTGCCTCCTTCATCCTTATCTGCGTCCGCACATCTGCTTATTCTTGGGTTGTTGGTTAAAATTTATGCATAAGAAGAGTTATAGAAAACTTTCTTACCCTACCCCTGAGAGAGATATATATACTTTAACGGAACATGACCGACATATCAGGTTGCTACAGTTATTTAATACTCAACGTTTTTTCATGCTAATACTTAATGAATTTAATGATTGAAATAAACTAATTGCACGTACTTTACATATTACAATTAATACAATATAATAAAGGCAATAAAGTATACACAATGTTTCAGATAGTAATATTTATATATATGTATATGAATATCTACAAATGAACGTAAGAATGAGAACAAGCGGTTGTAAGGGTAAAGCGAATATGTTTCCGATCTGCTTCGATCTCTGAACGAATATAAATATTCAAATTTACATTCAAGCAAGCACACATACACGCGCACGTACACAGAACAAAGATGAAAAATTATCGTCATATGAAAGCAAAAATCTTTTACATTCTA
>NW_023998444.1:2273616-2287499 GCF_014805625.2 Glossina fuscipes
CGCTAAACCCCCAATAGGAGAATTGCGATTCCGTGCACCTCAACCGCCCGAACAGTGGAAGCATGTCCTCGACTGTACTTATTGCCGCAGTAAACCGATACAAAGGAATGCCATACCTAAATTGGCTCAAGGTTCAGAAGATTGTCTATATCTTAACGTATATACCAAGAAGGTCAATATAAGTTAGCGTTTGATTCGAAAAAATTATTTCATAATTAAAATCCTTTAATTTGTAGCTATATAGCGAAAGCCCTTTGCCGGTTATGGTTTGGATCTACGGTGGTGGCTTTCAATTAGGAGAGGCAACACGGGATTGTTGTTCGCCGGATTATTTTATGTTTAAAGATGTGGTGTTGGTTACCTTTAACTACCGTATTGGAGTGTTTGGCAAGTACACAAGACTTGAATCTAATTTCGAAATCGTTTCAATTATTTTTGATTCGTTTAAAGGATTCCTAAGCCTTAATGATCCCGAATTAGATATACCTGGTAATGCTGGTCTTAAAGATCAAGTCATGGCTTTACGTTGGGTCAAGGATAACATACATAATTTTAATGGCGATCCGAATAACATAACGGTGTTTGGGATAAGTGCTGGAGCAGCTTCAGCACATTTCCTTATGTTAAGCGAACAGGGACGTGGCTTATTCAACAAGGCTATTTTGCAATCTGGTTGCGCTTTAAACCCTTGGGTTACGACAACTTTGGCTGATAGGAATTATCGTTTTGCCTGCTCTCTTGGATATCAGGGTAATAATAATGACCGGGATATCTATGGATTTCTAAGCAAGCTAGAAGCAAGATATATGATCGGTGCCGAAGACCGTCTTTTAAATAAAGCAGAGCGTTTCGATCACATTGCAGCTGTATTTCTTCCTGTAGTGGAACCATACGAAACCCATCATTGTATTATTAGTAGATCTTACAAAGATTGTCTAAAGGAAGCTTGGAGTAACAACATACCTTTGATGATTGGCGGCGTCTCGAATGAAGGTCTTTTGTACAAAGTTGTCGTCGATTTGTATCCGTTCCTTATCGAAGAACTGGACGATTGCTCGTCATTGTTAATGCCAGAAACGAAAATATCGCGAACTCCACAAGAAATCCAGAAATTGTCTTTAGAGCTTAAGAGAACCTATTTCGAAACTAGTAAATTGTCTATGAAACAAAACTTATACGAATATTTACATCTATTTTCGCACCGCAATTTCTGGCATGGTATACATCGTGTCATATTAGCACGTCGCAAATATGCTTCAGTTGTTCCCACTTACTGTTATCGTTTCGATTTCGACTCAGACTTTTTCAATCGAGTTCGTATTTTAATGTGTGGTTCCGAATCATATGGAACTTGCCATGGTGATGATTTATGTTATCTCTTCTATAATGTGATGACGACTAGTTTAGACATTAATACCAATGAATATAAAACCATACAGAGAATGATAGCTATGTGGTACAACTTTGCCTTAAATTCGGATCCCAACTGTCCGGAAATACAACCAATTAAATGGGAACCACTACACATGCATCCAGAAGCATATAAATGCTTGAATATTGGCGAAGAATTGGAATTTATGGAACAACCTGGTTACAATAAACTGAAGTTATGGGATAAATTTTACGAGAAAGTGGGTTTAATATAAATTACTAGTTAATAATACTAAAGATTGTCCATCAATAGGGTTTTCTGTTAAATACCCTCTTTCGCAAAAGAAATGATGCATTTAAGCAAGCAGTTACACCATCGAACAAACTCTTCCTATGTACATTTGCTTTTTGTTCTATTAAATAAATATGGAAATGGAATACTCATCTTATTGAAAATTTTTAAGTATATTTTTAAATGAACGGTTTTCCACAACGAGTTTTTACCCTATCCTATCACTTGTGTTTCAAGGGTTTGTCAATAGGTAGAAGGACTCGAGATAGATCCACCCTTCTGAAGTGATTCAGAATTACTTTCACAATCGATGTAAGCTTGTCAGTCTATCCAGTGTCCATCAGTCTACTTTCATTTTTACACAGTGGTGTAGGATGTGATCTACTTTAAAAGAATTCTAATAACTATCACATTATCGAGCAACCGAGTGATTATCCAAGTGGCTAACAGAAGGCATAGACTAAAGATGATAATATGAGAAACAATACCGATACTATTTGGTTTTAAATGATTTCTTAAGCAATTATAATTTTCACTGTAATTCATCATTGATCGATTCAGCAAACTTTGAAATTTCAAATAAAAGTTTCCATTGCCTGTCGTAATTTTATTCGTACTTACAGCTGGGACGACTAAGCCCAAAAATAATTTTTTCGGAATAACAACCCCACCGTCATATACAACAGATTTCGATAACTCGATTTTATTTTTCAGTTTAGATATAGAGTTTTTGGAAAAAGTTTCACAAACATCAGCACAAGTAAAACATACATTCACAGATTTTAGTTTTGCCGCTCCTTAAGGAATTCAGTCAGGACTGATTTTCCATACAGGTCTCTTCTGATGCCACAATGATTCACTTACATCTACTGCCGGATTCTAAAGTTCTGAGTAATAGTTGTGTGCAACACTGTCGCAGAAGATATGCACTTGCACGACCGCAAAGATCATTTCAGTTACAATCCATTTAAGGAATTTGTCCTTCGACAGCTTGACGTTTTATAAAACAAACTCGCTGTAAATTAAAAAATTTCGTAGAGGTAAAGTTATCTTAACCTAAACTGATTCCTGTGTATTGAGCTAATTTTGGAGAAATAACCTTCAAATGTTATAGTCCTAGTAATCCTTGTTAACCTTGCGACACTGTGTGGATTTTCCTATAATACGCACTTTCGTCCTTCCGACTCTTCTAATAAACACACCGCCGCTATGCTACGAAGGCACAGAAAACTTTGGTAAATGGATGCCCCAACACAATGCAGAATGTTTAGTAAGCTTGTGCGCGTTTGCCTTTCTTTCTTATTCTGATCTTATTTTCATTTTGCTTTAATCTTCACGTTCTTAGATATTTGTTATTTAATAATTAATGTAGTATAGTTTACCCGGTTTTTGCTTTATATCTTTGCATACTTTTGGAAAGAAATTTATCTAGGCACTGCTTACTAATCTGTTCCAAGCAATCATGAACTGTTAATTGTATTTGCAAGTCTTATCCCAATCATTTCCTACCATGTTCGCTAATAATTTTATTTCTTAAACGGAGCGACGCTTCTTCGATATTTCTAAATATTTAGATTTAGCGATAGCTTTCATAAATACCATTCCCTGATTGGCTGCCACAAAATCGCCGAGACGATTGCCAGAATTTCTTAACGCATATTCTGCTGTGACGTAGGCTGCAGTGATTTATTTCCGTTCATCTTTACAACTGTAACCGCAATATTTCAGGTTTTGCGTAAATTTACTCCGCAAAACCCACACCTAACCCATCTACTTTCAAATCTCCACTACTAGCTTTTACTAATACTTGTTTGTCTAACCACCTTCCTTACCTATATTCGTTTGTAATCACCCCTCATCCAAGTGCCTTCCTAGGTCTTATGTCATCCGTTCTCTGTCTCTTGCTGTTAAAATGCGTAGTCCTTCAAATGCTCTTCAATGCTGCCCCTCCATCGCACCGTGAAGCTTATGATATTTCGGTTAGCTCTACATTGTCGAATACTTGGGGTATAGCTACGACGCGGGTATAATCACCGCTGAAAACGCTTAAATATATTTTAGGAGAGTTCATACCACTACTCAGATATCTAATAAAAACTATAGTGTAACGGGAAAAAATTCTCAGCAAATCTCTTCTTGAATTCCCAAAAAAGTCTGTCCCTAATTGACACCTAAGTCTTTTAGGGTCCAGGTTAGCATAATAGCATGAATATTTTTGAAAAATGTTACTAATACAATTTTACTATTAATCTGTATTCCAACTATTCTTAGTTTAAGAATTCTTCTTGTTTCCAATCTGGTTAGAGGCGCCTGCTCTTCTACATAGATCTTTGCTCTGAAGACATTGAAGACATTGCCACATTTCGTTCAATTTGTGGCAGCAAAAGTTTCATTAAATAAGTTTTAAACATTCTTTTAAACTTTAAATAATAGTTTTTTTGTTAGTAAAGCTACAATCGAGACAAATTTCATTTTTCGAAGTTAAGACATTTTATTATTCTGCCCAAGATTTTCAAGCAAATATAATTTTTTTTTTTTTAATTAATTTTTTACTATATCAATCATTTAAAATCACGAGATCTTTTTGTGGACAAGCAGTCTTTTTACATGAACATGATGTCGCGTCTGTTCAATTCAGCGGCTTTTAAAATCTTCCAGTTCGATGTTTGTTCTCTAGCCAAGCATTTAAAAGCTAGCGAAACTTTGGTGAACCGAAATTATTGCAATAGAGGGTAAACAACAGTTATATAACAAAACAAAACAAAAAAAAAATTAAAGAAAAATAAAACTAAAACAAATTATTTTTCAGAAAAGAGTATGTCACCCTGGAATTACCTCAAGGTCGTATTAGAGGTTATAAAGCGCAAGGTTTATATGGTGACTGCTATTGTGGCTTTGAAGGCATACCGTATGCTGAGCCTCCTTTGGGACGTTTACGTTTCCTCTCGCCGGTGCCGGTCAAAAAATGGTCTGGGCTTAAGGATTGCGTGGACTTTGCGAATAAACCTGTACAAAAAAATGAATGGGGCATGATAGAAGGTTCAGAAGATTGCCTCTATTTAAACGTTTTCACTAAAAGTGTAAGAAATTTACGAAAGCTTGAAGAGAGAGGGTTTGCTTTTTATATATAAATAGAAAAAATTTCCAGATACGTCCTATAAAAAAGTTACCCGTATTGGTATGTATACCTGGTGGAGGATTTGTTAAAGGAGGTTGCCCCAAAGAATACGTTTTTGGACCAGACTATTTCATGATGGAAGAAGTGATTTTAGTTACTTTCAATTATCGTTTATCAATGTTCGGTAATATCACATTCACGACCATTTGCATTAGCAAATATGTCTTCCTTTTTTGTCTCCCGATGTCTAGGTTTCCTCAGTCTTTGCGATCCTGCTGCAAAAGTACCGGGTAATGCCGGTTTAAAGGATCAAGTATTGGCCTTAAAATGGGTCAGGGCAAATATCGAACTTTTTGGAGGCGATGAACGTAATATATGTGTATTTGGTGAGAGTGCCGGAGGAGCCTCAGTTCATTATATGCTTAGCACGGAACATACTCAAAATGTATTTCAAAAGGCCATTTGCCAATCCGGTAGCTTTTTACATAACTGGACCGTGGGCTATCATAACATCGAAATGTCATATTATCTTGCCTGCAGAAAAGGATATAAGGGTCCTAGGGATAATGATATACTCATTTTGAAATTTTTACAATCAGTACCCGCTGAAAAATTGATCGATATAGGTGATCTCGATCTTATGGCACGATATAAAGGCTATTTGTACGCCTTCTTACCCTCAATCGAACCGTATGAATGTGAAGACACCATTATGTCGAAACCGGTGTGGGAAATTGTAAAAAATGCTTGGGGTAATAAAATCCCACTTATTATCGGTGGTTGCAGTTTTGAGGGTTTATATTATTATCCGACATTGAAGAAATTACCGGATTTTTTGGATCACATTGTAAAAAATCCTGTAAAACTTCTGCCCAATGATATTCCAACGAATTGCGAAGAGAAAGAACATGTTGAACGTTGTGAAGAGCTGGCAAAGACTTTAACTAAAGTACATTTTGCTAATAAAATCGTAGGAAGAGAAAACATTTTACCCGTTTTGGATGTAAGTTTGCTTTTTTTTTTTAAACTAGGTTTATTTTATTTAAGACTTTATTGTTTATTTTGGACTTTAGATCTGATTGTTAATAATCGGTAAAACAAGGCCTCGGGTACAGAATTTAATTCCATTTTTATTTGAGTTTGTCTGCTTATCCGATTGCGAAGTTTCCTTCTTCTGCTTTATATAGCGGGAAGAAATAGATGCAAAACTTAATTGCCGAAATAAGCTTTGGATCTAACCTCCCTCAGCTAAATTTTGTGAAAAATTTCTTTTAAGACACATGTGCAAAGATCTTTCAAATACCGCCTCATCATCACATGCTCTCTATTTTGTACTTTTGCCTATTGAGGGAATAGAATCCTAGATTAGTTGATATTGTTAAATATATTTTGTTTCTTCTTTCTTTTCAAGTATTTTTCTTATCGTTTATTTTGGCATGGTCTTCATCGATTTGTATTAGCCCGCATGAAGTATGCGAAGAAAACGCCCACTTATCAATATGTATTTGATTTCGATTCAAAAGATTTTAATCATTTTCGTGACCTATTTTGCGGTGGCGATATCACGGAAGGTGTAGCGCACGCTGACGACTTGTGCTATCTATTTTACTCTTATTTTTCTGGTAGAAGGCTTGACGAAAAATCAGCTGAATTTTTAACGATACAACGCATGGTGAAGATATTTGCAACATTTGCTAAGACATCAAATCCAAATTGTGAATATATAAGCAATTGGCAAGATGTTGCAAGTGCGGGTGAAAATAAATGGTTGAACATTGGGAATCAATTGGAATTCGTTGATGTGCCGAAAAAAGTGCAAGAAAAATTTCAAGTTTGGGATAATTTATATGGTAAATGTTTGGTTTTATAAATTTTATTAAAGAAAATGTTTTATTTTAATAAAAAGATATTACATTAACTAGGTCAGAAGGAATATTTATTAAAAAGGTATTTGATGAAAATCTAATTTAGTCGAAGGAAAAAAGAACTTTTCATTAAAAGGCGTCTTGTTCAGAAAGTCATTTCACTTATTTCCAAGATTTCATTTAACTGCATTTTTTCACAGCCAAGATCACCGTTAAAGCGCACCGACTTCATATATATTTAATAGCTATAACAATAATGCTTGTATGAGAAAAGTCTTGTTTGATTCTGAGCAAAAGGTTTCGTTCGCTGCCTTACCAAATATGGAAGGTGAAAAACAGCAT
The DNA here is from genome assembly GCF_014805625.2 of Glossina fuscipes. Lineage (NCBI taxonomy): Eukaryota > Metazoa > Arthropoda > Insecta > Diptera > Glossinidae > Glossina > Glossina fuscipes. Next base: position 2,280,605 of record NW_023998444.1, read on the forward strand.
TTTCGGTCTACCTTACTTCAAATGTCAGCGAAAAGTTAAAAATGATGGTCACGCAAAAAAAAAAAACCATTAATTGCGTTAAGGACTTGTTGAACGACAGTGCCAAAACTGGTTTACCATATTTCGTTTTGACACTTATGCAAAATAAAGATACTAAATGAAGCGAACCGCCGAATGAAGACACGTGAGATCGCTGAGAGTTTAAATCTATTGCAGTCTACTGTTTTTGATAAAATATTTACACACTGAAAAGGACTCGGGGAAACGAGATTTCTTTTCGAATCATCTAATAATATTCCACTTATCTAAAGTAATTTATTCTCAAAGCTAAATACAAGCTGCAGAGTAGTAAAGCATCCGTGTTTAACTGTTCGTTAAAGTTAAATTATTTTTATTGAAGTCTCTTCTTAGTGCGAGCTTGTTACATAACACTGAGGTCTACAGACCACTTTACTTAGACTGTTGAATGTTTGTTGGTTATTGATAACTGGAGTTGCAATCTTGAAAAGGTCTTAGCCTAGCTATGCTTACTTCTAGTATTTCATTTCTTAGGTTATTACTGACTAGGTGAATGCGAAGGTTACTAGATTATTGATAAATTGGTTTATCGGTTAAACTAGGTTGCAGCTAAGGTTAGATTAAAGTAGGTTCTAGCTACAGTCATATTATCAATTAACCTTAACTAAATTTTCGATTAGAATGAATAAGCAAAGCAAGCATAATAAATCACATTAAAAATACACTATATTCAATGAATATATAATAGTAATAATACTACAGCAGTTACACTTTACTTAGGAGATTATCTAAGCGATTTGACGTTTTCTTAGCTAGTTGAAAGCAAGCAAGGTCATAAGTGAAGAGAATATACAGTTATCTGGCTCTAGAGGGAATGGAATTTTTTGCAAATATGCAAATGTTTAGATATCACCATATACATGTCCTTCAGCTCTTTGAGCTTGCTTTTGAAATTCTTACGATCGCACATATTGAATCTTATGAATTTATTAATCGATTGTTATTAATTAACTTATGAAATTAGACCTCAAATGAATTCAAATTCACATCTTAGGGTAGCAGAGTAGATTTTCTTTGTAGCTATAGTGACAGCTCAGTTGATATAGCCATAACACTTTGCCTTAAGTCTGCGTCCAATTTCCTATTTCTTTCCCTCTCCTTACATCTTTCCAACCATCACCGTGTTAGGCGTCGGTCTTTCTAAGAGACGCCTGCAAATACATTTTGATCAGCGACATCTATTCGTGAATGTTATAAAGTCATGCAAAATATCGATGTGCACAAAAGTTAAATTCGATGATTTTGATCTTTCTCTACAAAAGATAACTGTTTTCCATTTCCGAAGCCAATCAAACACGTTGAGAAGCTTATGGTGATGGTTCCGCATCATAACCCCCTTTGCACGAAAATGAGTCGATGTCTGGATCCCTACCAAGTCAATATGGAGAAAAGTTGTAGAAAGTGATGGTAAATATATCGATTAACATATATTATGCCGATTTTTCTCAATAAATACCATTTTCAAATGGAAAAATGATCGAAATACTTGCAAGAACTTAGTAGCGTGTAACTGTGCTTGTGGCACAGTTAGACTGCTTCCCACACAAGGTGCACCTAGTACTTAAGTAAGGCTGCAATTGAAATATATTTCAATTTTGAAACTTTGACGGATTTTGTCATTCTATCTTCAAACAGGATGACTGTCGGGCTTTTTTTTGTTTTGTTTGATTTGATATCACTCACAAAACACAAAACAAATTTTCTGCCTAAAAGCATTTATTTATTAATTTAAAAAATGCTAACTTCCGGTGTCACAAAATTATTAAATACTTTCGGTTTCGCAAAAGAAGATGATTCTGGGTATGTAAAAATATTATAACCTAAATGAATTGATGCTTTCAAATCATGTTTCCAGTAAACATTATGAATCTTTGAAAATAACTCAAGGCTGCATCCGAGGTTTGAAAGTCCAATCAATTTATGGCGATTGGTATTATAGCTTTGAAGGCATACCTTTCGCTGAGCCACCTGTAGGACGTTTACGGTTCAAGTCACCGCAACCCATTGCCTGTTGGAGCGGCGTTAAAGATTGCTTACAATTTAAGCATAAGCCGTTACAGAAGAATGAAAATGGTGAAATAGAAGGCTCTGAAGATTGCCTATATTTGAACGTTTTTAGTAAAAATGTATGCAAAATTTCGTTAATCAAAACAACGATCGCAATTAATTGTTGTTGGTTTGCAAAAATCTTTAGATATTTACTGACAAAAAATTGCCAGTATTAGTATGGATATATGGCGGTGGATTTGGTACTGGTGGTTGCATCAGAGATTACATATACGGCCCGGACTATTTCATGATGGAAGACGTAGTCTTAGTTACTTTCAATTATCGTCTATCAGTGATCGGTAAGGTTTATTTAGTAATTACATTGAACTTACTTTCGTCGTTTCTTTACTCATATATTTTATAGGTTTCCTTAGCCTTTCTGACCCTGATGTAGGAGTACCTGGCAATGCTGGTTTGAAAGATCAAGTATTAGCCTTAAAATGGGTTAAATGCAATATCGGTTACTTTGGCGGTGATCCTAATAATGTTACCCTATTCGGACAGAATGCGGGAGGATCTTCAGTTCATTATATGCTTAGCACAGATCGTGCTCGTAATTTATTTCATAAAGCAATTTGTCAATCCGGTTGCATGTTACACGATTGGGCCATCAGTAATGATGCCATCGAATTAACGTATCTTGTTGCGTGTAGGAAAGGATATAAAGGTCCTCGGAACAATGATAAATGCATTTTGGAATTCTTACAAGCAGTACCTGCCGAAAAATTAATTGATATAGATGATCTGGACACAGTAGGACGATATAAGAGTTATTTATATGCCTTTATGCCCTCGATTGAACCGTATGAAAGTGAGGATTCTATTATAACAAGACCAATTTGGGAATTAATTAAATCCGGTTGGGGTAACAGTATACCGCTTATTGTCGGTGGCACATCATTCGAAGGCCTATCTATGTACCCAATATTGAAAAAATTACCAGAAATTGTGGAAAGATTGAAAAATAAACGAGTCAAACTTCTTCCCAATGATGTTCCCATTGAATGCACAAATATGGCAAAAATATTATCTAAATTGCATTTTGGCGAAAAGCAGACAATTGGTGATAATGTTTGTTCACTTTTGGATGTAAGTATACATTGAAATTTCAAGCTATTTTTTTTAGCCTCAAATGTAAGCATCAGTAGCGTAACAGGGCCAAAAATCTTCAACAAAGCTTGTTGATATGTCCTAGAGATTCAGTTTTAGCTTCGTTACTTTTTCCGGATTCTTTATTTTCTTAGTATTCAGTAGAACTAAGCACTTAGGGAATATCCCCTATAGGGGCAAATACAATGACAGATAGAAGTGAGGGAAGAGAAACAAATAGACAGTTAGCATAATGTTGCGCTTTCAATCGGTAAGGGTTATGCTTTCCCAATTGAATACTTACCTTAAGTACAACTAAGCATGTTATTCCGCACCAACATTCGAATCCGTGAACGTTGCTCTTTCACAGTTATGTCTACTTACCATGCGGGAATATCTCTATACATAAATCTGATAGATGAGTATGGGACCAACACGAGTTAGTGACTTTAGTCTTCATAACTTAAATTTAAGTTTTGTTCAGGATACACTGTTTCGTAAACACTACAGTTTCAAAAAGAACTTATTCATCTGCACTATTATTTGGCAGGATATATTCCTCCGTTTGTGATATAAAGATATATTAAGTATGCGCGGGTGTATGCAACACCTAAAAGGACTTTAAAATTACCCATCTTTTCTGACCCTTCTGTCCATCCGACTGATCTATTTTCTTGTGTTCAGCCTACAAGGCGAAATTTTTGAGATTTATTGCAATCTGGGGCATTGGCGTCTTTTCGCCCAAGGGCGAACGCCGCTGAAAATGGCTCAAATCTTTCTAGACCGCTCTCTGGGGAACGGTTCAATAGTGCACCGTGTCCCATTATAGTCTTCTTACTTGATTTTTATCAATCCTAAAAGGGCGAATTTTTTACAATACAAATTGAAAATCTTTTCTATTTCAAGTACTATTCTTATCGCATGATCTGGCACGGCCTTCACCGATTTCTCTTAGCTCGTTTGAAGTATGCGAAAGCGCCCACTTATCAGTACTGTTTTGATTTCGACTCGCCCATCTTTAATCATCATCGCGAACTACTCTCTGGTGGTGATTTTACCGAAGGCGTTGCTCATGGCGATGATTTGTCGTATCTCTTCTATTCATATTATTCGTCTAAGCTCGATAACTACTGTCAAGAATATTTTATTATAAGACGTATGATTCGAATGTGGACAGCGTTCGCCAAGACATCAAATCCGAATTGTGAATATATATGCAGTTGGCATGATATTAAAACGGCGGGTGTTTGCAAATGGATGAGTATTGCCTGTGAACTGAGATTCATTGACATGCCGAAACAAATAATAGAGAAAATCAAAGTTTGGGATGATATATACGGTGATGGTATAGTAGAATAATAAAATTATCTAAAGTGGCAGAAAATTGGATAACAGCTTATCGGAAGTTAAATAACTGAAATAAATTAAAAAAAAAAAAAACAAAGAAAAAAATTGCAAAATATATATCGTTGAAAACTACTTATATATATAGACCGGGAGCCGAAATAAAGTTTTATACGATAAATAACAAAGTTATTATTCTACAAAGGTATACTTCCTACGATTGTTTTCATCGTACGTTATTTATGATCCGATGAAAAGTATGAAATGCTCGAGCCAGCAAACTGTTATCGTGTTGGCAGTGGTATTGTTGTGCGAACAATATGTATTAAGACCTGAAAGATTTATAACACTCGCTCATGCCTCTAGTCCGTCAGCTTGAGAATCCCTATGAATCTAGCCACCTTGTCTGGTTCCGAGCACAGTACTCGCATTCAATTGGTTTCGTGTAAGTAAGTGATTAAAAAATGCGATTAATAGATCGATATAGTCTAGTTTGGCGTCTTTTAACTTATTCTATCTTTTTTAACTTATTCTATAAATTACTTCAACTTTGTTTTTAGGATACAAACAGTTCCCGAAAACTGCGTCTAGTTTATGCGAAAACCATAGAGGCGGTTTCTTCCTATCTCTTTCTATCTTTTTCGCTTTATCTATCTATCTATCCATCTCTCTTTCTCATTCTCTTCACTCTTTGTCATTATCGTATCAAAAAATTCCATTTACTTCCTCATTTAGACGAGAAAATTGCTCTGTCGTCAAATTTACTTGTGTGTGATACCTAAGCTTCAATCTCAAAACTTATTTATGGGAAATACAGAACGATGGTCACGACAGAACATCAAAAGAGACGAATGAAAACGATTATATTCCTGAAGCGACTCACCTGTGGTATTCCTTCGGATTATTCGTTCCGCTTTATTTGTTGCATGTGTGCAACCGTGTCGCACGAGTCATTTCAATTATACGAATGCATGAGTCAGGCAAAGCGATTAACTTCTTATATAGAAAACAAATAAGAACATAATAGTTAGGCGAGACCGCCTATTAGATGCCTGCACCATTTCGCCTAGTATAGTCAGTCGCCCGTTTTAGTAGCAATGTACCATAAATTATACATTATTTTTATGCAAAGGCATATTTTTTATGAAGGGGCCTACATTGGAGGTGATCCAATTTTAGCAAACTTAATTTACTTTCGAAAAATTTTCTAATTTCTCAATTTCCCACATAGAAAACTAGACTATACTATCTCTCTATATACGGGCTCGCTTTCCGTGATAATCCCTGTATATGTTACGGTTTAAAATACAGACATATGTGATCCAAATTCTCTACCATTAATTTTTTTCCTAAATTTCTACTATGGACTAATGTTCATAGTAAAACATTAAAAACTAAATCTTTTCCGAAAGGACTTGCCGCTCATTAAAAATTTTATATGGAGCGGGGTTCAAAAAATGGAATCAGGTATTTCAAATTTGGTTCACTTCATTTCTATGCCAAATTGCTATTACGAACAAATTTTCGTCATAACACAATAAAAAATACATAGATTACGTCTTCTGAGAATGCTATAGACAATCTTAGATTGATTCAGAAACATTTTTTGATTATAATAAAAAATGTGGGACGCGCTCACGTCCTTCCGGCTTTTAAATACCTTACACCACCTGTGGTACGAGGTCCATTCATTTTGTGCAAAGATATGAAACACACAGAGGAGATTGAGGTAGAATTAGCTTTCATTACAAGATTTGGAGATCCAAAATTATTTCCTAAATCGTTTTGTCCGTCTGTCTGATGTTCACAGGCCACACATTTTGAGATGTTTTGGTAAAAATAAGTATACTGTTTGGTGTTTTGGCTAAAGGATAGTCACTATTAAGAACAATGTCGATTGGGTCACTTCTTCGACGACTTCCCATGTAACAGCTAAGTTTGAAAAGTCTTTGTATGAAGGTATGGCGACTTAAAACGTCACATTCAAAAGATTTTTATGATCTTACTTTTTACTGATACGTATTTTATTTGTAATTAGTTTAGCCGTCATAGATCAACGCGTTTTATAGGAGGATCTACTGTATACGAACATCCATTTGGTTTGTGAGCAGTAAAGTCCTACTTCATAAATTTATCAATTTTACTGAATATCTTCAAAGTGTTTATTGCATTTAGTGCAAGGTGTTCATTGATTTCGTGCTGAAAATGTATTGATCGTCTGTCTGGATAATCTGTAGCGATGGCAATACTTTCTTTAAATTATTTATACGCAACTATGATAGAAACAAATTTTAAATTTTTGAAATACTTCAGTTCTGTCATTCCGTCTTCGAAC
>NW_023998444.1:2287599-2321651 GCF_014805625.2 Glossina fuscipes
TCCGTCTTCGAACATTTTAATTGACATTCTCTTTCGTTAGTTTCATTGGATATCACTCGCAACAAAATCCGCAAGTTTTCTTTATATAGTAATTTCTTATATAAATATTTCTTAATTGGTTTTTTCGTATGTTTGGTTCTGCCATCTTAAAATGTTTAAGTTTTTTGGATCAGGAAAAGATGACAGCTGCGCAAAACGTTGTGCACCTGTTAAACCAGATGAAGGCGAATTTGAGTAAATAAGTGCTGGGAATTAAATGTGAAGCATTAAACTATAAAAATTTGAATTTTCTTTCAGCAAAGATGCCGAGGTCGTAGTAACACCTCTAGGCTCAGTTGGAGGTGCAAAATTAATCTCTGTGTATGGTCACGAATACTATAGCTTTGAGGGAATTCCGTATGCTGAACCGCCTTTGGGGCAGTTACGTTTCAAATCTCCTGTACCAGTTAAAACTTGGACCGGCATTAAGGATTGCCGTTATTCTAATCGCAAAGCCATGCAAAAGAATTTACAAGGCGTAATAGAGGGCTCTGAAGATTGCCTCTATTTGAACATATTTAGCAAAGATGTGCGTATGCGAAATAATTATTATAGGATTTTTTATAGGAATTCGCATAAATTATTACTTTATAAATATTCAGATACATAGTAAGACAAAACTACCGGTCATGGTGTGGATACACGGTGGGGGATTTAGCATGGGAAGTTGCATCAAAGATTATATATGTGGCCCTGATTACTTCATGATGGAAGACATAGTCTTAGTTACTTTCAATTATCGTTTGTCAATGTTCGGTATGATTATTTCGCAACATTTTTTTCTTATTCACATTTTATTTAACTATATATTCTAGGTTTTCTCAGCCTTTGCGATCCTAGCGTTTCCGTTCCCGGTAATGCTGGTTTAAAGGATCAAGTATTGGCCCTAAAATGGGTTAAAAATAATATTTCCTATTTTGGAGGCGATGTTAGTTGTATCACTTTATTTGGACAGGATGCAGGAGCAGTTTCAGTACATTTTATGCTTAGCACAGATCGTGCTTGTAATTTATTTCATAAAGCAATTTGTCAATCCGGTTGCATGTTACACGATTGGGCCATAAGTTATGACGCAATCGAAATGTCTTATCTTCTTGCATGCCGAAAAGGCTACAAAGGTTCTAGGGATGACGATAAAAGCATTTTGAAATTTTTGCAATCAGTACCAGCCGAAAAATTGGTTGATATAGATGATCTCGATACTGTGGGACGATATAAGGGTTACTTTTCCGCCTTTATGCCTTCAATTGAACCGTACGAAAGCGATGATTCTATTATAGCTAAACCTATTTGGGAATTAATTAGAAGCGCATGGGGTAATAATGTACCGCTTATTCTCGGTGCCACTTCATTTGAGGGTTTGTGCATGTATCCGGTGCTGAAAAAGATACCAGAACTTTTGGAAAGACTTAGAAATAAATGGGAAAGACTTTTGCCCAATGACGTGACTGCTTGCGACGATCAAACGAAATTGATAGAAAACGTAATGGCAACTCATGGTGTTGACAGCAATATAGGCAGAGAAAATATGTGTGCTCTTTTGGATGTAAGTATAATGAGAAACGTTTATACCACATAGATATTATATTATAGATATATAAAGCGGGGCTTAAAACTTCTTTTGAATGCAAGAAGTTCACCAATGTTCTTACTTTATTTGCTTACTTCGGTAATAACTGCGTATTACAAAGTTTACGTTTCAAGAACTATATATACCCCTCAAATAATATGTTACGTCCTTCCAAATTGGAAAGAAATTTTTCAACACTTGTACTTCACGAATTGCTGATGCCGTGATTGACATGGCTTACTTAAACTTGTTACATTGGTATAACTAAAAATTCACCCCATGTTTACATTTGTCCTGTCCACGATTATCTGAAAGCATAGTAAAAATTACTCTAACTTGGCGAATATCTGCAGCGTATTATGAGCACGCCCCCCTCCCCTTTTCATACCAGCAAAAAAAAAAAAAAACATTGCTCTCGAAAACAAATAGTTCAGACCTTTTACCACTCGAAGCACTTTTTTAACAAATTTCCTTATGTTATTTTAGTAGGAGATAAAGCTTTATAGTAATTTGGTTATCTAAAGGTTTCTTAGATCCGCCTATTACTGATAACAAATGTACGGATATTTCTTAAAATTCTTTTTTTTCTATCTTTTTAGTACTACTCTTATCGCTTATTCTTGCATGGAATGCGTCGTTTTTTATTAGCACGCTGCAAATATGCTAAAGCATCTACCTATCACTATCGTTTTGACCATGATACAACCAATTTTAATCATCATCGTATTATATACTGCGGCAATGATGTCAGCTCAGGTGTTGCTCATGGAGATGATTTATCGTATCTTTTCTATTCGTATTATACGATTAAACCGAAACCTGAGACGTGCGAGTATTCCGTGATAAAGCGTATGATCAAAATGTTAACAGCATTTGCTAAGACCTCAAACCCGAATTGTGAATATATATGTAATTGGTCGAGTATCTCTGAAGCAGGCATACAAAAATGGTTAAATATGGGCGCCGATTGGTCATTCATATCGATACCAAATGAAGTGGAGGAAAAATATGCAGCTTGGGATAATTTATACGGAGCTTGTTTAGTAGGGTAAAATAATATATGAAAAAATATGAAAAAGTAGACAATTGAGAAACAATTTATTATTTCGAATTTGAGAAAAAAAGAACAAAAAAAAAATGAATTAATTCGTGTAAATAAATTAAAAAAAGGAATCAAGAAATGTTTTGTTTGAAAATCTAATCGAGAAGCAGATTTGCAAAGCAACGCATATACGTTTTTACTTCAGAGTGACCGCTGTAGTTAGCGGCGGCCATTAGATAAAAGTTTTGGCATATGTTTAATAATTTGTTGTTCATCACATTTATTCTCAAATTCATCAAGTATATTTTCTAAGCAATCATCTTTGTAAAAGCTACGCAGCTGTTCATATTTTTCCGTACTCCAAAGATTATTTCTTGCTCAATTATTCGACCGTGATAACTGCCTCCCAAAATCAACCGTGTACTATGCGTATTACAGTAACAGGCAGAAAGAAGTAGGGATAAGGAATAGAGAGCGATGCCAGTCTGGGAGATGTTTATCTAAGCCGCCAGTGTTATGCCTTGACTAACGTACTACGCCTTCGACCGTACAACAGTCTACCTGATTGAGGTTTAAACCGTCGCACGCGGCGAATTAGATATCTTCACATGTTACAGATTAATGCAGAAAATATACATGTCTATCCGTTTTTTTTGGTGGCGCGCCGACTTCGGCATATATACCCTGCACCACTTGTATTACAGGATATATAAACATAGTGGCAAACAGGCAAAAGGGCTTATGATATACCCACCTTTTATTACACCGATCGATTCAGAATCATAATCTGAATTAATCTAAGCTTGTCTGTTTGTCTGTCCGTCTTATGTCTGTCAATGTAAATTTGTGTTCAAGCTACAGATCGCAAGTTTTGAGATATTACGATGAAGTTGGGTGTAGCGACGTGTTTTTATCAAGGACGAACGCTGCAACAACAAATGGTTCGGATCGGTTCACTTTTTTGACCACTCCCCATACAAAATCTTTATATGAAAAAAATTTTCAGACAATTTTTGTTTATATCAAAGAAAAGACTACATGAAGAGCTTATTATTTTAAATACTCAATAATGATTCTTATAAAATAATATGAGCCGACAGTCTCATCCCTAATCCTAAAATTTATGTTTTTGATCTAAACAAATTATAATAATTAATATAAAGCAAAATTATCTTTAAATAATTTTAAGAACATTTTCAAGATTGAAGGAGTGCGCCCTTGCACTGCAAAGAGATCTTCTTCCTATACCTGCCTGGGGGAAGCTTGCCACTCTAGTCTGGGCATTCTAACTCATTTGTGGATGGAGTTCCGCGATATGGCCGTATTCGACTAACAAGATAAGAAATTCAGTTCAAATTCAATGGGCAACCAGCGGCATATTACTCTAATTTATTTACTTTATAAAGATTTCTTGTCATTCAAAGACAGTTCTTATGAATCAGCGGTGGAGGACCATCCGTTGCGTCTATACAGAGTCTAACGTCAGTCAGTTTGTCCTGAGTCACATCGTCCTGACTAAGAATATCAACCTCTTTGGCTCCTAGAGTCCTCATTCTTTCGTATTGACACTGATAAATTTGTTTACGTTGTGACATATGTGGCGGTTGAATCCAAAAAAAGGTGCAAATTCTTTTGCCATTTCCTCTAAACATATATCTGATCTGATCGGCGTTGCCAATCAGTTTTTATTTACATTCGAAGATAAATCAGCTGACCCATCTGATTTCTCATCGCAGGGGTAACTCTAAATTTACGATATAACAAGTTTGTAAAATATAAAGATATAATAATGAAGGGACCGAAAAGGACCTCCGATTTTGGTCCCCACAAGTACTTTTAATAAATTGAATTACTTTGAGAAAAAATTTTCACAATCCTTTTTCTGCAGTCCTATGTCCCTAAATAATCTGGGGAATACTTTCAAAAGTATTGAAATGCAGCTACATTTGAAATGCATTTCAAAGTTGAAATATTTCAATTATTATGTTCTGCCATTCCGTTGTCGGAAAGCGCAAGTGTCACTTTTCTTTCTTATTTTCTTTTTTTTTTTTTTTTGGTTAGTTTGATTTGAAATCACTCACAACAACGTAGACAAGTTTTCGACCTATAAGCATTGATTTGTTTGTTTTCAAAATGTTAACTGCCGCGGTTCACAAAATTTTAGAATATTTGCGTTTACGAAACAACGATCGTTCTAGTTGGTACTTAAGTATTAACTGCAAATATCCGGATAATTAATGCAAAAGTAAAACTTGGATTTTCTTCTTTTTTTAGCGAACGTTTTCAGACTGTAAAAACAACGCAAGGGATGATCCGAGGATTGAAATTGAAATCTGTTTATGATGACTCATACTATAGTTTTGAAGGTATTCCATATGCCGAACCTCCCGTGGGCAAGTTACGTTTTAAATCTCCCGTACCGCCTAAGAAATGGCGTGGCGTTAGAGACTGCTGCAGATTTACATGTAAAGCCATTCAAAAGAATCAACAGGGGGTAATAGAAGGCACTGAAGATTGTCTCTATTTGAATGTCTACAGCAAAAATGTACGAAATTGAAAAATATTTGAAGGAACCCTCCGCAAATCATTGTTTTCCTAAATTTTAAGATAAATTGTTCAAACAGCAAATTGCCGGTAATGGTGTGGATACATGGTGGTGGATTTACTACTGGAAGCGGCATCAGAAATTTTATTTGTGGCCCTGATTATTTCATGATGGAAAATATAGTTTTAGTTACTTTCAATTATCGTCTATCAATGTTCGGTACATTTTTATCCATAATTACTCGCATTTTTTATTTATTTATTATCACTTTTTAGGCTTTCTCAGTCTTTGCGATCCGCGCGTACAAGTACCGGGTAATGCCGGTTTGAAGGATCAAATGTTAGCCATACAATGGGTTAAGGATAATATTGACTATTTTGGCGGTGATTCTGAAAACATAACTTTATTTGGACAGGATGCTGGAGGAGCTTCAGTTCACTATTTGTTAAGTTCCGAACATACCCGGGACTTATTTCAAAAGGCAATTATTCAATCTGGTTGCTTTTTACATGAATGGGCCTTAAGTTTTGATGCCGTTCAATTGTCTTATCTTCTTGCGTGCCGAAAAGGATATCAAGGTCCGAAGGAGAATGATAAATGCATCTTAGAATATTTGCAATCAGTACCAGCCGAAATATTGGTTGATATAGATGATCTTGATGTTTTGGGACGATATAAAGGTTACCTATATGCATTCCTGCCTTCTGTGGAACCGTACGAAAGTGGCGACTCAATTATAACAAAACCGGTATGGGATTTAATTAGATGCGGATGGGGTAACAATATACCGCTTATGATTGGCGGTACTTCTTTCGAGGGCTTATGCATGTATCCGATATTGAAAAAGATACCGGAACTATTAGAGAGACTTAGAAAAAAACGCGAAAGACTTCTGCCTAATGATATACCTTGCGGATGTGATTATTTAAATTTAACAGAGGAGCTAATTGGCGCACATTTCCGCGAAAATCAGATAAGCGAAGAAGACATTTTACCTTTTTTGGATGTAAGTAAATATTTTTATTTAAAATCATCGTATATTATTCAATAAGTCTTTGTTCGCGTCTGCATGCGTTTCAAATGGTAAAAATTCGGTGGACGTTAGTTTCGTTAGAAGTTAGTTAAGGAAAATCATTCCTATAATTAAATGCATGTTTCAGGTCACCCGTAAACTGTCTACATGAACTTCCTTACCTCGTTTTTTACATACTCTTTTTTCTTTTAATTTTTTGTAGTACTATTCCTATCGTTTATTCTGGCATGGAATGTATCGTTTATTGCAAGCTCGTTCTAAATACGGAAATGCGTCCACCTATCTATATCGCTTCGATTTTGATTCACCCACTTTTAATCATCATCGCACAATATATCTTGGCAACGATACCTATAGAGGCGTTGCTCATGGTGATGATTTATCGTATCTTTTCTTTTCTTACTATTCAGCTGTACTCGACACAAAATCACGAGAATATTTTATAATGAGACGTATGGTGAAAATATGGTCAACATTTGCTAAGAATTCTGATCCAAATTGCGAATTTGTATGCACTTGGGATGATATTAAGACATCGGGTCTATCTAAGTGGATGAATATCGCCTGTGAATTAACATTCGCTGATATCCCAGCGGATGTTCAGGAAAAATTTAAAATTTGGAACAATTTATACGGAAACCGTTTAATAGAGTAAATAAATTAATATAAAAGTAACAAAAGATGGATTAAAAATTTTAACAATAAATTTCAATTTTAAAAAATAATTTAAATAAATAAAAAAGAAAACCCAAAAAAATTTCGGTCGTTAGTCTGATTAAATAAGAAGAGAAAAAAAAAGAAGAAAAAATAAAGTAAATATATTAAGATTACCCGCGAGTTGTTTATCTGAGATAGTCTTAGCATTCAATGGCTGCTTACGTCAAACGTCTTTTAATTAGTTGGCCAAATGCCATCAGAGTGAAAAGGAATATAATTCCTTCTAAGGTGGGCCATCAGTACCGTGACCTAAAATATCTTTGCTTTCGCCTATGCTCCTATCCTCTTATCAATTTTGTCACATGCTTTGTTTCGGAGTATCATATAGCCTCTGGCCATATGAAGTGTTTGCCTCTGATACTGCAGAGATGGATTAATAATTTAAATATTCAGTGGTTATAGAAAAGGGATTGCGAAACCATCAAGAAAGAAGGGAAACACGTGGTCTCTGATAAAGCACGTAAAGCAGTTGATAATCAGTTTAAGTATATTCAGGTTACACGGCGCGTCATGCGAGGACACTTCAATGCAGTAGTAAACCTGCTTAAGACGAGCATGCGCCATAATGTGTTTAACCTGAAATGGCAAGCGCACGTTCAAAGTGTATAATTTTCATAGTCTAAGAGGTAATTTCCCAGAGATACTATCCAAGTGGACATCGTAGCTCAGTTTGCGATCCAGAATTACCGCCAGATATGACACAGTTTCTACCCAATCAATGGGCTTCTCATTTAATCTAATAGCCAAATTGGAGAAGTCGACCCGGGGAGAGCTTCAGCGGTGCTGGAGCCGATAGAAAATGTTTTTACTAAATCACCAAAAGGAACGATCAGCTTTGATGATTACATAGTTTTTTGAGTTTCTTGACATTGCTATGATTGATTGTTGGGATCTATTAAAGTTCGTTGCGATTTTAAATGAAAAATTTAATGTTTCGTAAATTAATAACGGTTGACGATCACTGTCTATATAGAGAGAGAGAGAGAGAGAGAGAGAGCGAAAAGTAAGTCAATGCTATTGTCAACAGCGGTCATTACTTACAAAAGTTATAGGTTTTAATGAATCGCAATGCTTCTCTAGTTTGAGTGATTGTAATCTAACTACCACGAGGCATGTGTCTCTATATAGACTCATTCTCTTTGAATATCCAATACATAAACGGAATTCATTTCGTCTTATTAACTACAATGACTAATTGAAATTTTAAGCGAGCTTTTATTAGGTAATTTAAAAAGTATTCCACTAACACCGACATGTATGTATATTTATAAGGTTTTCATGCTCGTTGGTTCATCTTTTCAATTTTGACATATACGTATTGGGTTCAGATCGCATGTTTAGATTTCTTTCACAAATAGGAATGCCCAAAGGGTCTTCAACAGTTAAAAACTTGACAGACATTGTATTCTTTTCGCCTCTATATTTCTAATTATGTCACACTATTATTTTTATCATTAATCATTAATATTTTGCATCGCTTATCGCGTAATATATCAAAGTAATCATCCACTTGTGGTACATTTGTGGTGTATTAAGTTCAGGTGGTTATACGCAACACGCAGAAGGGCTTGAGATAGACCAAACTTTTATTGTAGCGATTCAGCCAGATCGGTCAGGTCACCTGTCTGTCCGTCGGTCTGCCTTAATTTCTTGTGTGTAATCTATAGGTTGCAATTTTTAATAGTTTTTGATGAGATTTAGTACGTGTACCGAGCTGTTTGGCCCAGGAACGAAGGCTGTTGAAAATAGTTCGAATCGGACCACTGTTATGACCGTTCCGCCTGTGAAGCCTTATTGTGCAAAGCCGTTATATAAATAATTGCAATAAACAAATTGGTGTAGAGTACTTAACGGTGGGCCGCCTCCCATCATAGTGTTTTCACTTTATTTTGTATATTCTTATGCAACTTGGTAGCACTTTCTAGGTAACGGTCCAAATTAAAGACTTTACAAATAATTTCATAGCTCCGCGTGGGTTTCTTGACAACTTGACGCACAATTTCAAACCTAAATTTTGGATTGACTGTTTGTACTTTTAAAAATTGTTTACTAATTCCAAACCAACTTAGTTTCTATGTTTTTCTAACCTAATCGAAAGAGAGCAAGAGAAAACCATTTAGGACTGGCAAGGCAGATAAGTATGAATTCCGTTATCCACTTTAATTAAAAGTAAATCAGAATATGACAGTCGCGAAATACAAAAAATCCAATAATACTTCTGCGTGGAATTTATTCTTAAACCGATAGAAGTGAAACATTTGAAGCTCTTGTAAACGCTTTGGGCTTCCGCGAAGTCGAGTAAATAAGAATAGCGACCACTAAGTCCGTGTTCGCGGATTCAAATCTCAATGCGGTTGAATCATACTTGTTCGCAGCTATAGTGATGACAGCTTGGTCTGTAAAGGCATAAGACCTACCGATTGAGTGCTTACCTACTAGACGTCGGCCACAAACTCTTCTCCCTCTCTCTCTCTCTCTCTCTCTCTCTCTCTCTCTTTCTTCTCTTTCTAGCACGCGTACAGGACATCCCCTGAGTGATTTGTCACATTAGCATTTCTTGTCATTCTCTTAATTCTCTAGTAGAGGTTGGGGTATAAGTGTTTGTTAAGATTGTGCCCGGGAGGGCTTGGGATAGACCAACGTTTTTTTATACCGATCGATTCAGAAAATGATCCGGATCCGTCCGTCTGACAATCTGTCTGTCTGATCGCCGGTCCATCTGTCCGCCTGTTTGTCTTGTTCTCTTGTGTTCAACGTATGGACTGCAATTTTTAAAATATTTTGATGAAATTTAATAGACTGCCGTATTTTGTCCAAGGATGAACACAATTGCAAAAAAGTTCGGATTGGACTACTGTTTCGACCGCTTCCCATATAACGCCTTATTTTGCACAGTCAAAATGTGAATAACTTTAAGGTGATGGTAGGGTGTTTAATGGTAAACCTTTATTGTGTCTTTCCGGATTTTGTTTTATAAAAACGTTACTGTTTTTATTCATTTGACATATAACTTATGAGAGGGAAGTTTTATAATGAAAATTTTTTTTCCATACCTTGCAAACGTGCTCTATATGTTTGAAATGAAAACGAAACTCTAATGTATAATGTCGAGCTAGCAGACACTAGAGTTGTAAAGCTATTGACCTAGTCGGAGATATCGAAAATGCTTAATGGATAAATATATCTATAATTAATGAAAGCAGTCTTGCCTTAATTGTTTGTAACCAATATTCACTTTAAGACGTTTATTTCTTTCTTACTTATTTATCATTGTCATTATTATTAGTATTAGTATTGTATTTGTATTTGTTTTGTTGTTGGGGTAGGTACATAAGAACTACTCTCGTCATAGCGACATTAAGTAACCATAAAAACGATCATCATCGTGAAATATAAACAGACAATGGAATTAAAGAAAAAAAACGAATTGTAATTTGAAACCCTTTATAGCGCGACATCGATTTATAACAAAATATTACAAAATGACTGTCAAACCTTTATGAAAAGAATGAATATTTTTATTTATTTTTTTTTTCTTTATTCTTATTTTTATAAAATTTTTATTTTTATTAACATTTTTGACTGATCGACCGATTGCACTTAATTATTATTGAATTTAAATTTTTCGTTTACTCAATTTTAATATAAAAGCGAAAAGAAAAAAACATATGCTTTCAGTTTTTGAAAATTGAAAAACAAAATTCAAGAGTTTATGAGAGATGATGGATATATGCGTTGGCTTTTGATTTTTTTTAAATAATTATTTAATAATGTTTGAAAACCGCACGCCATCGCAATATGCCACTACACGCACTGCACGGCACATTGCTCAGCGGGTGTGTGTTTGTGCGTTAAATATTTTTTTTTTTTTTTTGCATATACAAATATATAGGCAAACATGGTTTACTGTTTATTGTTTATTTCTCGGTTTTTGGATTTTGTTAATATCAGTTGCTATTGTTGTTGTTGTTGTTGTTGATGTTTTATTTTTGCCTTAATTTTTCATATCAGTTTAGTTTCTTTTTATTTCTATTTTACTTTTTTTCATTTGCTTTTCTTTTCTTTTTTCATGCTTTTGCTCTTCTCTGCTGCTGCTGTTGTTGCTGTTGCTGCTGTTTAACTTTTCGCAAACCCACATACAGTTCGAGTTTTTAATTCGTATCGTGCAGTTCACAGTATCTTCCATAGTATATTATATATAAAATCTAAAAAAAAAATAAAAAATAAAAAAATAAAAATTTATTTTATTTTATATATTTATTTTTTGCTTAGGAAATTTTTTTTTATTAAATTTAATTAAAAATGAATTACAATACCCCGCTGATGGAAAAGCTAAGATGGAAGGTTAAGTAAGTTAATGACGTATACATTATTGTACATTAGAGATTATGTGTAAAATGCATTGTGACTCATTCACAGCTTAATGTTGAAATCAATTACCTAAAATGCAAGTTAAGAAATCGGCCTCAATCGCAAAAGTTTAATGAACGAATTGTTTAGTCCATCAACAGTGCATTTGAGTGCATGTTTCTACCAAACTCATCGCACAGAATAGTTGCACTTTTGAAAGTCCTGCACGTAGTTAACATTAAGTCCTCATTATCGTTTAGGTGAAAAAAAAACAGCAACAAAAAAAGAAAAATAAATACGTCCGTCCTTCAGTTGATCCATCTTTAATTGTTTGACTTAATAAAGTTGTTAGGACGAGAGATAAACCGATTTAGTTATGAAGGTCCGTCCTTCTGTCCTTTTGCTGTAAAATTCTTGCGATTGCTGTTTAAGGAAATTGATGCAGCGATCGTAATTGCGACGTTGGCATAAACATAGCAACGCTAACTAGTGTTCAATGTCTATGCTTCGGTGGGTTGATCTCATATTGTTTGAGCTTGCAGAGTACGAGTCGTGTTCCTGTCTCCTTTAGGTCTATTTAACGATATATATTGATACAAAAAAGCTTAAACCTATAGAAGGACAGGCAAAAAAAAAATAAAATAAATAAATAAATAAATAGGTCCGTCCTTCAGAAGAATTTTTTTTGATTATTTAAATCAAGAAAGTTACTGGAAGGAGAAATATATCGATTTAGTTATCAATGTCTGTTCTTCTACGATGACTGCTATTTAAGAAGATTGATACATGGTGGTCAGCTAGTTGTGTCGTTGCCATTAACGCATCAACGTTTACCGTTCTCATATCAGCCTCGTCCTGATTTGCTGAGAGACACTTAAATATTAAACAGGAAAAAAAAAGAAAAGTGCGTTCGTCTGTTTGACCGTTATCTAACTTAGTTTGGTCATGCCTGTCTACTTATTTACCTGCTCGTTTCCTCTTTGATGCTAAAACTTGCAGGAAATAAAAATAACTCGATGTAGTTATGTACGTCTATCTAACTGTCCGTTTTATTAAAAAATTTAAAATTATGATAAGTTAGTCATTTCTGTCTGTTAGTCCGCTTATGATCAGAATTCATAAAGTCGTAAGTATGAAGATCAAAAATGAAAAGAATAAAAAAATTTTAAACATGAATTTTGGAAATGGTAATGATTTACCTAACGCAGAAGAAAGAGCCAAAATAATCTAAAAAGCAAAAGGAAACAGAACAAAGAGAATAAAAGAAATTTTAATTTATATCAATTTGGCATTGACCGAAATAGACCGGAAATTTAAGGCGAATCTTGGTCACCCGGCAAAAAAGTTAATAATAGCAAAACTTCTTTGCTGATTGTGTACGCATCAAATGGTTTATTGATTTTAAAGATCGAGGAAATACATGTAACGAATTCTGCAACGGTGATTGCGTTTTCAGCTATTAAACAAAGGCAAATCCAAAGGTGATCTACATTTATCAACAACAAAAATATGTACCGTTTTTAATGCCATTGTTTATGATCGCGAAAAGGCCAACCTTAGCCAAAGGACGGACATACACACTTGGATATAGCATATATCGGTTTTATGTCGATCAAGCATAGTAATTGTAATGTAATAGGTAATCCGTGCTATGAGCTAAAGAATTTGATTGTGTTCGCCCAAGCCTTTACCTTGCTAGCCTTAGGATTCTTATGAATCTAGCCACCTTCTCAGATTTGGAGCGCCTTACGATGTCCGGCGTTATTCAGCTTTCGCCACAAACCTGGTACCTGTAGAAACAGATGCCCCCAAAATTTGCGCAGTGTGAGGAGGGACAGTCTCTCCGCTTTCTCGCAGAAACGGTAACTAAGGTAAACATGTTTTTCAGGTGGTATCTGAGGGAATTGTGACTCACGTATGTGTGTTATGCCGGAGGACCTAATAAATCTTTTACCCTGCCGTTGCCGTCTTATGCTGTGCTTCCAATGGATTGTTGATTTTTTCTTGGCCCATTACGATATTAGCCTATTGATAGGGTTTTTTGGCACGCTTAAAAGAAATTCCGGACTTTCCGTAACCTTTAGGCTATCCTGTCAACACTTTCGACAGGCCTTCGATGGCTGAATGTCCATGTACCCATACTTGGTGGACCTTGTTGTGCTTCCCTGACCCATTCGTGTTATGACGTCACTTCGACATTGGCTTATAGGTTATTGTGTGTCATATGAAGGCCTGTAGACTAGTTCGACTACCAGAGGGATTAATTAAGGATACTTGAGTAGCTATCCTTTTTCAGACTTCTAAGGTTTATTTTTGAATGTTAGCGGCAGTCGAAATGACAAATGTGATACCTTTGTATGTATAATTCTTCGCTTGCAATGAGTTTTGATTGGTATATTGCAACGACTTGTCAAGCAACTGAGGGGACGTCAACCATTACACCCTTAAATGATTGCCTGACTTAACTATTGCTAGTTTACGTTAACGATAGTCGGAGGAGAAAATATAATACCGCAACTTTTCGAACAAACGCTATGGTGGATGCATGAATATCAGTTTATACTGTTTATCAGTTAATACTGTCAATACCTACAAAATTTCCCCCCCTACAATTGCTAATCAACAAATAGAGCCGCAGACTTGCATATCTTTCCCTTTTTTTTTTGTCATGAATTGTCATAAAAATTCGATAACAAACAAATTTTTTTTTAAATATCTTTACAAATGTGACTGCATATGATTAATATTCACTCACTCGTATTATGAATGACTAATAATATATATTATTAGTCAGATGGCCGGTAGTCGCCTGCAAGTAACTCTTATCAATTGTATATAAATAAAAGTTTATTGCAAAAGTCAAACACTCATTATATGTTTGTCAATAGATTTACAAAATATCAGTCATCCATTCATTTAATTACTAGTATAAGGAGAAGTAAGCAAATCATAAGTACCCGCTACTATTTTCCATATGTAGTTAGGCAATTATTTCTTGCTAAATATGATTATACAAAAAAAAAAAAAAAAACTTTGTGTCTCCTCCTCTCTCCGCTCTTCTTTTCATACATAACGAATTTGAGCAGCGATCGTTAGTATGCCATAAAAATTCCATTGATCGATAGACGGCTGCAGAGATTTTCTTTTTCGGATGTTTGGACTTTAAATTCATTTTTATCACATATTTAATGATGTGCTTAATATATTTCTTTTATATTAGATAAGAGAAAGAAATAAAAAATTCGCGGTTTACGTTGCGTTGCAAAAATTCAGAAAGTTCCGTTTTAGATAACCACCGACTTGCCCCAAAAAAAAAAAAAAACCAAAAAAAAAGTACAGAAAAAAAGGCACTGATCCATTGAAATTCGACGATAATTGAATTTTTTGCTTTCTTAAAATATTTTGAAGAAAAAATAAGATTCGAGAAGTATCCGACAGAAGCATTTTAAATGCAATTAACCTTACGTTATTCACAAACGTGCTATAAACGAAATGATTAATTGATTAATTTTTAGATTCTTTTTCGTTTTTTATAATTAAATTTATAAGAAAAATATACCGGAAGACTTTTAATATTTTAATGTTTTTCATATTTATAGTAAATTGATTGTGAGAAAGTCTTTAATTTTTGCGTCTAGGATGGGATTCACTTTTTCGTTTATTATCCGCTATCATATATGATATTGCTTATTATCCATGACAGCATGACTTCTATCTAGCATATTTCAGTTTAGTGCACGTATATCGTAAGTGATATCGTCTATAAGTAGATAGTATTTTTAATTTCCAGTAGTAACTGTATATTGTGCATGAGATCATCTATAGATAAGCACCCAGCTGTACTCTTTATAGTAACTAGAAAAGCTTTAAATAAAGTTTAATACTTTTCTCTCCCAAGCGACGCCATTTATAAATAACTTGCCTATTAAATCGGAAACAGAAACGTTGTGAATAAAATTTAATTTAGAATTCGTCTATCGTGATATTGTCTACAAAGAAGCATCTATTATGTTACAACACAAGGAAAGTTTTGGATAAAGTCTACTTTAGTTTCATCGCACTATCATGTCTATAATTATCTGGTAATAGGAACAATTTGGAATTAAATTTGATACGATACTGCTATAGCGATTGTGACATCGCTTATTATTGATGTATCTACTAACAGGTTCAGTCGCAACATGACAGGTTTTGGGTATAATTTAGCTTAGTATTCCTATATCATATGTAATATCGTCTACAAAGAAGCATCCTTAGTACTAATTTAGTATATTAAATTCATATTTAAATTAGTATTTGAATTAGTATTTAAAATTTCTTTCCGAATAGGGTAAGTTGTAAATTAGTGATGAACTTACGAATCCTTTTTCGGGCTTACCCTGATAAGTGTGGAAGGGAGAATCCAAGACTAAATGCAACCCTGTGGGCTGAAAACAAACTTTAAAGGATAGCCACCGTTTCAAACGACATACAATCTGAGGAGTGATATGGAAACAGCTTAATGTTACAAAATGAATATAAAATTTAAAATACATACCTTTTCTTAATGTAACCAAGTCCTCAGGGCATGTCGCCTATTGGTGTAAAACTATGATTGAAAAAGGGAAAAGAAATAGGGAGTTGGCTTTGTATCCAATCGGTAGGTCTTATACTTTTACTGATTGAGCACTCACTGTAGCTACGGCCAAGTATGGTTAAACCGCATGGAAAAATAAATCCGAGAACACCCACTTGATAGTCGTGACCCTTATCTATGCGGCTATATGACACCGACACGAAAACTTCGACATAATTAAAAAAGTTTAATAAGTGCGAAGGGGATTTAGTTGTGTAGCAACTTTCTTATAAATATTCAAAATTTGTTTTAAATTGATTTTCTTTCGATATTTCATCCTTAAGCATTTAGTAAAAAGATTTGAAATTTTTATGCACGCATTTCAAGTGGTTGATGTTCAACATTTGAACCAAGCTAAATAAAAAAGTTTCACGTTTTATTGAAGAAGACAAGAACAAAATATATTATGATTTTTTCATTACTCTAATCGAATAGAAACGAGTGCAAGTATCTCGAAATTGTATTCTAGCGATCGTCGATTTTTTATAATTCAATACATTAGCCATCGCATAAAATGAATGAAGATAATGATAATGATAAAGATAATGATCTTTTAAAGGAAATTCAAAATTCCTCATAGGATCTAAGACTTGACAAGTCTGCTCTACATATTGCGTGGTATGCTCTTGATACAGTTCTACAGCTTGACAAGTACGTTCTACATATCGTTTAGAATGCTCTATATACAGTTTAACAACTATGCGCTACATAAAGAAGGAAAGACCGTGCATAGCTTATATTCGGATCAGATTTACGCAAGCAAAGCCTTCGCCACTTTTTTTCTCATTTTTAATCCTAAGTCTTCCATCTTATCTGTAAGTACTTGCAGGCACTTCGTTTAGAGCTTTTTTTTCTTCTCTTGTCTCATACTATGCTTTTGGCATTCTTCGCGCATCACTTTTTATTACTTCTACTTTCTTGAGTGTAAAAGGAAGTATCGAGCAAAACAGAAAAAAAAAAAAAAAAAAATTGAAAATAGTTACATAGTGCATACACAATTACACGTTGAACCTTACCAATCTGTTGTGTGTGCGCTATTAATTATGTTACAATTAGGCAAGAATAACATCAACGCACTCTCATATCTAGGGTGATATGTAGATGAAAATGAAATATTTTTTTAAATGTTTGTATATTTAAACAAGTTATTGGAAATGTTTACAATAATACTTTGTATTGATTAAAGCAGTGCGTAAATCTCATATCATATATATGCTGCTTAGCCTTTCTGTCTGTCCAACACTTGTTTATGTGTAATTCTATTCATTTGTATATATAATAGAAAATTTGCCAAAACCGCACCCAAAATAAAAAAAAATAAATAAATAAAAAATTAAATTAAGTTATTATTAACAAATCTTTATACTCAACAAAAAAATATATACATTAACTTTATTAGATCGAATGTGACGCTCATTAATATCATATGAAAAGCTACGGAAAACGTGATCGTATCGAATGTAATGATCATTAATATTATATAAACTGTATGTATACGTGACCGATAAGAAATTCGAAAATCGTTTAACGTCATTTAATGTCTGTCCATACGTCCTTCCTTTGAAAATGCAATAACATTTAGAAAAGTTTAGGCAGCGAGCCAAGAATTAAATAATAATAAAAATAATTAATTATTTTAATTAGTTTAATGAATTAATCATGACAATTATGTCGAGCTCTTGTTTTATACGCACCAATAAGACGGCATTTAATTTGTCATATATTTCCTAAAGTTAAAAAACACTGAAATATACTTGGAAGACTACGAATCAGTTATGAAGGGTGTCGGAGATGAAAGTAATTTCGCGCGCTAACTTTCTCTTAGAAAAAAAACAAAAAGAGAATTTTATTATTATTATTATTAATGACAGAGCAATTATTTAATAATAATCATTGCTATAATTAACAATTCATGCGTCTTTTTCGGCAAAGCCCTGAGCAATAGTACAGATAAAGATATAGATAACATATCTACATCGTACAATTCATAAAATATTAAGCATAGCGGCAGATATGTTTATTATAATTTGCTTAGAACAAACACATAAACTCTCGGATAAGTGCTAGTAACGAAAAGACTCTATTTTCTAATGTTATTGTTCATTACTAGCTACACATTTTACTGACAAAATATCATTTACCGGTACGGAAATACATCTGATATTATGCGACGATTCGTGAAAATGTTCCTTTGTGCTGGCTAGAGTTCTATGCTTATATATTCAGAAATGATTTGATTGCTGGAATTTATTTACCTCATTCTGTCTGTCAGTCAGCAGTGTACCTGCTTGTTGAAATTACAATTCCAAGATTTGAGCAGAATAGGAAATAGAGTCTCAAGTGTTTTTCTTCTCAAAAACTAGTCAAATGGTTTTTCAAGAAATACGAAAAGAGCGGCTTAACATATTGTGAGCGATAAAAGACTGCCGTGTCATATGCAACAGTTTGTAGCAAATGAGCTAAACAAGCATGCTATAATTTTGACTCTCTGAGATTACCTATGGAATGCTGCCAAGTTATGTAAAGAGATGAGTTCGTATGTACGTCTTATGATCGAGTAGGAAGATCTCCTTTTTATCTTGCAATCCTAGGCGATCTAGTGTAGAAGTGTAGTGTATAGTATTTCCTTTTTTTATTTTTTTTTTCGACCCTTTTTCTTGGACCCTTGATCGCACCAAAATTTAAATCGTCATCCAACATCAAGCTATAAACTGCTGCATTGAAATGTATGATGGTTCACCTTAAGTAAAGTGTCAAGTGTAAGTTTTGTTTCGTAGTTTTTGGAAATTTTTCAAGGCCGCGAGAAAAAATGCGCCTGGACACATTCATTGCATATTATAGGAAAAGAAGATAGTAAAGTGAAACTTTGTACCAGAAAATTAAGAAAAAAAATTTAAAAAAAAACTTTTATCTGCTCTTTCGTAAAAAAGTTGAAGAGTAGCTGAAATTATACATACATACTTATGTCGACACTTAAATCAATTTCAATTAAGGTCTCTCTTTAAGCACTTTCCGAGATGAATGAAATGTGTGCTTGGAAATATCTGCCAACAATTCGAAGCCAAACCATGTCCAGCGTGTACACTGCTTGTCTAGTGGCATTAATCAAACTTTTTCTTTTGTTTTTCTTTTCTTTTTTCTTTCTTTTGGAAAGGCTTTAAAAATAAATAATAAAAAAAAAAAAATTTAGTTCACTTTTACACTTCGATGGTTTAAATGAAAATTTTAAATAAACAAAATTAATATTTAATTAGTTTTTCGTTTTTTTTTTTTTTTTTTCTTACTCAAATATATTTATAAACTGTCATGTATGAATGTTTGCAGTAAAGAATTTTATTAAAAATTCATGTCACATTAATTTATGAAAAACAAATGCATGGAATTTACAATTAGTTTATTAGAGTGCATTGTCGTATTAATAGAATAGTTAAAAAATACAAATTAAATAAAAAGACTTAAGTAATGATATCATGCATACTTGTACATACCATAGAAATTAACAGACAAAAAAAAAAAAAAAATAAATAAATAGAAAAATACGAAATACAAAATAATAATAATAATTTATTTAAGCATATCCAAGCGCCTCATCTACATGCATTCTATGTGTATGTTTATTTGTATGTGTATAGTTATTTAAATTCCATAGTTGAAGCTTAACTTGTGGAAAGTATTTTTAATTTAATATTTATCTCGAAGTAGATCTAATTAATTGCTTTTTCACATTCTATCTTTGCTCGCTTAGAACGCTTGAGAATAAAATTCTTAGCTATCGTTTGTCTACCAATGAGCATCCGCTCGCCGAGACAGAATATGGCAAAATTAAGGGAATCAAACGTAATAGCATTTATGGTGATTTATACTACAGTTTCGAGGGTATACCGTACGCTCAGCCGCCACTCGGAGAGTTACGATTTAAAGCACCTCAACGCCCGACACCCTGGGACGGTATTAAGGACTGCACTACACATAAAGATAAATCGGTGCAGTACGATTTTATTACGGGTAAAATATGCGGTTCCGAGGATTGTTTGTATTTAAATGTCTACACAAATAATGTAAGTTATTGTTGTTGTTGTTACGGCAAAGACATTTATACAAAACTTTCGCATTTCTTCCAGTTAACGCCCGAATCCCAAAGACCGGTCTTAGTTTTTATACATGGCGGCGGCTTTGTGTACGGCGAAGCCAATCACGATTGGTATGGTCCAGCCTATTTCATGAGAAAAGATGTTGTTTTGGTCACCATACAATATCGTTTAGGTGTTTTAGGTAAGTACATACATTTACTCCTCTTTTAACCCTCTTGCCGTGTTTAGGAGGTGGGGGAAGAGCATTTGTTCTGTGAGGAAAGAAAGTGTTCCTTTATGGGGAAAGTTCTTCATCATTTTTTTTTTTTTTGCTGTAGTTAACTCGTAGGACTATCCAGCTATTCAATTGACTAGATTTTAAGGGATCACCTCTTGTGGTATACCGGAGCTAGTACTCATTCGCACTTTATAATAACAATGGAGTGTTTAGCTTTATTTCAAACAAAAATTCAGTAGCTCAACTTGAAGTTAAATCCTTATTTTACAGTCTAAATGTCTCAGTTCAATAGTTAGATCTTGAAATCAATCCCCGTAAATTTTCTAACCTTCGCGGCTCCCGCGCGACTACAATTTACAAAATTTGAAATAGAAAAAAGAAAACTATTATTAATTTTATATATTATTATAACAGTTATAATATCAGGTCATCGGGCATAGACCGTTAATTGCCGAAATTTCCACTCTACCAACTTGAACTAACACCATCCTCAACGATGATTCGTCCGTATAATTTTGAGATGAGTCTGAACCAATAGTGACCCCATCCATATTATCAAAACGTTGGCTGCGCCCAGAAGGAACTGTCAGAGACCCCATAAAGTACACACATTTTAGATCACCAGCAAATCTTAAATCGATTTATGCGTGTCTGTCTATATAATCTATGTTGCCTCCTGGACGCAAAAATGAAGCTATCGCCTTTCAATTCAGCAAAAATATTGAAAGTTCTTGTACACAGGTTGGGGCTAAAAATTGGCTAAATCGGTTAAAAAACACGTCTACACGTAGACTGAGAACGTAAATTGCGAACACCTCAAAAG
The DNA here is from genome assembly GCF_014805625.2 of Glossina fuscipes. NCBI lineage: Eukaryota > Metazoa > Arthropoda > Insecta > Diptera > Glossinidae > Glossina > Glossina fuscipes. The sequence continues at coordinate 2,308,642 of NW_023998444.1, forward strand.
GAATAAAATATCGTGTCTTTTATTTATTATTCATAAACTACAGCAGATGGATCTACAAAAATTTCAATGAGCGTAAAAAGTTTAGATGATTGCATCGATCAATAAACGCTTTTGACTGTAAACTGCGCTTTCCTCGCTCGTTTTACAGGTAAAAGTTGGGGGATCATGTCAATTTTTGAACTGTATATCTCTCTGGCTATTAGTTATTAATTTCTCAAGTTCCAACCTTTTATCTCGATTTTTGCTATCGTAAGTATTTCAACAATAGGCAATGCATAGATGGATTGATGGACGAATGTGGCTAAATTGCTTCAGGGTCTTATAAAGTTAAAAAGTACACTCATTCTGTGGACTTTTTGAAGCATATTCTTGGATGTTGGAGGCGGAAGGGAAAAGTTTTCTTCGGAGCTAGACCCAAATATGCCAAATTTGGAATTTATGTCGAAGTGTGGAGAAGCGAAGCAATAGGCAAACTGTGCCTCAACAATCAAAGAATAGTAGTGCAAGGGATTTCTTATATCTGAGGTAGTCTAGAAATTTTCCGTGGACTTGATTAGACATGATCGACTGTTCTTTATTGTGGTATATTTTCTGAACTCTAGCATTTGTAAAAATTGACGAAAAACACCAAAGATTAGAAGATGTATTCTTAATTAACGAGTAAGATCAGTGAATAAACAGATTTTTTAATTAACAGTTTTAACTAGAAGTTAAATTATTGTTATATTATTTGTTCTACTATATTAATTGTTAGTGAGATTATTGTGATTGACTGTTTTATTCATTGTGAATGATTCTCTTATTGTGAACGATTGCTTTTATCAAATGTTTTCCCTCATTTATGCCATCAGTTAGAGCCGTTCACTTAAACTGAAAGTTTGCTAACAAGCAAGTTAAATTATTTACTTTTCAACAAAATAGAGTTTGCTTCGATTATTATAATTAACTTTTTAAATATGATGATTGACTTTTCGCAATTTGTGCGTGAGACATAAAACTAATTTGGCAAACACACAGAGAAAAATATAAAACACACGATTTAAAAGACTAGTAATTATCTATATATTCATACATATGCTGTAGCATAGATTCAGCTGAATTGAGCAGTGCAATTAAGATTAAACTACGCTATTATAGAGAAGATCATCGATCGAGAGTATGGCATAAGTTAAAGTAAATAGATACAAATAACTATTTTCCGGCTTAAAGTAAACAGTCTTTGCAATATTTTTAGTCTTAGGGTAATAATAATTCAACATAGGTCTAAGTTACCTATATAAGTAGCTACTTACCAAATATGGCATATACTTGCACTGGGATTCGAACTCACGACCACCGAGCTGGCGGTCGCAACTTTTATTCTCTTGGCTATACAGTAGCCTATATTTAACACATATGTACAATATACTTCCAAGTTCAAAATCGATCTATCTGCCTATTAGTTATGCCCTACAGTAATTGTGGTACCGGGTTTATTAAGTTAGTGCGGACGTAGACCCACCTTTTCTTATACCGATCGATTTACAATCATAAACTGAATTGATCTACGCCTGGCTGTCCACAGGTCGCAATTTTTGAGATATTTTGAAGCGATTTGCTACAGTGGCGTTCCTTAACTCAAGGACGAACGCTATTCGGATTGATCCATTTTTTTCAACACCTCCCCATAAACCACTCTATTCTGAAGAATCGTTATAGAGAAAAATATTAGAATTTTTCAAAATTTCTTGGCAAAAGTGGCTAAGTGGTAGTATTTCGGCATTCTAAATTCGTATGGAAACATTGCACCGATCGTGGAAAATTTAAACCCTCTTGCATGTAACGAAAATTGAAGTGTCTTAGTACAAAAATGTATAATTTTTAATGCTTCATGATGAAAATTATACCCAAATAGTAATGTAACAAAACAAAATTAACTATGCCACCTCGGCCTATATGTTGGATCACACCCTAATAAGAATTTTCGCGAGGCAAAGCCGAGAAGTCTAAGTTTTAATATATGGTCATGAAAATTGACTCATAACAGTAATTTCATATAAAAATATGAACTGTGTTAGATAAGATGGTGTAGGGTTTTTACGGGTCGGCCTCGCCAGACTATAATGTTCTTACCTCTTTTATAATAAACATCTCTCCTTACAAATGAATTCCCAACATTTTTCTTGTTTCATTTTGTCCATCATATAATTAGCTGTTCCATCAGCCGTCGCCATTTTATCATCTGTTTCGTCAGTTAATGGGTAACTGAAAAATTTGGACCACCTCGGCCTATATGTTGGATCACACCCTAATAAAAATTTTCGCGAGGCAAAGCCGAGAAGTCTAAGTAACAGTAATAACAGTAATTTCATATAAAAATAAGAACTGTGTTAGATAAGATGGTGTAGGGTTTTTACGGGTCGGCCTCGCCAGACTATAATGTTCTTACCTCTTTTACAATAAGCATCTTTCCTTACAAATGAATTCCCAACATTTTTCTTGTTTCATTTTGTCCATCATATAATCAGCTGTTCCATCAGCCGTCGCCATTTTATCATTTGTTTCGTCAGTTAATGGGTAACTGAAAGTAAGCGTTCAGTAAAATTTAAATGTGAGTTAGACGATAAGTGAAAGTCATGAAATTTTTATTGAAAACGGTTTTAAAAGTCATGTTTGAAGATATATCTCAATATTTAGTATTAAAGGCGAGAAGTGCCCAACTTATGATATATTGATGGTATATTATGCTCATTTTTTACAGGTTTTCTTAGTCTTAATACGGAATCATTAAATGTACCCGGTAATGCTGGTTTGAAAGATCAAGTTTTAGCCCTAAAATGGATAAAAAATAATTGTTCACGTTTCGGTGGTAATCCCGATTGTATTACCATTTTTGGACAAAGTGCTGGTGGTGCTTCAACCAATTACCTTATGATGTCGGAACAGACTAGAGGCCTTTTCCATCGAGCTATTTTGCAATCGGGCAATGTATTATGTCCCTGGGCTTACACTCTATGCCAGCAGAGAGCTTTCCTGTTGGCCCAATTATTAGGCTACAAAGGCGATGTTAACGATAAAGATGTCTACGAATTTTTGACAAAGGCCAAACCATATGATTTATTTAAATATCAAGAGAAAGTACTAACCGCCGAAGACGCCAAAAATAATGTAATGTTCGCTTTTGGGCCTACTTTAGAACCATACGTCACTAGTGAATGTTTTATGAACAAGCAACTAAGGGAAATGTTAAAAACTGGTTGGGGTAATTCAATACCCACGATGCTCGGCAATACTTCATACGAGGGTTTATTCTTCAGAGCAAGTAAGTAAGACATTAAATTTCAAATTTCAGTTTTGTACGAATCAAATTACGCGTATAATTTTGTTTTTCATTATGGAGTCTTTGTATCGAACTTCCTTTTGAGTGACCAATCACTCAAGAGGCGTCGGCTATAAGTGTAGCACTGCCATGAGCACAAAGAAGTGGGGAAAAAGAAAGAAACCGTACGTAATGTTATAGTTAATACCGCTGACGAGGTTTGAGAATTTTGAACAGGTAGAATTCTAGGCCATAAAGAAGGACTAACAGGGTAGAGGTTGCTTTTTTGCATCATGGAGAGTTTGTTGCCTTTAAGGATATCACCATAATGGTCAGAAAAAAGTGGAGAGAAAAAAGAAGTAGGAAGCGGTTACTCGCCCCAATGGGCGGGTGTTATGCTTTTTTTGACTGAACCTCTACGTTAGTGACGACCAAACCCAGCCAAATCACAACGAAGATTTCAGCACACGAACGCCGAGTTGGTAGTCGCGGCCCTTATCTACGCGACTTTATGAGAGAATACATAATCCTATTAGAAACAAGTGCTTAATTTATCACAGCCATCTTTTTCGCTGCGCTAAGAATTAATTTACGATAAAGTTTCTCGAATTACTCCAAATTAGTTTAATTTGGGAGCGAAGCGAGGCGAGGTTACGGCCTTTAAGAGATCCCTGAGTCCCAGAGGAGCAAAGACGAACGAACGAAGAACGAAAGCTAGTTCCGTAGAAGGAAGACTGAAGTATATATTAGGTAAACGCTGCCTATCCTTTAAAAGCCGTTTACATATGGGTTCAAGAAGCTGATCAAACCGTTCATGCAGCTGACCAAAGAGTTGAACTTTTAAAAAACGAACTTGGACAAGGAATCGTTTTCATCTGAAATATGGTATCGATTATAGAAAGTAGCCTAAGCCCTAGGAAGAGCTACCACCTAAGTAGTAGCCACGATTAAAGCGGCCGTCTTAACTGCTTTCGTAGAAAGAGCTAAAGGCGTACACTGTTATAATGTTGCCCACACGTCGTATTTACTCAAGCCGAAGCTTATCTGTTTTCCGTTTCATTTCTTTCTCCTTTTCGTGTTTTTTTTTTTAAGGAATAATGCAAAATCCAAAATTGCTTGATATACTGGATACATGCGTTACTTACGTACCAGATGGATTAGCCGATACAGAACGTTCTAGTCCCGAGACTTTGGAATTGGGTAAGAAAATCAAAACAATCCATAATGTCGATGGAAAGCCCACAAGTGATAAATTAATGGAGGTAAGTTCAAACGAACAATATTTGCAGTGAACAAAAGCAACAACAATTTGTCTTATTTTTCTGATTTCCATTGAATACAGATTGCGGGCTATAGTCATTTTCTATTTCCCATGCATCGTTTATTGCATTTACGTTTTCAACATTCAACCAGTGCGCCTGTATATTTATATCGCTTCGATTTCGATACGGAGGAATTAATCACTCCTTATCGCATTATGCGTTGGGGTCGAGGTGTTAAAGGTGTCGCTCATGCCGATGATTTAGCATTTTTGTTTTCGAATATTTTAGCTCGCCGTATGACCAAAGATAGTCGCGAATACAAGACCATAGAACGTATGATTGATATATGGACTCAATTTGCCACAACTGGTAATCCGTACAATTCGGATATTCAGGGTCTGGAGGATATTGTATGGGAACCTTTGAACAAGAATGATAATACCTATAAATGTTTGAATATCGGTGATGAAGTGAAATTTATCGATCTCCCAGAAATGGAAAATCTGAAACAATGGGAGAATTTATATGAAAATCAGAAAAATTTATTTTAATTTATAAAAATTAATATTTTTTTTTTTTATTTCATTTCTTATTAAAAGTGTGTAAATAATGTTTTATTTCTATAATTTATGTACATTTTTATCAAACAGAATATATATATATATATATTGATTTTCTCATAATATCTGTTATTAAAAAAATTAAAAAGAAAAATTTTTTTTGCTTCAATAAAACAATGAAACAATTTGGAAATAATTTTTTTCGTTCAACGTAAGTGCATACAAAAGCTTTCGCTCTATCAAGGGACTTAATTTTTTCTTTCAAGTTTTTATACCCTGCTCTACTTGTGGTGCATGGGCATATTAAGTTTGCCTTATTAGTGACAACTGCTATAGAATTTCTTACAAAAAATTAGTTTAGGATGATTTTCTGTTATTATGGAAAGTACGGCTTTTTTCTTCTTCCACTGCCGCTACCATGTAAATCTTCCTCTTTTTTTTTGTCTCTTTACGTCAATTACGATTACGTTACGATTTTTGGATGGTACGAAATCTCGAAACATGACTAGTTGTCGGTCGTTAAATAACGATAAGCCCTTCGATAAATGCGATTTCATTATCTTTATGATCTGGCCACAAAATACTTTGCAGACAGATAACACGTCTCCTTCGATACTCTCTCCTTATGTATATCTAGGCGATGAGAATAGTCATCATATGTATTAAGTCCATAGGATTTAAGACCATACTTATTGTATCCTACAACATTTGTGTTGCAAGAACATATTAAGCTCAGACCGCATTTTTCATTACAAGCATCAAGTAAGACTCATTTTCTGAATTGATCTAAGCTTACCTGTGCGTCCTGCTTTTTTGCGTTCAACTTAAAAGTCGCCACTTTTGAGATATTTTGGTTAAATTTGTAACGCTGACGTTTTTCAGCCTATGGCCGAACGTTATAGAAAACATTTTGGATCGGAAAACTTTTTCGACCACTTCTCATATAAGGCTTAATTTTCAAGAATCGTTATGTAACTGTATGGTGGAGTAGGGTATTTAATGGCGGGCCATAGCCCACTATAGCGCTTTTCACCTATGACATCCTACACCAGTTGTGTAAGGTCGACAAGGTCGTACTAAGTCTGCGTGGCTGGATGCAACACCCGACGAACTTGAAGTAGACTTCACATTTTATCATACCGGTCACCTGAGAATCACTTTCTGTCTGTCCATCTACCCGCCTTATATTTTTGATTTCAACTTACAGGTCGTAATTTTCGGGATATTTCTTATGAAATTTGGTGCAAGGACATGTTCTGGCTTAAGAAAGAAAGCTGTTGAAAGTGGTTCATATCGGACCATTTTTTCATGCACTTACCCCCATTATATAACCTTTCCGCTTTTATTTCTTATAACATTAATACTGGGGTCGGTTTACAGTTTGCGTGATTTAATTAACCTGACTTCCTATTTTAGGTTGATGGTTCACGGTATCGGACATTGATGCTCAGCTTGTGTTGGGTTGATAGCACTCGATAGCGCGTAAATGTTTACTCAATATCAAATGTAAAATATCATATCTTACCTCGCAATTAAAATAGCTATCGAGCTTCATATTCAAAGGGAGAATAAAATGAAATGTCACACAAAACTGCGTACATTATAAAATTAATGAACATAAAAAAACTACTTTATCTCAGAAATTGCAAAATGTCGGTAGAAATAATGAAAGCAACTAATTATTTTCGATGCTTTTACCTGGTTGTGCCATAAAATATGAAAAGAGATAATTGAGTACAGAATCAGTGAAAAAAAATCCTGTACACGACAAAAGGTCGAAATATATAATTAGCAGAAAGTACTTAACAAGTATCCTGGAAATATGTTATTCAGTGATCGTAAATTTAATATGGAATTTATAAATATCAACCTAGCCATTAAGGCAAAACATGATTAGATTTGAATAAACGATAGCGGACTTTATTCAACTTATTACACTTTGGTTGATATTTTTGGGTAAAAGACTTCAAGATTTTCACCAGTTTTTACACTATTTGTGGTACAGGGGTGCTTGCGTATGCATACGACAACGACAAAGACTTGAGATAGACTCATAACTTTTTCAATCGATCTAAGCCTGTCTATCTGCCTCTCCGTCCGTCCGTGCATCTTCTCGTCTTATCATTTTGTGTTCAACCTATAAGTCCCAATTTTTTTGGATATATTGATGAAATGTGATACATCACAATCTCTTCGCCCAAAGTCAAACTCCTTTTGAAAATCCTTCGAATCGGGACATTTTTTTGACCATTTCTCATATATAGAGCCTATATTTTGAAAGAATGTTATTTGAGTAACTGTTTTGCACGAAGTGGTTTGGGGGTTTAACAGTGGACCGCATCGTACTATAATGATTTCGATAACGGCACAAGTATTCCGTCCTACATGCCAAGAAGCCGAACTCAATAAGAAAGCCATCAACTCAAAAAGCGATTGCATCAAACGATAGCTGGTTAAGGGTAACCCTATTCCCCTTATTCATGCGTAGCGAACAATAACAGTATTTTACATTAATCGAACAGTATACATATTGAAGACAACATAGTGGAAGATTAAAGTTGATGATTGGCATGAACAATGAAATATTTTCATATATTTTTACCTGTTTGTATATCTGCCGCTTTATCCGTCAGTCTAGCTGTTAGTCGGCCTAGCATAAAGATAGGATAATTTAATTTAACAACAACAATAAGTTATGAACATCAAGTTGGATACCATATAGCCGAGTAGATAAGAATCGCGATTATTAAGACGATGTTCTCAGTCTGGTTTAATCCGACCATATTTGGTCGTAGCTATTATCAGTATTCAGTCGGTCGGAAACATCATCCGAGTTATAGCAAAAAAAAGAAATCAATCTTGAATTTATTCAAGACTTTAAATTTAAAGGTTTCCGGAATCAGTCCCTAACTCCGCTGCCAGCTAACAAAAATGATCTTTTTAGAAGAACTAAAGTTTAATTGTTATGTTTGGGGGATAATATTACTTTGTATGTAGTAAAGTTTTTTGTTTTATTACGTATTTAGCTTACTATATATCCAAGAAAGATAATAAGTAAAACGTTGGTGAGAAAAATAATAGAGATTATTGTCCCCCCCAACCGGAGAAATATTACAATACAGATATGATCTTTAAATAAATAAGAAGAAATTAAAAATAAAGTAATTTTTCTAAATTTATATAAAGAAATAATTAAAAAACATTACAGCAGGTTTGTGTGCACCATTAAGTACCCTAGATCACTTTGCGTAATATAGTTACGACTTATAAGATTAATGCTTAATACGGAACCATTCTAACAAGTGTTTTCCTATGAACCAAAACAGTCAGAGTAGCAAATCTCATCAAAATATCTCAAGAACTAGGACCGCTAGATTGAATACAAAAAAATTAAAGACGGCCGGACGAAGAGAGGGGCGCATGAATGGACAAGCAAGCAGACGAACGGACAGGCAAGCTTAACCGGCTTCAAAAAGTGCCTCCAAATCAAACGATGGAATAAGAGATGGGTCTATCTAAAATCCTCCGATGTATTGCATACATTCGCACAAACTTCTTGAACACTTATAAATCAAATTTTTAAAAATTTTTGCATGTTCAGTTGAATTATATATTTTCTTGTTATTTCGTAAAGTCCGGAGGTATTCTCCAAGGGAGACTTTTTTTTACGGTCCCTCTTCATAGGATAAAATAATTTCTTTCTTATATATTTTCGAAAAATCATTTGTTATAGGACTTAATGAAGTTTCTGAAAAAAAATTTTTTTGCGATCTTTTCTTGCTGCGCCTATCCATCACAGAATAATTACCTGCAACTAAACACATTCTTGAATATTTTATCTGGTATATAATGATAAAAATTTCGTTACCATATATTTTCACAGTTTTCACTACTATTCGAATCATTACGTTCATGTTCAGTCACGAAACAATAACTTGAACCACTTACTTAAAGCTTTCCATTCATGCTTTGGAATAATTTTCGTTTTAACAGCAGTATTGTAAGAGAAGTTTCTAGTCATTGTTAACAACTTTATAACCCTTCATATTGGCTTAAGTGTTAAGGCGTCTTTTGGTTTGAAGCTCACAAATGAACAAATTATTGTTGAAATTGATTCCTTTCCACTCACTACTTTATCAAATAAAGTGATATCATCGACTAGGCCTCCCAAAGATGTGTGATGATATTGTACTTAATACCAATAATTGATCTTTTAAAGCATTGCCATTGAAAGCAAAAAGCAGGAAAATAATAAATAGAAAAGGTCAGGAAAATTTAAGTATAAGCAGAGAAAAATTGTTGTTGTGCAAATTGAAGTAACACTGATACATGATATTTAAAATTAACCAAAACCACGTTCTCTTACATGAATGTTTGTCGGAAAAGATATTGTAAAGACTAAATAAAAACTTCCGCGATATATTATCAATAAGTTTTGATTCACGCAAACTACAACGCTTTCTTAGCAGCACAAAATTTTAATACAGCAATAATAAAGCAATTTAATAACATAGGAAATAAGAGAAATGTGCCAAAATCATTATCATTATGTCTTTATACTCGGCTGCTAAGTTCATTGCAAAAAAAAACAAAAAAAAACTTAAATTTCATAGACATGCAATGAATGGGTTTGTCGTTTCTCCAGCCCTTTATGAGTCGATTTAAATTCATTCTAATCATAACGTACCAGCTACTCACATGCATGTCTAATCAAAGTTCAAAACTAATAACTTACATTGAACGGAATTGAATTTGATACCAAAAAATAAGCAAAACTTCTGAGGAGACTTTTAATCACGTTCACAGGATTTCTAACTACGTAAGTTTCTTTTATCCGTCACAGTGGATTGTACAAGTAGCCTAGTACATCCTATCGAACGAAGAGCACGCCTACAATACAAGTAGTGCTGCTAAGTCAAAAAGTCCCTGCTCAGAAACAATTGCCCGCATTTTTCTAGAAAGATGATCCAACGCAGTTGATTGGCATGGTCGAGACTTAAGGCTGCCCTTGGCATGAAAAACAGATAATAAATTATGTAAAAAGTTACATTACATCTAAAAATTTCAGTCGCGTTCACAATATATTTAGAAACTTATAACTGAACAACCCCTGCTCAGGCCTTTTTCGACCAGAGAGTAAAACAATCCGCTTGAATGGCCGAGTAGGCATAGGGTATCGATTAACAACTGAATGATCGTCGGTTTAAATCTCAAGTGGGGTAAAGTTTTCAATAAAACCGATAACCTTAAAAACTGCAATTTATGCTTAGATATATAAAACGTTGAAACAATTATAAACACTGTATAGCGAGCGTCGGCTCACCCTTAAATAGCCTTCATATCTCTATAGTTATTCATATGACGACTTTTCAAGACAGGACATTATATGAGAAATGATCGAGAAATGGTCCGATCTGAATCAAAGCACATCGCTGTACTAAATTTTAGCAAAATATTCAAAAAATTCCAAGTTGTATGTTGAATATCCGAAAAGAAAATAAACAGATAAGCTTATGATGGATCCAGAATCACTTTGTGAAACAATCGGTATATCTGAAGTCCTTCTGGGCGTTGTGCACAACGACACAAGCTTAATATATTCCAGTAGCACCATTGGTGTCATGTAACCTAAAATTTCTTTCATCTTCAGAATAGAAATAGCTGCTCGGATTTTTCCGGGAGAGGAGCATACTTAACCGTCGATTGTCATGATCAAGACCTTGAGGAAAACTACTTACCAAAAGTGAACCAAAAAATTTCTCCACACCCACCTAAGCAATAATTTATTAGCGACTCAGGATTGGGTCAAGCTTGTTGATATGTTTCTCGAAAATTAATCACTTTGTAGTCAAATATATATAGTTCGACAACATTTTTTGATATACCTAAACTAGACACCCGCGCCTTTTATGGCAAGCCGCACCATTATATTTACATATGTTATTTCATAGGAAGCGTAACTTTGCGGTAAAAAAACAACCAAATGTCAAAGGAAGATCGCAAACATTTGCTTGAAAGTTGTAGACTGAAAAGTTTTTCTTATATGTTCATGAGATCAAGAATCTTTGAATTTGTATTGCTATGACCTACACCTTTTCTGGTAGAAGAGTGTATTAAATTTATGAGAGTGTGCGCAACACCTGAACACACATAGACCCTTCTTTTACTATACCGATCGATTCAGAATCAGTTACTGAATCGACCTAGGCTTGTCCGTCCGTTCAATCATTTTATTTTCTTATGATCAATCTGCGGATCGATATTGTCGAGTTACTTTTTTGAATCTTTTCCACGTCTCATTTTAAAAAGTCATTATATGAATATATATAGGCTTTCATAGGGTATTTAATGAAGGACCATGGCCCGCTATTGAGTATTTACTTGTTTTTAAGTGCTTTAGAATTTAATTATCTTTTTGCATTTGCAAAATGCAGAACATACTTCCTTATATGCTAGTATGATAGAAACCACAATTTTTGCAAAAAAAAAAAAAAAAAAAAAAAAATATTTTTGTTTATTTATAAAATTGCGGTTGTTTTTCGGTTACACTTCACTTAACAATATCAGATAATATAAGAATTATGTTACATCAAACCGTGACAGATGCACGCAAGCTCATATAGCGAACGAAAATATGCGAATAAAATTAAATCAGTGTTAAACACGTGCCGGCAATATTATTGTTTTATTGACAACTAAGTATATATAAAATAGTTTTCTTCTTCTTCTTTTTTTGTTTTTTTTTGCTTTCAAATAACACAAAAGTGCAATACTATAAGCTGAACTTGCATTTCATTCTCCGAAGTGCTTGCTTATTGGGAGCATTCTAAGGAATGGTACACACACATGCACATAGGTAAACAATTCATATAGTATCAATGTGAATTATTAGAATCTTTTGTTTTTGTTATTTTTTTAATCCACATTCAATTTCATTTATTTACGATGTGATATTTAATTACATATCTATACATATATACACTAAATGGTTTGAAACCTCACACCTATCATCGCGATATATAGTCGTTTTGTCAAAATGTTTACAAAATCCCGGAAAACAACAGGACACGTAGTTTTAATAACTATCAGATTTTCAAACGATCCCAACATGTCCGTCCGGCTGTACATGTGTGATAAATTGTCTTCCCATCGCGAAAATCAAGATATCCACTGCGAATTTGGCAAAAACATTTGAAGCTCCTCCTTGCCGGCCGGGCATAGGAAAGCAGCCAAATTAGTTCGAGAAAACCCTCACAGCACCCTATAAAATGAGAACATTTTCATTAAAAAAAAAAAAAAAATGAAACGAATCTCTTTCGCTTACATGTTCCTAAACTGCTACAGATGCTACGATAAGCGGCCGTATTTTATACGGTTGTTCCTACGTTTCGGATATTCTGCGAATAATCCTACGATATATGTATAAAAATGAAAAAAATTCAAACACTCTTCTTCAATATTGACGAAATTTCATTTCCATTTTTCTTTTTATGAGTTTCTTTTCTTGAGAAAGGTGACAGATATCAAAAGCTAAAGGTGAATATAACTTTCTCATTATACTTGTTAATTGGAATTTTTGTTTAAGATAAAATCGATTATCTGTTTTAATAATTCATAGTTCATGGCAAACGTATTTGAAGTTGGAAGTAGCGACAATTAATTTAAATATCTTTTGTTGCTATGCGTCATTCATTTTCAAGTAACTAAACAGATCTTAGATACGCCCTAACCGCAATTCGACCCAAGTCTGGGTGTAAATATTTTAGGTGATATTTACTTTGAACCTTTTTTTTATTTTGATGACAAGTTTAGCATTAATTCTTTAGCGAATTTTCGAAGAAAAATCATTACTTTATCTACAAACATTTGTCAAACTGTTACGTCTCCATG
>NW_023998444.1:2321661-2397616 GCF_014805625.2 Glossina fuscipes
GGAAGTGTTCATCTTAAGCCACGTTACGTCTCCATGTGGAAGTGTTCATCTTAAGCCATACATAACATTATAGATTTTGCGGTCGAAGTGTACGCAACGCAATCGTTTAAAATTTTGAATAGGTAGAATCCCCTGCCATAAGGAAGAAAAAAAACGACAGAAGCTACCTATTTTTTACTGCGGCCATTGATTCAGGAGATGTGATTTGTACACGAAATTCGTTGATGTTAAGTAAGAAGTAGAGAGAAGGAGAGGGAGAGAGAGATAGGAAGTGGCCGCAGTCCGAAATCAGCAACTGTCTTTGGGAACAAGCCTTCACCAAAGCTAGGATCATGCACCAATCGTAACCTAAGTGGATTGTATGAACGCGGTTATCCTGACTTGATGGTTCACGCTCTTAACTACATGCCTATTCCTTTAATCTACGTGACTCTCCTTCTGTTGTCATTTAAATTTGATAAAAATTCTTAAGCATTATCCATATTCTCTTTGTCAGGCAGATGGTCCACCTTGAAGATTCTTAAATTGATGCGAAAATTTTTACACGCAGATAAAAAGACTTTTCTACAATAGCTTTTTACTAAATTATTAACATTTATATTGAACATAGTTACGTACCAACTAATAAAAAAAGATGAAATCTATTGAGTTAAGTAAGAAATGCATGAATGTATAAAATAATTAGTTTTTTTTTTCTTGCTACTCAATTCCTATTCGTTACGTCACGGGAAGTAAATCTAATAACTCGGGAAAGTGCGCTATATTCTGTGTAAATTTTTTTTTGCATACCAGTCATTGTTTTTTCATTACACGCAATTACATCTACAACTGATGTATCCCTTACAAATTTAGCGCATTGCTCGGCACTTATTAGTGCTAACACAACTGTCCATGCAGGACAGATATATTCTTCACCTTGTTAAAATAGCCGCATAAGGAGAAACCAGATAGCTATGAATGTGATTAGCATTCTCCAAAAAAGGAATCCCTATCGTTTTTCTGTTGAAGGCGCTTAATACATCACTCAATTAAAAGTAGGATGACATACGGACATACTGTAAGTTATAAACTGATGATCGTAAAATGTCATAGAATTGTGATATATGTCTTTTAAAGATTGGTACTATCTAAAAGTTATATTGTGTCGTCTATAATGCCGATGCTTATATGTCATCCTACGAATTTATTGAATGAAGTGTTATTTTCTCGCCTTATTTCAAAATTATAATATATCAAAAAATTTTGACACATTTCGAAATATGGTACTATCTAAAAGCCATATGGTTTCATCTATAGTGCTGACTCGCCTATGAATTTTTGAGTGAGGTGTTATTTTCTTATTTTCGATAAAATGGCTACACAATAAAGCGCCACGGCGTCATAAAGCGTGATCTCTGGGGCACGTAGCTAAAACTATTTTCAGTTTAATCGACCGGACGCACTAACAAAACTTCAGGTTTGATTTATATCGCAATCGATAGCGAGAATATATTAAAGCTAATCAGTTAATCAGTAATAATAAAAATTATGGGCCTTTTCAATCTATCAGTATTCACAATAATCAGACACAATGAAACAACGAACAACGAACAAATTCTGTAGCGCTATCGACATTCAGCGTTTGTCCTATAGGGCACATATTAACATTTTAATAATTGACGTAAGTCTTAGAGACCCTTATACAGAAATTCTTTCCGTTCCAATATATACTTATGAATATTACAAATTAAACGACAAAAGACAGTTTGTTCTCATCTTTTGTCCTTCCACGACTTTGTTGTTCTCTCGCTAGTAATTTTCCTTTAAGTATTTACCTAACCAGATATAAAGTTAGTAAAGTGTAATTGAATGCAATTAAAAGAACAACGAATACAATGTTTATAATTAAGAAAACCTTACGGACATAAGCACTTTCACTTTTGTTCTTAACAAAACAATGCATAAAATAAAAGAAAATTATGTTCGGCTTTGGCTGAATGTTTTACATACGCCACTTTTATCAAAAAATGTATATTTTCTCTACTTTATACCATAGGGTGGGCATGGTTAGGATTTATGGATTTTTTCTAGGCCCATCTATAGAATACATGGAAACATTTTTATCGTTGCACTTGTCATAGTTTCTTAATTCTGCAATCCAAGAAGTTTGTGATATTATGTGGGCGTATCCTTGAACCGATTTAACCCATTTTCATTATGAAATTACTCGCACGAACTTTGAATGTTTTTGCGCCATTTTCAATTTTCGGACTGAGAGAACTTTTACCTTACAAAGATTCAAAGAGATAGAAGGACGAACGGACAGACATATTTAGAATGATCTAAAGTACATATACAATACTAATTTATAGCAACTCTGAAATTTCTTTTTAAGTGTTGCAAACGTTTTGATAAATTGAATATACTCAGGCCTTACATCCTTTAATTATTGGTTTAAAAATATCCTATACCTATAACCTGTTTAAAAAAACATTTCCATTTAAGCTTATATATGCAATAAATTTTATAATCAATTTAATGTGTGTACAGAGCTTCTGACATCTGAGCATAGAGAGGAGAATAAATGCTAAGCTGAAAAGCGTAAGAGACAAGACAAGAGACAGAGAGAGAGAAAGAGAGAGAGAGAGAATGGGAAAGCATGTGATTCTTTTTATTAAAGTTTATAGAACATTTCCATATAGCTTTACTTTAAACATTCACTAACAACAACAACCTATCATACAGATGGGTACTCATTCAACCAAAGCGTATTCGTTCGGACGTACAGTTCAGTTGCTAAACAACCCTTGTATTTAACGGTATATGTTTAGTACGAAAAAGAAGCAGAAAAAAGCCAAAAAAAAAAAGAAAAAACAAACAAATACCAAAAAAAAAAAAGTCAAGCTCATCATCAACTTTACTGTATACTTTACTTTAATCAAGTGATTTTAGAGGTTTAAGTCTCCGTTTAGGTGCTAAATAAATAATCTTCTATTGTTTTCGCTTACTATGCACGTGTTACAGCAAAACGAGATTTTTTCGAATTACCTTAAAACAGAGAAGCACTTGAAATAGTATTTAAAAAATACAAAAAAAAAAAAAGGAAAATTAATCAATTCTTTAACGACATTATAAAAAAAAAAAAAAAAAAAAAAACATTCAATTTTAATAAATGACTACCTAGAGACAATAAATCTGTTTAAAAAGCAATAACAATAAGTTTTGCGTGTTTTCGTTAACATTTGATATGTTGGAGGACAACTAGTATCGTCACATTACCGATATAAATGCATGTTTCCCTAAGTCGCCTCAAGCGTGTAAATTTAAACAACTGTTTGTCAATTGTCTTCGAATCCGTTTAAAAAACGAACTTTTTATATCGAAAAATTCAAATTTAAAATTTTATTCTTCACTTCCTTTTGCATATAAATTGTACGAAACTTAAGACTTTCGATAAATTAAAATCTTTTGCAGAGAAACTATGGCTTTCGAGTTATCACTAACGCAACAAGTACGCTTTGCAGTCAAGTAAGTAATGATTAACTAAATTATTATATATCTATGTAATAAAAAAAAAAAAACTCACAGCTTCTTCTATGGAAGTTGCTTACAGTGTTAGAAGCCACCAGTACTTAATTAGAAATAACTTACCTAAATTAAGCCATAAGTACTTTTTTCTTTACCAAGCGACGAAGAATTTTGAGAAAAAAAATCCAAGAAAGTTAGAAGTCATTTGTATTTAATTAGAACCGGCTTATCTTCTTTTAGGAAACAAATGATTTTTGAGTGAGTTATTGGCAAGTGATTAGCCGAACGAGTAAAAATCTTGAAAATTGAAAAAAATTCTTACGGGGTTTCCATAAAAAGGTGCTTACCTTTTTAAAAGTTAGCAACACTTTATTAGAACTCGTCCATATCTATTGGGAGATCACTGCTTTTGGAATGATCTTCAGCAAGTGATTAACTGAATATAGAAAAATGCCTAAAACAAAAAAAAGATTCTGACAGCATTTTTTAAGAGAGTTGGGTGCAGTTTTAGAAGTCACCGGTAGCTCATTAGAAGTAGCTTAACCCCATTGAGAAACCCATTACTTTTTTGATTATGATACTTTACCGACAGATTAACTGAAATGTGAGAATGCCGAACAAGGAAAGGAATTATCACAACGCTAACGAAAGAAGTCGCTTATTGCTTTAGAAGTTACCAGGATTTAGTTAGTTAGATGGAGCTTGCTAATCTCATTAAGGAGAGCAATACTTTTCGAATGGTTCTTTAAAAAGTGATTAACCGCATAGGGAGGAACTATTTAACTGTTTTATCTCTTTTGGTTACAATTTACATTCAGACGAACTAAACACTACTTTTTCTCAGATCAATGACTTAAAACAAAGCTATGTAAAAAGGAGCAGCAATGTTCAAATTAAAACCCTTTAAGTAAGCGGTGTTTAACTTCAAGTTCTACTAAAAACTTTTTACAATTTTAAACTTTTTTGACGTAAAGTACTAACAAACAAACATATATGCATAGGTAGTACAAAGTGCGATCTATCCCACTGAAATTTTAATTCTCAAATAGCGATATGGCAGTCGCGAGAGTTATTCCCTCGGTCAGGCGGTAGGTAGGCTAAGGGGATATAATTTTAAAAAAAAATTCTTACCATATCTTCGAAAGAATTTACTTGATTCTTTAGGAATTGCCAGCACTATTTTAGATGTAGTTCACCTCCGCAAAAAGATATCCTATTTTTCGATTGTTTATTCAATCCAAAAATAAGCATTGCGATGACGAAAAAGGCAACAAATTATTGGTATTGAAGTATTCTGGTATAGAAACGTAAAATTTTGCTCTTTAAAATTTTTATAAAGAAGGATTGAAAAGTCCCGAGACTAATTATTAAAACATATATATCTGAAAATCGATCGTATTCCTTACTCCTCCAGCAACTGCAGTCTATTGATACTGACTCTACGAAGTTTGTAAAATTAATTGTCAAAAATCTAATTGCATATTCTTGGGCGACCCTGTATTTTTTTTAAAGGGAATAAATACAACAAGTAAAAACACTACGGCGAGCCATGGCCCATCGTTGAACGCTCTCCAACACCGTAAAAGTGCTCATATAATGACTTTTTCCACAGGAATGTTATATGGGAAGTGATCGGAACTATTTTCAATAGCATTGGTCCTTAGGGCCGAAGACGTCATTTTACTAAATTTCATACAAATATAACTTTCAATCTGTAAGTTAACCACAAGAAAACAGGGCGGGCGGACGGAAAGACAGACAAGCTTAAGTCGATCAAGAAAGTGATTCTGAATGGATAGGTATAATAAAAGGTGAGTTTACCTCAAGTCGTTCTGGATGTTGCATACTTCTGGACAAACTTAATATAATTTTTTACCAAAAGCGGTGTAGTAAAAAGCAAAAAAAAAATAAATAAATAAATAAATAAAAGTAATTAGTAATATTAATTAGATAATTAAAAAAAAAAAATGTCTCATCTAATCAGGTTTTTGAGCTAATTTTTTCTGTCTGGCATTCGTAGCTGTAATATCCCTGATACTAAGAGATTAACCTTCGACATCGATAGGCCTTCACATTAATTAATTAATGATTTTAATAATTTTGCTTGTAAACATTGCTTTTATTAGTTAGTTCATTAATTCATTGATAATTCAACTTAAATACATGAACATAATTATTTTACCTCTAACTAATAATGACGCTCACGATTATATCTTTAAACAGTAAATTTGCATTAAATGAATTAAATAAGTTTTAACCTGTTTCTACCACCGCTGATTAATTCATAAAAATTTACATTAAAATTGAAATGCAAAAAAAACGCAATAATAAAATAATTTTATACTTTTTTCCATTTTTTTTTCCTTTTTCTCTTATCTCACTTATCTCTTACTTTTCTGGAATTCTATTGCTGTTATTGTATAAACCGAAAATCCAGACGAATCTAAAATATTCAAAAAAGTTTCATTCACCTCAAAGCAAATATTCAGTACTTAATCCATTAACATATGCGCGGAAAGTAAAAAGTATTAGTGTTCGTTCAAAAATTGAAAGTCAATTTATTCTAGAATTCGTTGTGATATTCGAAATGTGATTAGAAAAATTCTGTAAGGTTAGCCATATGATAATTTTATATATGCGATGAATGTCACAATATCTACGATAATACAGATCGAATTTTTCAACTACTGATTATATATTAATATATTGGCATATATGGCATTTACATCATTTTGCATCACAATGGAAAGCAGTGCTAGGGTATTGACATCCATCAATCTGTTAAGAGATTGTATTGTATTGGAAAGGAACTCTTAAATTACATGCGGAATGAATAGAATGAAGAAATGATTTCCTGAGCATTTGTCTCTTACCACCTCATGTGTTAAAAATTAACAGAAAAGCGACAAATATTCGAATGGAGTAAAGTTATGAAATCTCTTAAAGCTTTCTCGGCATTGTCGATTCTTCTCTTTGCTAAAAAATAAATTTTAAAGAAAACACTAGACAACAATAAGGAGGGCGGATTTATACGCAAGCGTGATCATCACTATGTACCGAAGACGGTACACGCGGTAGCGCACGTGTTAATAATGCTTATAGTTCATTACAATATAATGAAATCAAAATTTCCTATGGAATAATAATAATGATCTATGGCTTCCTATTTAATAATGACGTGTGATACTGAGGTATACTAAGACTGTGTAGGTGTCGGCAACAACCGGAAGGGCTTGAGATAGACCAGCCTTTATTAGAAAACTTAGGCAAACATGTCTGTCCGCTGATATTCTTCTATTTAACTTTTGAGGTCTTTTGATAAGATCACTTTTTATTATATCGATCGATTCAGAATCATTTTCTAAACTTGTCTCTCCGTCTGCCTCTTCGATATTCCTCTGTGCAAACCACATTTCCGGTCACTTCCCGTATAACTTATTTGAAATGTCGTTAGTAGTCCTTTTAATTGTTTCCTTTATTTATATTACATTTTCTTAATGTATGGCACTGAAGTGGGTGTCCTCAAGTAATTTTTTTTTTACAATAAAATATAGATTAAGAACTGGAAACAGGTAATAAGTTAGAGATTTTTTTAAAATTTCCAACAGCTTTAGAAATATTATTGGCTCAGGTACACCTGTTTTTCAAGCCAATTTGACTATATGGACCAATGACTTAGGCAAAGTCCCCAATACGTGTAAGACAGTGATAGCAAGAACTAAGCGAGAAAAGAAAACAATATAGGGAGTTGTCTTAGTTTAGTGGGTGTATGGTCAGTTGATAAGTTTTGTGCCATTACCAACTGAGCACTTACCATAGTTCTCCAAGCTAAGATTTGTGAACATCGACTTGGTAATCGTGACCCTTCTCTACTCGGTAAGGCGCCAGCATATGAGAAAGCTTTCCTTTTTTTGCTTAAGGTGGGGATCTGATTCCTTATTAAGTAGCAGACGAAAAGACGGATTAACAGGCAAATATATTGGTACACGAATGCAAATAGAATGCCACTATCTTTTTAGAATAGACAAAGTAAGGAGAGAAGTTAGAAATGGTGTTTAAAGTGATTACTTCCCTTTAAAACGACATTTGATGAGTAAGTTTGAAGTTTCTTAGGGAGTTAAGTAAATAGTTGAACTTTTTGTTTACCGTTACTTTTAGGTTTATTGAAAATGCACCACACGCTACAAAAAAATACACACACGCTCGAAAGTTATGCATGTGCTGACTAATTAAAAAATATTTTGCTTGCTATTATGAATACAGAAATGATTAAATTTAATTGCATTAATTATCACTAATTAATAATATATAAAACAAAAATTTTATTAATTAAAGTAAAAATACTATTTAATTATCTTTAGTTGTACCGGCATACCGGTTGCAAGGTTTTCTTTGGATCGTCCCCATATGGTCGTTAACTCTATAAATTTTTATTTTACAAAAATTTCTGAAACGATCTGCTTACCTGATCATCTATTATTCCGTATTCTAAGTAAGTTGAAAGTTATATATACGCGATTTACTTATAACAGCTTATCGAGCCTCTCAAATGTATTTGTGATATTGAATGGAAATATTAAGGTTCTACTTGCTTTTTACCTTCTTTCAAAAATTTGAATCGTTCTGGGCTGAATGATTTCCATCAAAAAGGAAATTAGTGTTAATACCACCTTAATGCGGTTCAGATATTGCTATGGAAACATAAAAACAAGAAAAGGAGAACCCACAGTGAATAAAAATTTTAAAATATAAAAATCTGACACATGAGTATCGTAAAAATACTAGCAACATGTGCCCTTAACACGTTCTCCATGCCAAGCTACTTACGAGTGAAAGCCATTTCTGCTCCATGAAAACAATTCAAGCTAACAAAGTTTAATAGTTTTGAATAATTGGCTTTTCAGCCGCGTGTACTGTAATCGGTACACGTCTCAAATGGTGTTTTGAACGTCATTACGTCACCCGAAATAGTGACAACAACGGTTGAGTTTTGTATCCTAATAATTTACTTTAAAAAGCTGGGTATTTTGGCATGTACTGAACCCAGTACACTTTGTGAAAATCATGTTAATAATGTTTATGTTTTATAGCCAAACTGTTCTAAAATATTCTACTATACATAAACATACTGATAATAATTTAATATTGCTAAACTAATCCATTTTGATCCCAAGCAACTTATCAGGGGAAAGTTTGCAATTTATTGAAAACTACTACTACTAAATCAATAGGCATTTTAAAGCTTGAACATTGCCCGATATGTTATAAATTGAATTTTGATAGTAAATATTTGCTTTTACATTACTACGGAGATTTGCGTCATTGACTTACACAACAATTCCGTAGATTCAATGTAACTCTATTTTTTCAACAAATCTTATGAAAAATTTAAAAGTCAGATAGACCGGCGATTGATTAAAGCAAAAAAGGGAATGATTTGTTTACAGGTTGCGCAAACTAATTCAAAAAGTTCTGTTATTAAAGAAAGATTTACTGGCTAAAAAATCCCAAGTGTCTTTAGCCAGAACTTTGCGACTTATGCAACTTCTAACTGCTACGGACGAAATACAGATTTATTCCTTAGAGTTGGAAGGAAGATTGTATTATGAAAATCTGCGTTGACTAGATATGTTGTGTTTACCAACGGAGTTCGTCTCAGCATTTTTCCAATCTTTTATTTCTGAATTTTGTTGTACTTGTCAACAATTGCTTAAAAAACTTTCTGAAGAGAAAGCTAATTGATAATAAAACAAAAAGAAAGAAAATAGAACACTATGGTGGGCCCGCTATTAAATACCCTACATAATTTCATTTGCTAAAGTCGTTCATGTAGGGCGTTATATTGGAAATGATCGAAAAACTGATCCGAATAATTTTCGATAACGTTCGCCCAAATTTCACCAAAATATCTCGAAAATCGCGACAGGTAGGTTGTGTACAAGAAAATAAGATTAGCAAACAGACGGACGGACTGAAGGACAGACAAGTTTACATCAATTAACCAAGTGACTCTAAATCGACCGGTATAATAAAAACATTTACCCGTCCAAGCTTAATATATCCTTGTACCACAACTAGTATAGGGTAAAAAAATAATTTAAAAAAAAAAAAAAAATTTGTTGTCGTTTTTTTAACATTTCATTTTTGGTTTCCTATATAAGGCATTGATAAAAATTAAAATATAAGCAGAATTTAAATTTATTTAAAAATAAGAAACAAAAAAAAAAAAATGAATAAATAAAGAAAAATGATAATAATTAAATGCTTGATAATGGTACATATTTATTAATCTCTTATCAGAGGTGTGCTTGCAATGGCCAATTTCATCCTAGTAAGCAAAAACATTTATGATATATATATATATCATTAATATATATGTGGTATCAATGAGTAATCTGCCACGTACTCATCATAATGCAAAGTTCAACTTCTTCTCCTCATTGCTTTTTATAAATATAAAAAAGATTATCATAATTTTTTTATTTTTTTATAATTTTTATTACTCTGCTAAATGTCACCATATGAAGGTTCAGACTTATTAAAAACCCCAGACGCTTATCAGTTATGTTGCAAAATGAAAAGAAAGAAATCAAAACAACGAGAATATATTGGTTCGACTAAAAGCGAATCTTGGACACCCATTATAGCAAATATTTGCTAGTAATTGCAACCGTATTAACCGCTCGATTGGAACTGCATGGGAAGCAAAATTTTATTGATGCTTCAATTATGCATAAATTACATTCCCACTTTCACGTATAAAGCAGTCTGCGACCGATCTTGTACTTGATCTGTAACTATCATATCAACGGCACATGGGCTAAATTTCAGCCCATTTCTATAAGGCCTTCTTTCATTTTTGCCTTCCGCAAATACTTTGGTTATTTACATTTTTCAAATCCAGTACAGATTTCAATCAGATTGTATTGGGACATTCTTGCGGTAATAATTTTCATCCGTTAAATGATTTGGGCACCGGTGTTAATTTTTGTAACAGACGGAGAGACAGGCAAGCTTCAAAAACTGCAAGCTGGTAAAGTATATAGTCATAGCTGCAATATGTAGGTAGTAAATGACTGATTACTTGAAATACGCCTTTCGTCGTAAGTTTCACGACTTTCAAGATTTTGCAGATCTCATCTGTGGTCATCAAGAAGAAAGTTCATAATTTCAATTTCAATTCAAATCAGGCGAATGGATGAAAGGACGGATGGAAAAATGATTATTACTCCATATACATGTACGTTAGCCCTTTATCCATATTCGTTTTTGTAGCACAATTGCTGCCTTTCCCACAAGTAGACGAAGAGGCGGAGGAGAGATGGTGACTGTTTTATGTACATACCCACAAATACTACTACCCCTTTCCTTGCCCCAATACTCAAATTCAATTATCTAGGACAATTGTTGCATTCGTCACATGTAGATGAATGGGTAGAGGAAAGAATGCTTTATATACTTACAAATACTACTACCCCTTTCCTTACTCCCTCCAAATTCAGTTTTCTAGCACAATTGTTACATTTCCCACAAGTAGATGGCCGAAGGAAAGAAAGGTGACTGCTTTATATTTATATACCCACCAATAGTATTGCTTCTTTCTTACTACTTGCAATTTTTTAACACAATTGTTGCATGTGGCACAAACAGACAAATGCATGGAGAAAAGAATAGTGCCTGCTTTATGTAAATATGCATAAATACTACTGCCTTCTTCCTTACCTTTTTGACAAGTTTCAATTTTCCGTCTTCCATAAAAAGACGGACGGACGGACGGATGGAAGAATGAGTGCTGGTCCCTATCCACAATGTTATCACAAATGCTATCCCCTTCTTCATTACCTTTTTAAATAGCTTCAGCTTTCTAGCAAAATGGTTGCGTCAGATGGACGGATTGGATGTACAGATGGGCGGATATAAAAGCGGTTATTTCCCATTTATATGCCTACTCAGTCTACGCTATCCATATATACAAATATTACTGCCTTGTCCCTTACCCCTCTATGCAAAGATCTTCTTAACCATCCTTCTGCTTATGGGTGTCAAGGTCGTCCCCTGAGCGGCTTTTCAAATATATATGATTCATATAGAAGAATGTAACAAAATGAACACAGTCTCGCATGCGTATATCTGGTATATGCAAGAAAACAAATAAATATTTTCGTTGATCGACACAACGCTTGGCTTCAAATTCACCGAAGATTTTAAGACTTGAGGCCTTCAAATTGACTTAGGAACATGTATTCGTTGCATGGTCTCTAAAAACGAGGCCGATAAGGTGTTATTTACTGAATGGCAAACTCATTATACCGTCAGTTTTTGCTAAGCATAAATCTTGCATTATCAGTAGCAAGCATAACTAGAAACGAAGCTCATTGATATGCTTTGAAATTGAGATCACGCAAGGAATATAAGTCTGATTAGAAATCGATAAATTTGCTTCAAGTAATGGGTTAATAATTTGAAAAAATTTTCAATGAAACTAACATTGCATTAAAATTGATATGACATGAGCACAAATAATATGCTGTAATATGCTGCGCTTTATTAGTTCGTTGACAAAAAAAATGAAAACGTATTTGAAGAGCTTTCGTTAGACCTGTGCTGATGTACTGTTTGTTCGTGAAGTGAAATGAAAACAAATTTTGATTTTTTTTTACTTGAAATTCTATTATTATGCAAATTATCAAGAATTTATTATTATTATTATTTTTCTTCTTTATAGTTATTTAAATTTTCTTAGCCGTCAGCAGCGTTTACGTACAGATGAGAAGGTCATCGTCGAAACGGTCTATGGTAAGATTAAAGGTGTAAAATGGCGTTCGGTTTACGGCACAACATACTACAGTTTCGAGGGTATACCGTTTGCGAAGCCTCCTTTGGGTGAATTACGTTTTAAAGCACCAGTTGCACCGGATCCTTGGACGGGCGTGAAACGTTGCACTCGTATCAAGTCGAAACCGTGTCAATATAATATGGTGCTTAAGCAACTGCAAGGTCGTGAAGATTGTTTATACTTGAATGTCTACACAAGAGAGGTGACGCCCCCCCTCTCCCTTTTTTATTTTACAGTTTAAAAATAATTTTTTTTTATAATTTTTTATTTATAATAAAAATTTAGCTAAACCCTGTAAAACCATTACCAGTTTTGGTGTGGATCTATGGCGGTGGCTTTCAAATGGGCGAAGCTTCCCGTGATTTGTACAGTCCCGACTATATAATGATGGAAAATGTTGTTTTAGTAATAATTACCTATAGGTTAGGAGCTCTAGGTAAAGTTATTGAAAATAATAACAATTCTTTTCCTTTGGTTTTTTTAACTTTTGTTTAAAATTTCTCTTCCTAGGTTTTCTTTGTCTTGACGATCCTGATTGCGATATACCCGGTAATGCTGGACTTAAAGATCAACTATTAGCTTTAAAATGGGTTAAAGCCAATTGTCATTTCTTTGGCGGTGACGTTAATAATATTACGGTTTTTGGTGAAAGTGCCGGCGGTGTCTCCGCCCATTATATGATGTTAAGTGAAAAAGCTAAAGGTCTATTTCATAAGGCTGTCATAATGTCAGGTAGCGTTTTGACATCATGGGGTTTTTTATCGAAAATGGATTGGGCTTATAGATTGGCCAAAGCCACGGGCTTTAAGGGTTTAAATGAAGACAATTTAGTGTTACAGCATTTGCGTAGCGTCAAAGCTCAAACACTGATGAGGGTAGCCGCTGGCTTGTTAACCTTAGAAGAACGACATGATAGAAGGTTCATGTACACTTTTGGACCTTGTGTCGAAGCGTATGAAACGGCTGATTGTATCGTGCCTAGGCCACCATTGGAAATGCTACGCGATGCATGGAGTAATGAAATTCCTTTATTAATTGGCGGCAATTCATTTGAGGGCTTACTAATGTTTACCGAAGTCCGAAAATATCCTGATCTTATAAACAATTTAAAGATTGAAAGTTTACCACCTTTCGATGCCGCCCTAAGCGACGAAAAGCGTAAAGAGTATGGTCAATTAATTAAAGAAGTTTATTTTGGCGAAGAAGAACCCTCGTGGAAAACTATTTTACAGTACAGTGATGTATGTCTGTCCTTAACAATTTTCATTTAATTTGAAACCAATGAAAAAAAATTTTCGTTCTCTTTTTCGTAGATATTTTCCTATAAATACTTTTGGCATGGTATCCATCGGGCAGTATTGGCTCGTCAACGTTATGCTACGCAAGCCGATACTTATTTGTATCGTTTCGATTTTGATTCGAAACATTTTAATATTATGCGTATCATCGCGTGCGGCCGTAAGATACGCGGTACCTGCCATGCCGATGATTTATCGTATCTATTTTACAATGCGGGCGCGAAAAAGCTCAAGTATCGTTCTGCTGAATTTAAGACCATACGACGTATGGTAGCAATTTTAGCGCAATTTGCCAAATGCGGTGATCCCAATATACCGAATGACAATAACACCCTTATCAACTGTCCGCTCGAACTAGAGCTGAGTAAGGACAACAGCGACCACCATCATCATCAGCACCAGCATCAGCAACAGCATCAGCAAAACGAAAAGGATTTTTGTAATGAAAATTGTAGCAGTGGTATTGATATTACTAGGGATAGTAATGGTGCTGGTGGTGACGTAACTCATGACGACCGTAGTGGTGATATATTGCCTGACACCGTAAACATCACTGATGTTGACAATAGTAGTAGTACTGGTGGAAATGAACAAAGAGAACATAAAAAAAGACAGCAACAACACCACTGGTTGCCCATTTCACCTGACGATACGACATTCAAATGTTTGAACATTTCCGATGAACTTGAAGTGATTGATTTGCCCGAAACCGAAAAACTGCAATTATGGGATAACATGTATGAGGATAAATCATTGCTATATTAAACTGAACGCTACTACACGTTTGTCTCAATTTTCGCTCTTCTCCTTACACTTCCCCTCATCACTCTATCTCTGTATCTCTTTTATATATCTATAAATGTATCTCTTTTTATATTTACCTCCAGTAAGTGTAAATTATTGTTGGATTTTTATTCTTGCATGGAAAAGGACTATTTTTGAAAAAATCTCTTTAGTGAATTTAGAAAAATAATTAAATTGTTTTCATAAATATATTTTTGTAACACATTTAATTAAAGGATAAAGAATTTTGAAAATAAATATTTTGTAAAAAAGAAATATATATGTATATATATATACATAAAAATAGAAAGTGATTATTCATAGGTAACTTCTTGCAGATTTCACTCGCCGCTCTTCGGCGAAATTGAAGCTATACGCCAACGTTTTACTGCACTCTTACAATCTTCGGGAATTTCTATAATGAATAGATCGTTAAACGGCCAGGTGGATGGATAGAAGAAAAGAAAGACAAATAGATAGACAGATAGATAGGCAGATGAATAAGGGAATGTAAAAAAAAAAAAAATGCAAATGAATAAAGAAAGTTTTAGCCAACAGATGAAAGAAAAATTAGACGGAGGAATCGGCAAATGCATTAAGGAATGGATTGATAGATAGGCGGACGGAAGAATACGGAAACAAATAGGTTCATGGATAAGCGTTCGAACGAATAAACAAACTAAAGGATTTACGGATAGATAGACGGACAAATGAACAAATGAAGTCACTGATGGATAGAACAACGGAAGATTACATAAACAAGTGGAATGAAGGGTAGAGGATCGTAAGGACGCACAAAGGAATGGATTTATAGATAGACGGAGGAACGGATACATAACAAAATGCATGGATGGATAGACGGATGAACGAATACAAAATCAAATCGATGGATGTGTAGACGGATGGGCGAACACACAACAGCAAAGGATTGACGGATAAACGGTCGGACGAATGCATAAACAAATGGATTGATGGGCAGACGGTCGAACGAATGCAATGTTGTATAGACTCAATGGATTGATGTACAGACGGAGATACGAATACAAACAAATGCATTGTTGGGTAGATGTACTGACGAGTGCGTAAACAAGTGGGTTGATGGATAGATGGTCGGA
This sequence comes from Glossina fuscipes, assembly GCF_014805625.2. Classification (NCBI taxonomy): domain Eukaryota; kingdom Metazoa; phylum Arthropoda; class Insecta; order Diptera; family Glossinidae; genus Glossina; species Glossina fuscipes. Next base: position 2,337,201 of record NW_023998444.1, read on the forward strand.
GGAATAAACGAAAGAATTGATGAATAGACAGGCGCACAGACGCGTAGATAAACGAATAAACTGTTGAATAATTGCAGGGACGGATAAACGAAAGAATAGATAAGCATTCAGTTGAAATAACAGATGAACGAACGATTGAGAAATAGATAGGCAAGCAAATGGAAGGATATGAATATATTGGTGGATATATTGATATTGATGAACGTTTAGATAGACGTCTAAACGAATGAGTAACTAACTAGATGTATGGGTAAATAGACGAACGCACGGATAAATGCAAAATTTTTTCCATAAACAGAATTTGAAAAGTACGAATGTAAATACATAAATTGGCAGAAGCATGACTAGGTATAAAGAGGTATAAGTAGACAAAAGAGTAATCAAGTGTTTCGAGGATGACTGTTAATTCATCCAATCAACTACTTCCTTCCAAATTCGCTAATCCATTTGTCTACCTAACCGTTAGATTATTTGTGCGGTCACGGATGGGGAATAGACAAACGAATAAGGCGAATAGGCGACTGAACAAAGCGATAAAAGAACGGGGAGACGAAAAGATGCATGCATGGATGAAAAATAGCTTTATTTCCGCAAAGTGGCCTTGAAAGAGAGTCTCACGAATACATGAACAACTAGGAAAGAAATGTGCGCAAGGTCGCTTTTCAAACGCATCCTAACCAAAAGAGGTATTCATAAAAAAAAAAAGAATTTCATGCCCGCTGGAGGTGCAGTCGTCAATGTCTTGATATTCTTTAATAAAATTCAATACCCTAAGCTCTTGCAGAATCTTCTGCAAAACTGAAGAACCTATGATGTCTTCTCGTTAATGGAAATACTCGAGCCTTGCAGACTTTCTGAGCCTTTCTACATTCATCGAACTTTATCTGTTTCCTCTGAAAAAACAACTCTTTCTAGTCTTAAAATAAGCTTCCGTCTGTTTTAATTCCACACAGATTCCTTTGCCTCACATACAGACGACTTTGATCTTCACAACCGGCTTTAAGGTATCTGAAGACATTTTCTTCGTATTAAAAATAAGCTCTGATGCGCTAACGTTGATAAAATTTGGACTAAAGGTATATATGATGTTGAAAAATATGTGCAACGAGTAATTTGCTTTTTTTTTTGCTCGCACACATCATTTACTAGAAATCCTAAGCAACACAATTTTGGTTTACAAAATATGGTCTAATTATACAAATGGATTTCCAAATATCTGCTTATAAGTAAAAAAAAAATTTTTTTTTGGATATTTCTTATCTCTGTCTTCAAGCTGCTGTTGAACGAAATGTTGTTTACTGTTCAGACCAAATGTCTTCAAAAATTATTTTATTCCATGCTTTGTTTGTCAAAGTCAAAGCAATAATATAATGATCACAATAATAAGAATTCTAATCAAATTCTTATCCGCATTGAAGAAAGGAAAGAAAAAGAGACTAATGCGAACGCGCAGATAAACAATCAAACTGAGTAGCAGATTCCTCAGAGGTATTAAAAAGAGATAACTACATGCATAGCCAAAGAGCCGAACAGACAATGAAGAGTAGCAAGTACCGTATGCGATAAACTAGTTTAGGTTATGATATTAAGTTCTATGTCAAGCTACTTATGGATAGTTGCCATTTCAATGCCAACGCTGTGAACCATATTCGATACACGTTAAAAAATTTAAGACGCGTTTGTGTTTATGAGAGAAATAATACATTTTTCCATGCCATGCGTCTCCCGTCATCGGTATACCTCTCAAGCAAAGTCATTAACATACCTTGTCGGTGCATGATGACAAATTTAATAATTTTGAATATATATTTTTTTAAGTTTATAAGAGCAAACGGACATCTACTACTATCGATCCACGTCTCAAATAGTGTCATAAGCATATCTTAGCTTTGTGTACCGTTTTCGGTACATGAGAAGAACATTTTTGGATTCGAGGCAGAACACATATAATTTGTGCATGCCGTATGTACCGTTATCGGCAGACCATTCGCATGCTTTGTCTTATTTTGGCATTATCGAAGCAGCGGCGAATTGTTGCAATTGGTTTAAGGAAAGTTTGCTGGCCCTATTGTCTATAAAATTAGCACCCAAGTTGTTCTCTAGAACAATAACCTTGGTTAACAGATAGTTTTCCTTTTTTTTTAGATAGCGCTCTCTGCTACTATTCTACTTTGTCCAAAACAAAAGAAGACCAACTCAATTTTTTCTTTTGTAAATCTGCCTATTATTCCAAATCTATTCAAAGTAACCCTTAAATTCATTCATCGTGCACAACATCACCTTGATTTTTAATCAATTTGGCGCAATATTTTTGGTTTTGGCTCAACTTTTGCACGATATTTACTCGATTAATCGCTTGTTTTCAGATCATATGTGTCAATCCAGGTGTCATCTCATTTCATTTTGCAATAGTATATATATTTTAAATGTTAAATTATTAATTTCTTTTTGTTAAAGTTTGCAATACGATCTTCTAATTCTTTGAACGCGTTGAACGAATAGACAATGTACCCTGAACGATAGGCCTTATTAAAGAAAAATAAAAACTTTATGGAACCTTCTTGAGAAAAGTTATTTTGCATTTTAATATAATCTTCGGACAGCAGTAATAAAAACTTTAACATGAGTTTAAATCGTTGGCGGTTAGAATAACAGCTTCTCGTGATTACGGGAAAACCGGTGCAAAACTAATCTTTTTTGCAATTGTTCATGCGTAAAAAGAACGAGATCCATATCGAATATGAGAAATATTCTTTTTTTAATTTTCAGAGTGTCAGACAGACCGATTTGTAAAATAAGTGAGTTTCTTGTGCAACAAGTTGCATTAAATTTTATTTCCGAAATGAAATGAGAGGAGACCTAGATGTGGGCATATGAGATGATCAAAGATCGAAAAAAAACTGCGTCAAATTCGTTCAAAAATCAAGGTAATGTTGACAGTTTTCTACGATTATCGTGGTCCTGCATACTATGAATTTCTTCCGCCCGGCAAAGTTGTTAATAAGGAAGCTTATCTAAGTTTGAGGATTACATTCATGGCAACAAAATAGCCTTGGAATAGTAATTATTCTGGTCTTTTTTCTGTTGGACACATTAGTATATCTAAAATTTCTATTCCATTGCCTAGTGTGCTATCTGTAAACTGAAGACATCAAAACCGTTTTAAGAATGAATTTTAAAATGAAAAAAAAAAAAAATGTTTTTTCTTCCTTTTTGATTTAATTCTAAACTTTTTGAAGTTAAAAAAACTCTTTTTTTTTTTTTATTTCTTTCGCTCTTTCTATGAAATTCAAAACAAAAAAGCTTTATTCTCTGAAAACAATAATATTACATGAGATTTAGATTGTGCAGACAGTTAGTCAAAGCTTTTATAAAGTCAGCTGGTTTATATTTATGGTTTATGTATACATATGCATATTCGCTTTTCTTATGCATTTTGTTTTGATTATTATTCTCAACTAAAAATTGGGTTAAATATGCCTTCGCCAAGATGCTATTATAATGAATTTGTAGAATTTTTCAAAAACAAAAATTAAAAAAAGAAACAAAAAATCGTAAAAGATACATTATGGCGAGTGTTTGGCGTTGAGGATATATTTAGAATTAAAAAAAAATATACGTACAAGTTGTGTAGAACAAGTGGTTTTTCTTGAAATGTTGTTGATTTTTTTTTTTTTTGTTTTCTTGCATAATAATTGAGAAAAACACATTTGAGATTTACATAAAGAGCCTACGTAAAGATACGCATAATAAATAGTTAAACTCAAATATCTTAGCAATAGAAATAGATATAAACAAAAAAAAAAAAAAAAAAAAAGAAGTATATATCTTAAAACATACATAAGAAGCTAAACAGTTTTTTTTTTAACTTTGCTCAAAAGAGCTTAAATGACTTTTTCAAAAAATGAATTTTTCTACGAGTAACAAAAATTTTGTTATATCAGCCTAGGAATGCCCTCCTAGTCAGAATGAGACGAATGGGCATATACGACTGTTTAATCTAAGTCTTTGTTGACAAGTGCACACCACGATATATATACTGACAGTAAATGAATCACTCTTATGGTCATTTGCCCCTAACACCTTTAATTTACAACTGAGTTTAGATAGAATTTCTAGTTGATCAACGAAACCATACAGATAGATAACTTCTAGAAGAAGCAAAAATTGCCAAGCCATGCTCTTACATACTCGCTATGGAATCAATTATTTTCCCCTTTTTTTAATATGACCGAACAATCAGGGCATGTCATCTATTCGAATAACAGGGTGACAAAGAAAAAGGAGAAAGGAAAGAGAAAAAAAGAAACCGATATTATGCCTTTACCGACTAAGCACCCGCTATAGCTACAACTAAAGAAAAGTTTACCGTACTTAAGATTTGAGATCCCGACCTCGAATTTTGATTATCTCCCAAGAATTTTAACCCAAATGTTTGCGCAAGGCTTCTGGTTTCAAATAGAAACTACAGCAGCAGAGGAGCAACAAAAACCAAATGCTTGAACTAATACATTTTGCTGAGATTATTTGTCATGTAAAACTGTGATCTAGCTATCGTGCCTAGACCTCTGGAAATCGCAAACTTACAGTAATCCATCGCAAATTTTTCATTGAAATATCTAAGAATTCTATGAAAAAAATTAGATTGTTCAGATAATCATAAGATCGATAATTGGAAAAATCTAGTGCATATGCAAACAACCAGACCGATATACGATCAAACAGTGCTCTCTCCGTTGTTAGGGACAATGGTTTTTTAGGCTACTTAACATTTGCTTTATCAATGTACACCAGGATGGCCGTTTCCTTTATCAGCTCATCAGATATGCATGCTACAGATCGCATCAAGTTTGTTGAAACTAGCTTCACTATGTCTGTCCGTCCGTCATTGTATTTAACCTTTCTCGAAAACGCAAAAATAGCTCAGGAAATTTGAAATATATTGTACTCATAAACGTAAAACATGTTCATAGATCAGTTTAGCAAACTATCTGATCTATGGATTTCGGAAAAACGCTTAAAATTTCAATATTTTTTTATCAAATCAATCGATTCATGGAAATGCAGCTCCAATATTTGGCGAAACTACCTTTAACATTGCAGTGCCAAGACGGTTTTACCCAGAGACGCACAGTGGACAGAACTTCTCTAACTACTGCTCGCGTGTACTGAAAACTTCAAATGGTTATGGTTGACGAGAGCGCGTCCAATACTCTCTTCAGCGGCATAACGTTGACTGCCCTCTGCCTCTACATAGATAAGTGAGGTCACATCAAGAGAAGAGAAGAGACTTGTTCACCGATCTCTTGCCCAACTTCTTTCTGACCACTTCCGTATTCCACGAGCAGAAGGCACTTTCTAAACGATTGATCATATTAAATATAAAAGGAAAAAACGAATTCGAATACTCGACTTATGGAACGTTCACACTCGCAGGTTCTTCTGAGATTATCCGCCGTCACACTGCTTTTCTAATTCGTTCCTTAATCGTCCAGCTCGCCTTTGCAAAAATCTACAGGCAGTGCTGGTTTTGGCCGTTTCAGGTATTTCCGCTTTCAAATACCACTTACACCAATGCCACCCCGCCGTAAGCCTCATTGGTGCCTTCAGGGGACTTCACCTAAACGATCTACTCATCCAAATAATACTAAGACTTAGCTTCAATTCCCTTTTCCTTTCTAGATTAATGTAATGAAAGCGGAATGAGAGCGTATTCAACATGTTAAGTTGAAATTTTCACAACGCTTCCTTAAAGATGAGCGTAAGTTAAGGTATTTTATATTTATTATTATTATTATTCCCCTTAGTTTTCATAGTTAAATGAAGTTATTTATAATAGAATATAAGAATGATATGAAGATGTTTTAATTAATTTATGAAGTAATTAACTTTACTTAGAAAAGTAACTTTGAGATTGCCGCTACAATAATCCAATTATGTATATAAATATGAGCATAAACATATTATACCTATGTATATATACATATTGGAGGTAGGTAACATCAACAATAAATACGAGAACATCAAGAAGAAGAAACAGATGAAAACATTTTGCGCGAAACCATCAATGAATACTAAAAAGCTTTCTACTGGTAGGGAACTTTTGCAATATGTGAATGTAAATCTCGCACAGAGCAAGTGTGCGTGGTTTGATAGATAGATAGATAGATAGATAGAGCAATGACTACTTGCATTTAGCGCGTTAGACAGTTGGTGATGAGTTGCCTTCAGGAAAAGGCCAGTGTGTGTGAATTTAAAATTAATTTAAAAATAAAAAATAAAAAACTTATATATAATAAAAAAATTACCTTATTATTATTATAATTAAAGCATAGAAACAAAACAAAAAAAAAAAAACTTAACCAGAGTTATTAAATTTAAAATATAAAAACCAAAGATACCCAAAAGCTTGAATTTATGTGATAACGAACAGCACAAATGCTTTAAATAAACAATTTTTTGTAGATGCTTTTGGTTTTTCAAGAGCACATATGATTACTTAAGGATATTTCAAGGCTAAAGCAGATGATTTCAAGCTAACAATAACAACAATTATATGCACATATATCTGCACGCAGAATAAAAGCTCATTTCATATCCTGCACTTTCGTTTCCCTCACCGTAAACGCGTATGTGTTGATTAAAACTCAATGCCATCTCAAAGTTTTTTCTCTATAAAAAAAAAAAAATAAATAAATAAATAATATATAACTAAAAAGGATCTTAAATACTAAATAGCGAGCGAAAAAAAAAACGAACTTTTTCGTTTCTATTAAACAAAACATAGAACAATTTTTTCAAATTTATTCGATAACAACATGAGTTCGACTATGCCTACCATCGACCAAATCAAATTGGGTTTAAAGTAAGTGCGAAAGTGTGTGCATAAAATTATAAAAATTGAAAGAAAACATTTCTCATTCTACATATGTCAATCTATATATGTGTAATAAACAAGAATGTTCTTTATTCTTACACCCACTAGTGTACTATAGGAATACCTCGGATTTGTCATCTCATTTGTAACCTCCAGAGAGTTTTTCAAAGGAATATACACTTGATTACTACAAGTTTCGAAGACGATTTAGTTAAGCTGATCTTTTTCTTTCTCTCTCTCTCTCTCTCTGTGGGTTTGTCAGATTTTATTTTGCTTAGATATTTGTCTGTTCGTACGTCTATAGACCTAATTACTTCATTGCCGATCTTTCTTGTCCACGTTTATAAACTTTTAATGCTCTAACTCTGTTAAATCACTTTTGTCTGTCCGTCCGTTCGTATGTCTTTCGTTTGCTATTGAAGCTCGCTTCAATCCAACTGTTAAAAGTGAAACTTTTATTTTCTTTAAACACTTATTCTAGAGTGATTTAGACGGATTATGCTATGAACATTTTGAAACCCCATTTAAAAAAAAAAACAAGGAAAAATACCATAGTGGGCTACAGCCCACAAGCACAGATATTCTTATATTTTTCGAAATCTAGCTTTATATGAGAAGTGATCGATAAAGTTTGCGATCCGAATCATTTTCAATCGAGTTTGTGCTTCAGTCAAAATACAGATTTCCTCAGAATATCTCAAATGGGCAGATAGAGAGAAAAGCTTAGAAAATGATTCCCAATCGATGAGAGTGGTCCGACCCGTGTACCAAATTTCATCAAAATATCTTAAAAAATACGACCTGTAAGAAGAACGGACGTACAGAGAAGCTTAAACCGATTCAGAAAGTGATTAAGAAAGTGATTATGAATCGCTCATTGAAAAATGAGTCTAACTCAGTTATGGATGTTATGCACGTCAGCATAAACTTAATATACCGTTGCACGACAAGTGACGTAGGGTATAAAAAAAGGAAAAAAATTCAAAAAAATTCTCATCCAATTGCTTTTGTAATCTTGTCACTTAAAACAGACATGGCTACAGTATCAAGCTTAAATCAAACATGTATCAGTGACTATTTGAAATTTTAAAGACAAAATGCAACTACTTTTATGCTAACGGTTTATAGACATTATCTTAAAACGAATATTCATTATCTGCCCAAGAAGGATAGTTTCACCAGTCAATGCGTGTAAGGAGGATATGCAGTCTATGCAGAAGCAAAACTCTCGATTGATTCACCCATGTCCGTCTGTTCAAGGCCCAAAATTCACATGACAAACCGTGTCTTTCGTTCGTAAATTTTAATGAAGCAAAACTGCCCTAGAAAGTTGGCGACACGAACTTATTTATACCCAATTAGCAGAAAAAAAAGGATTGTGAAAAATTAATAAATTGAAAGAACAATTTAAGACTCATTACACTGAGGTGGCAGACACCGATTGAAAATTTGTAAAAGTATTTATACCGTACACCACTTATTGAACTAGAGCATATTGAGTTTGTGCGGATATATGCAACACACAGAAGGACTTAGGACAGACCTACCTTTTATCATCAGAATCACTATCTGAAGCTGTCTAAGCTTGTCTAACTATCTGTGTGTCTGTCCATCATTTCAGTTTTATTCAATCTGTCCATCATTTTGAAATAACTTGATTAAATATGGTATACTGAAGTGTTTCGGTCCAACAGCAAAAGCTATGGAAAATGGTTTAGATCGGACCACTTTTTCGACTACTTCCCACATAGCGCTTTATTTTTTTAATAAAACGTAGTTGTATTAATAAATGTAAAGTGACATAGGGTATTTAATGGCGGGCCGTGACTTAGTAAAGCGATTTTACTTGTCGTGGCTTTTATTTGACAAAAAAAAAAAAAAATAAAAATAAATAAATAAAAAAATCTTTGCAACCATTTAGACAATGGATATAGAACGTACATCTAAAAACGCATAAATGTATTCCTTACTTATTTTTATTTTCTTTCTAAAATTAGTGTAAGCTACTAGTGTTATCTCTTTGTTGTTTATAAAATATGATCAACTTTACAAAAAACGTGCATTTTCAAAAGCATTTCTCATTTATCATTAGTGCATGATCATGTGTAATATTTATTAATAAATAATAAGAAGCAAAAAAATACTGAAAAAAAAAAGATAAAAATATTTCCAGTTACTTTTTTTACGAAGAATTATTGATATTTATTAGGTCTTATTTCTTAAAGTTGTTTTTTTTTTTTCATTTTGTAATTTGACGACAACGCTTTTAGTGCCGGTTATATATTTGAGCATTAAATGACACATTCTGTAAATAAGTGATATCATGTACCATGTGTATTATAAATAGGAAATCTAATTACATTTTTAATAATCAAATCAAACGTAATGTGTCTACGTGTACCGACGAGCGCACACAGTGATAAGAAGTAATATGTACATAGACTTGTGTACGCAAAATAATAACCAATGGCTTAAAACGATTAAGAACATCACTCTATAAGTAGTGATCTCAAAAACTAACTTAACAATTCTTCGCCTTAGTCGAAGCTTTTTATCATTTATTTATCCTGGCTTTCAACATGCGTCTAGCTTTGGGAAAGATCTTGGAAATTTTTAAATTGTTAAAATTTCGCCAAAAGATTAACAAATATCAAGTCAGGTATATAGGTTAGGGAAAGTCTCTAATGTCAGAACTTCATTTTGGGTAAAACGCCTGCAAATAGATTTTTCGCATCATCTGAATAGCTTACCTACTATTCATGAATACTTTTTGGAGCATGTTGCCACTTACCTTGCAGATATAACACATTTTCATAGAATGGACTTGCAGGCGAAGCGTTTCGCTTTATAGTAAAGAGGTTAGTTTCGTGGAGCTAAGACTTCTTCAATTTAGAATTATATTTGCTTACTTACGTAGATATGGTTGGATTGGGAAGCTAAATGGACTGAGGGGTTTATATATATAATTTACCTATGTGTACTAAGTATTGCATTTTTTTTTTTTTATTTTGACATAAGGTTCATGTCTTTATTGAACTTATCTGCGTTGCTGCTTATTCCTTGCCATTAAGCCTTCGATGAGCTTCATATTTGTTGTAATCAATTTTATTTATTCGCTGCTGCTTACTTTATCTATTCCCATAACTAACTTTAACTTTGTTTCAATTGTAATAAATGTAATTTTTTGGTCCCTTGTACTTATTGTAATTTGAACCTATGTTTAACTTAACTGTATTGGCGCTTAATTTTGGCTGCTTGTGTACACAATTATCTTTGCATTCATTGTAATGCTTCAGAGTTGCTTTTGGTAAACACTCCAGTTTTAATGGCCATTACCGATAACTGATGAATAACGTATTTATCTTTTGTTAATAGTGTTATGTATTCTTTGTGCGTGATGTTCTACACATTTATTTGCTAATCAAGTTAATCTTATCAGTTAATCTTTGCTCGCTAATAAAACTCTTAGCCATTAATGATAAATCATTACTTTATATCCATGTTTGTGTATCAATAATTACGTATCTATTCCGTGACTATTGCTTTTTTTATCAACTATTTAGTGCTTCTTTTTTTTTTTGTTTTTTTTTTATTTACCCTATACTCTTAGTCAGCTAGATGTAAGCATTCAAGTTGTCCAAAAATGTGTTCTCACGTCTGAATGTGTTCACCTCGCTGAAATTTAAATCGGAGTTGAAATTGAAACATGAGTTGAAAAGTATAGGTTTGATGGAACCGGCTTCATCCGATATTTTGCTTTTTTTTATGCTTTCTTTTTCATTACATTTTTTCTTTTCTTTCATTCATTTATTTATTTATTTGTTTTACTTTATCTAATTTTACTTTATTTAAAAATTTTGAATTTCTTTTATTTTTATGGATTTTTCATTGCTCTACAAGAGCGAGAGAGAGACAGAGAGCTATACGCTGAAATTTCTTTCTTACCAAACTAATATATTTTTATATTTAATGCTTATAGGCAATCAACCAAGAGACAGACACAATAATAAAAATTCATTATCTAAACGTACATACAAATACCTTATGTCACAGTATATATTTTATTAGTGTGGGCAGAATGAAAAGCAAAAATTGAAAAGAAAAATTGAAAAACAAAAAAACACAAGAACACGGAGATTACATACATTTAACTTAGGCCGAATCTTTTGGCAGTCACCATCTAAATTATCATATAATCAGCAAGCATGAGAGCTTCAAGTCCTCTAAGGCGAATTTCTAACACACTTCATATCGCGTATATGTATTTTCTGTAATTTGATTAAACTGAACTTCTCACTAGCATGTCGATACATTTTCAACCATAAGTGGTGAGGTGAAGTTGTTTTTTTTTTATTATACACATCAAGGTAGGTGGACCGGGTTAAGCTTCGCGTTTAAGTAAACATTTCCATTAGCACTTTGACTTGGCCATTTCTAGTTTTTTTTTTTTTGATACTAGGGGAGCGCTTGGTGCCGAATCATGCCCATCCTCAAACTTATTCGATGTTTTCATCTAAACAGCACTCTGCAAACGAATAAATGGACAGACGGGCGGACACTCAAAATCAAATCGACAATAAACTTTACGATCAGCAAGAACATATACACTTGATAGGAACTTTAAATCATTTGTCTTGATGTCGCAAATCGAAGAATATATATATTAGGATAAACATTCTTTTTGTGCGGTCTATTTTGTGCCTTTAGGTGGTCCCTCTTTGTGAAGTGGCGGGTGATAAAGGACTATTAAATATCTTGGTTCTGAATCTTTTCGATAATCGAAGAAAATAAGTTTTTTATTTTCTTCTTATTAGCAAAGTCGAAAGGCTTTTTAAAAGTTGTATATGATACTTCCGTATTTAGAATGTCCGGAAGTACAAACGGTAAATTCGTCGATGTTCTGGGGATTTTGTTAAGATGGCAATTCACTTGAGTCATCATTGTAACTTGACCCAAAATACATAAGAAGCTTGGTGAGTAGTAGCACTAATGAAATCTCAAATAAGTTAGCAACAGTAAGATTAGATGTACTTTACGTGACCTCTACTATATACACTTCTACGTGTTGCAAACGGCACGATAAAATTAATAGATTTTCTTTTCCATATAAAATATGACAGACGATTTTCTGTAAGTAGCCAATGATTACTTCATTTATAAGCAATTGACTTAGAATTAAAAAAAAAAAAAGAAAGAAAAATGAAACTCTCACGTAAGTATTACGTACATTGCATACGTAAGGGACATTACGTACGTAAGGGACTAATTTGGAGGAAGGAATAAATTAAGACATTGTTTTATTCTCTTTTATAACCAAACTAAACAAAAGTAAAGATCTTCCATTATCAAGTTTAATTGTTAGCATTGTAAGCTTAATGGTTAGAGATCTAAAAAATATTGAACTTTTTTGGAGTTAAAAGTAACAAATACACATTTCTTTTATCCCATACTTATTCATGTAAACTACAGTTCAATTCCGCAATTGCTCTATCATGGGCTTTAGCACTTTTGTTTCCCCAGCTGTAACACTTATCACTTCACTGTATTATTCTCCGTTCTGACACACGGTTTCGACTACAAGGTCACGAGTTAAGTTGTTGCAGTGGCACTAAGTAACTGGCAGAATCACCAAGTTTTTACACGTATGGGGTCAATATTGGGACTATCCAAAAGTCAAATGGGTCAGTCAGCAGTGTTTCCATATATGTATTAGATCGGAGACTTATTGAGTAAAATCTTAGGGGTGCACCGCAACACCGAAGAACTGTATATCAACAATATATTTCGTGATGTCCATCCGTCCGCATGTCCGTATGTATTTTCATAATTCCAAAACCTTTTCATCTATTGTGTGAAGCAAGACACTAGCATGTTATGCAATAAGTTGCCCCTATCCTCTATCCAACAATTTATCATAAATCCTAATAAAAGTTTACACATTATTTGGTTCGTTTAAGCGTAGATGATGGGCATCTTATATTTATTCTCTATTATTTAAAGCTCTCTTCGGTATTGTTTATGTTTTCGTATCGCTATCTTCCTTCGCGTAGTAAAAGTCCTTGAAGCAAGTAACAGTAAATAAATAAAAACAAAAAAAAAAAAATGTGGGCTTTGCAGAATAAAAGAAAATAAAGTGAAAGCTTTTTTCATTCATTTATGTATCGTTTAGTCCATAAAGCAAAATGTGCTTATGCAGAAAAGCTTTATCAGGTGTTTTCTCTTCCCTGCCCTGCCCTTATAAAAGTTGATGTATTTTCTGCAAGCAAGTACACATATATTAATATTGATTACTTCAAATTTTCAAAACATTATTTAAAAACAAAAATATGCGTAAATGTTCTTAGGTGAATATGTTGCGTTTTATTTGCTTAATTTCTTTATAAATTATTTGTTTATTTGTTTCGTATTAATTGTTATTTTTTTGTCATTATTTATGTTTTTCAAATAATACAAGTTGGAATATGAGCTGATTTTGCAAATATTTGCGCTACGAATTTCACAAAAATGTGTTTTGAAAATTTGGTCTCTTCCATCACGTAAATAAATAAATGAAACATTTCTTTAATAAAACAAATAGAAACCTTATACTTGGGCAAGGCCGCTTATTAAAGATCCTACACCACTTCATTTTTAAGCCAAAACATGTTCATGTACCAAATTTCATAACAATTTCTCGAAAATTACGATCTGTAGGTTGAAGACAAGAATAGAAGACGCACGGATAGATAGACAAGCTCAAAAAGTGATTCGGTAATATCGGCCGGTATAATAAAAGGTACGTTATATCAAGTTCATCGGGCGTTGCACACATTCGCTGGTACATCCTTGTACCAAACAACCGGCGTATGATAGGTAGGAAGCACCATAATAGTCTAAGACCCACTGTTAAATAACCTACGTACTCTAGTTACTCGTATAACGAATTTTAAAATAAGGCTGTATGGGAAAAGTAGTCAAAAAAATGGCTCGATTCAAAACATTTCCAATAGCGTCCTTCGATCAATGAATGCCGCTGTACCAAATTTCATCAAAATACGACCTGCATAACCATAATACATAGACAACGATCATGCTTCAGTAGGGTGCACATCCGTGAAAGTACTAGGTTCTTATACCTCGATACTATTCCAACGGTGGCGGTGGCAATGAGAGCAACCCCAAGCTGGAGGGGTGCGATTCGTGGCAAACAACAAGCAAAATTCCAATAGACACACGGACGGATGAGAGAGATAAATGTTTTAAAGCAAGTCAAAAAATTAGCAATACATCCAACACCGCATAAGAGAAAACGCACAAAAAAAAATCGCACAAAAAAAATCGCGAAAAAACAGACTTGGATGTGTAAAATTCTGGACAAAAGTATGAAAAAAAACTTTTTCTTTTTTTGGCAAAGTTCAACATAGTTCGTCAGCTTAGTTTTGAACAAGATTGATGCAATTAGTTCCACACTTCTCTAAAATATCGCTGCTCTTTTCATAGAACGATATCTCATCATTCTCAAAATAAATGCCAACTTTCGCAGTGACCCCAGGCACCACATTTGACTTAAGCGTTCCTGCTTGGAATATCCTTTTGCTATTTACAAATTTTTATTTATATGATCATTAGTGCGTCTAATTATTATTTTTTATTATTATTATTATTTGTAAATAACAATAAATAAAGTTAAGAGAAGAATTTTAAAAATTTATGAAATTCGCCAACGTAAATAAGCATAAAACCCCATTTGTCCAACGTTAAAGCATTATCGGGCCATATTTGAAACTATAGAATAATATATCAAAACCCTTTCGTTGAGGTTATAGTAAAACGATTGTCTCCTCGGTTTGCCATTTACACAAAGCATCTCAATACATAGTGGTTTTCAATCCCCACTATTTATAGAAAAATTAATGCTCATTGAATATGCTAAGCATAAGTAGTGCCAGTGAGTAGGTTATTGAATAGGGAAAATAAAATCTTTCAACCTATATATAAACTCTTCTAACTAATCATAAAAATAATTTCCTGAAACTTCAAAGAATGTGTGGGTTTTCGTAATGCCCATAGCTAGAAACTATATTCGTTTCATTAGAAATCTAATTGAGTGCTCTTCAGATCTTCGGCATAACATTTGAAACTTAATGTAGAAAATTGAATTCAATGACAAAAAAAAAAAAAAGGTGTGAATCCCTCTTAAAAGTCAAAGTTCTTTAGAATTAAAAATTTTTTAATCATAATGAGAGGGGCCACAGGTGGGACAGTCTGCTTTAATAGCTTGGCATGTTTCATTTTCTTTCAAAAAAAAAAGTTTTTAATGACTGTAAAGGCAAAATGACGATTTTCATTAGATTTTGTAATGATTTCAAATTAAAATTTTAATTAAGAAACGAGAATTTTTCTCATTTCTTCTTCATGTCAAGGGTATGCGTGCTGGGTTTCTTGTCTGACTAAGATAATGAATATATTTTCTATTTTTGTTTAAAATTTTTAATTTCATCAGTTAGACGTAGAAAGCAGCAAATTTTCTCTCTCTCCCTGTCTCTCTCTCTCTCTTTGTATACCTAGGCCAGTAATTGGATGATACCTGCTATGTTTTTATTATGTTATTAATCATATCCGCCTTGCTACTATGTTTGCCTTAATTGACTTAATTAGGGTAGTGAAAATAAACATAGCATCAAAAGTTAATCAATCTATTTCTAATTAAAAGTAAATTAATCTTCTCGCGTGGACTATAAATTAAAACATTCCCTCGCTTTATATGTAGGCGTAAATGATTGCATTCGCCTGACAATAATAAACGTGAGTGTCTTGCGAGATTGACTTAATAATAAGAACACAAGTTTTGTATACAAAGTTCTATTTTTTTATTTTTTTTTATTTATACTTGAACTGATCATCGAATCTCTGTGAATTTGATTTGAGATTATCTCAGAAATTTCCTATTGATGAAATCATTTCATAGTACTCTAGTATAGATACACTTTGCACGAGACATTATCTTTTCATTAACGTAATTAATTTATGAATGCTAGAATTATGCCGCTGGAATTAAGTGTTAAGAAATATTTTCTCATTTTCTTCGTCTTCTTCCAGAATGGTTGATTTCAAGGTACAGCAACGACGTTATCGTACCAGTGAAAAAATCATTGTCGGCACGACTTATGGACCGATCAAGGGTGTGAAGCGTAAAACAATTTACGGTGATTCGTACTACAGTTTCGAAGGTATACCGTTTGCTAAACCACCTTTGGGAGACTTACGCTACAAGGCTCCTTTGCCGCCGGATACATGGACGGAAGTACGAAGTTGTACTTCGGTTGGACCGAAACCTTTGCAAAAGCATTTTGTTTTTCAAATGACTGAAGGTTCTGAAGATTGCTTATATCTTAATGTTTACACCAAAAATGTAAGAGTTCTTTTTGTCCTTTCATTTTTTTTTTATATTCCGAACCGACCTTGATACAAATGCATATTAGGTTTGTGTCGATGTATGCAACAAGCAGAGGAACTTGAGGTTAACACACTTTTTATTATACCCATCTATAAAAAATCACTTTCTGAATCGAACTAAACTTGTCCGTCCGTCCGCCTGTCCTTGTGTCCGCCTGTCCGTCTTGTTGTCTTATGTTCATTTTACAGCTCGAAATTGTTAGAATATTTTGATGAAATTCGGTACACGATTCGGAACATGCTTTATTTTACTGAGTGGTTCGAACACGCTTTGTGAACCGCCTTTTGAAGCACCGTCTGAGTTGAAGTGGGCTTGTCATCAGGTCGGAATTTTTGAAGATACTTTGATGAAACAAAATACACCTTTAGAAATAGTTCAGTCCTGGACACTTTTCGACCACTTTCCATGTGAAGCCCTATTTTGAAAAATGTTTATATGAATAACTATATTTGTTTTGCAATTATTCTCACAATTTATTTTCCAATTTTTATTTAGCTGGAACCACATAAACCTCTACCGGTTATGGTTTGGATTTATGGCGGAGGTTTTCAATTTGGTGAAGCTACTCGAGATCTGTACAGTCCCGATTATCTGTTACGCGAAGAGGTCGTCGTTGTATCGATTACCTATCGCGTGGGGCCATTCGGTTTCCTTAGCCTTCAAGATCACGACATAGAAGTGCCCGGTAATGCTGGTCTTAAAGATCAAGTTATGGCTTTACGTTGGATTAAAGCGAATTGTTCAAGATTTGGTGGTGATTCGGAAAATATTACATTATTTGGGGATAGCGCTGGTGCTGCTTCCGTTCATTATATGATGTTAACTGAACAGACTCGCAATCTCTTCCACAAAGCTATTTGTATGTCAGGTTGCGCTTTGTCGCCTTGGGCTGTTACGCCTCAGCGTAATTGGCCTTATCGTTTAGCCAAAGCAGCCGGTTATACCGGAGATAATAATGAACTTGCGGTATTTGAATTCCTAAAACAAGCCAAAGGAGCAGAGATAGTTAAGGCCAATGAAGATCTCTGCACCGATGAGGAGAAACGAGAACGCATAGGGTTTTCCTTTGGACCCGTTATAGAGCCTTACCTAACACAGCACTGCGTGGTGCCTCAGCCACCTACAGAAATGATGCGCACAGCTTGGGGTAACACAATACCAATGATAATAGGAGGAGTATCTAATGAGGGTTTACTACTATACACTGGTAAATAATTGGGTTAAAAAGTAAAGAAAACTTCTACAAAACAAAAAAAAAAAAAATCAATTTCAGAAACAAAAAACAACCCAAAATTATTAAATGAATTGGGTGATTGTCGATATGTCGTGCCTTTGGAACTAAATCTGGATAGAGATAGCGAATTATGTCAACAATATGGTTATCAATTAAAGACAACCTATTACGGTGATAAGGAAAGCAGTTTGGAAACTTTGGATGAATATTTATTGGTACATAAGTTCTTTCATATAAATCGATCACTCAATAAGTTCATAGGATGGCAAACCTATATTGGGACTATTAATTGAATTTATCAATAATTATCCTGCAAACTTATTAAGCTTAAACTTAAGTTCGTGTGATGATATAATGCAGTCGCCAGTACTAATTGGATCCGTTAATAGTCATCCTACAAACTTATTGAGTGAGGTGTTATTCTAATTAAATTTTCTATTTAAATTTTTCTTTTTTTTGTTCTTGCTTACATTTTAGATGGTATCTCACGAGTATTTTTGGTTTCCCATCTATCGTACAGTATTATCACGTTTGGAATATGCCAGTTCGGCACCCACTTATCTATATCGTTTTGATTTCGATTCGAAGCATTTTAATCACTTACGTATTATTAGCTGTGGTAAAAAAGTTCGTGGCACCTGTCATGGCGATGATCTTTCGTATATATTTTACAATTCCGTTGCACGTAAATTGAAAAAGCACACTAAAGAATATAAATGTATCGAACGTTTAGTCGGTATGTGGACACAATTTGCTGCCTCCAGCAATCCGAATTATGAGAAAGATGAAAATGAATTATGGCTGCCAGTGACAATGGCTTCGTTAGAGAAAAATCAACTGAAATGTTTAAATATAGCCGACGACTTAAAAATTATAGAAGTTCCTGATATGGATAAGTTATTGGTATGGGAAGGATTTTACACAAGTAATCAGTTGCTATGATTACAAAGGATCAAAAGTATACAAATGTAATTAGTATAAGTGTGTATCTAGCTATCTGTGGTAGAGATACCCTTAAATTGAACAAAGTAAACTATTTTAGGAAATAACCCCGCCTGGATTTTCACCTGAGAAAAAGGTTTAGTTTTTTGAACCCAACGTAATTCGTTTATTAGATTGTGTTCTTTCTTTTTTATGGACACCGTCCACGTAAGCAAAACAAAAATACCAAAGAAAATTATATTCGACTATGGTCGAATCTCCTATGCCCACCATCGTTATCTTAACATGATATCGATAAAATTTTATTCTTCGATCTGCAAAAATTTCATCTTTTCGCTTCTGAAAACCGAACTGTCTTCACCTTTTAATTGATGTCTTAATTATTGCCATCAGGGGAATAATTATCCACACAAACCTATAAAGACTAGCAGACGGAAGGACAAACATGTTCAGATGAACTCAGCATTTGACGCTGATCAAGAAAAGCACGTCACTCAATAAGCGCAAAGGATGAAGCGTAGATGTGGGATGACTATAGGCGAAGCTTCATGCTTTTTACGTAGTACGAACCTTGAATCAAGAAATAGTACAACTTATGCACCAATGGTCAAGAAATTTTGACTCACTTTAAAAATTAGTGTACTAACTAAATATCATATATATTCGTTAATAGTGACGTGTATTTGTGATCTTGCGAACTTATTGAGTCATGTGAGCTTCCTGAATTACGCAGATCCTTTAAATAAAGCATAAAGTTTACATAAATCTTGGGTGAGCGCAACCGACTCTTTTCATTTCTTTACAGGATCATTTGTAAAAGCTTTTACAGTTTTATCTGGTGTGGCATACAAGTAATGGGACACCTATTCAGTTTACGTGTAACTGTAAACGCATCTTACAAACGATTTGATCTATTTTCGATACCAACTTGCGTACAAGAGCTTCCAATGTTTCTTTCGGAATTGAAAACGATAGCTTTATTTTATGGCCTCCAGAATGTTTACCACAGTCACAACACCGACGGACGGACATGGTTAAATCGATTCAGGATTTGATATTGATCAAGAATACGTATATATTTCAAGGGGTCCCTGAAGCATTCTTCTGGATGTTGTAGACGTTATGACAAAATATTTATATAACTTTATTTTTCGTAGAGCGGTGAGGGGTGTGATGAGAAAGAAAAAAAAAAACAGACGAATGGGGATATAAGAACTTTTGATGTATGGACTCATTTCTTGAAAATGTGCTCTTTATCGGAAAATTTCTCGGTTCTTCAAGATTTGTCAAGAGTCTTCCTATGACATTCTAAAGCAGGGCAGAGATATTATCATGCGGCGATTTGCGAAAGCATCCGGCTTACCTGCATGCTTATCTGACCTGAAAATTTTAGACTGTTTGAAAGTAAAATATCCGCTCATTTCATATTTCAGATTATTTGAATGCCTACCTGTTCTAAAGGCTTTGAATAGTTTCCAGGTAACACTTGTTTGAGGCGAATGAAGGTAAAGCTGCAAAATTCCTTACATTCGGATTTTTTAAAATGGTCGTTTGCATAAAGATTAAATAGTCCTTTATTTATAGGTGGACTTTATTATAATTGTAACATTCAAGCAATTACTTATGCCTTAGCGAAAACCAGCTTAGTGATAAGTACTTACCATCATAAGACTAACGCCTTTATTAAGAAAAGTGTTCTAGATAGTTTTCAGTGTAACATCCGTTACGAAAGAGTGCAAATTACTTTACTTAATTACAGGTCTAATGTTAGCTAGATTTTGGTGAGTTTCCTCTTAAGGTTAAAACATTTACTTGTCTAAGCTTACTAAGCTCAGTGAAAGATTTACATCGACTCTGTTTGTTTTCGTTGAAAAACAGTAAAAGGGCGTTTTAATAGGCCGGGGCTCACCATTATATATATACTCTACATTACTTCGCTTAATATAGTTATGCACATAACGACTGTTTAATATAAACCTTTATATGAAGAGTGATTGAAAAAGTCATCCAACTCAACCCATTTTCAATAGAGCTTGTCTTCAGGTCAAAATATGGAAAATTTCATGAAAATTTATAAAAAATTGCGGTCTGTAGATTGAATAAAAGGTTACATAGATAGGTGGGTAGACGGTCAAACGGACAAACAGACAAATGAAGAATCGAAAATAAAAATTAACGGACAAGCGTTCAAACAGATATTTGGGCAAATGGACAGACGGACAAGAAGGCAGGAGAGGCAGACAGATTAGCTTAGATCGATTAAAAAGATGTTTTCGAAGCGATTGGTATCATATAACTAAATACCCTTGTGACATAAGTGTTGTAGGGTATAATAATATTGATCACGGGATAACAGCGAATGTTTACAACTTATTATCATTCTTTCTCTATCACTTTCTGCTTTTCCTAGACTATCTGTTACAGGCATGGTTAAGTATTCTTTCCTTCTTGTTCCATTTAGATTTAAGATAAAAAAAAAAAAACAAATTAATTTATAGAGTAAATTAAATGAACATAACACCTTGAAAAGCTTTAAAAATATGCTAAATCAAGCCAAAAAGGCTTAAAAAGCTATTTACTATATAAAAATAAATGGATATATCCTTTTAGATAAAGCAAGCAAGTCTGCTCTTAATAACTATAATGAAAATAAATTTTTCTAAAAATATTTTAAACATATTTAAAATAAATTAAATGTTAAAAAAAGAAAGAACAACTAAAATTATTAAATAAAAATTCTTAATTGTTAAGCAAACATGTTAGGAAAAAACTATAAGAACATTTGAAAATAAATAAATATATAAAAAAAAAAATTTTTTCAAGTTGATTTGTATGCAAAAATTTTGTATACATAATAAATAAATTAGAAGATATTAAGCTTATTTATATGAAAAAAGAGGAAAAAAAATGTAGAAATTTAAAAAAGGAAGAAATCAATCAAATTGAAATATAACTTCCACTTAATTTTATAAAAAAAAAACCCTACTCCTACAGTCAAATATGTACATATGAGTGTAGGTAAATGAGAGAAACATTAAGTACCTTTGAGATATGACAGAAAATCATATAAATTTTTTGAATACAAAAAGAAAAAATAAAAAAATAAACATATGTATAAATATATATATGTATACGTATATTTTCTAATGTGAATGTATTCAAGCATAAGTAACAAAAATAACCTGCCCACCCCGTATATAGAGCCACAAATGTTTTAGTAAATAAATTACAAAAGAAAAAAACAATTAAATAAAAAAAATTGTCCTCAGTTTACTTCCTTGCATTATAGAATTCTTGTAGAATTTCAATCATATAACTACAGAATAACTAAATAAAACGTTTTTATATAAAAATTGTTTTCAAAAAAAAAAAAAAATTATTTTTAAGAATAAATTTTCTTTTATAAAATTCTGAAATAGAAACAAGTAACAAAACTATAGTGTGCCATATGCCACCTTTTAATACCCTACACCGCTTAATTATTCAAAGAATGTTTTTTTCAAAATAAAGCTTAACATGGAGAGTGGTTCGAAATATTTTCAATAGCGTTCGCCTCTGGATCAAGATTTCATTAAAGTATCTCAAAAATTGCACCCTGTAGTTTGAACACAAGATTACATGGACAGACGGACAGACAAACTTAACGATTAGTATAACAAAAAGCGGGTCTATCTCAGATAAATTTGGAAGTTGCATACACAAAACTTAATGTTACTCTTTATAATAACGGATGTAGGGTATAAGAAGGCAGTTCTTCCATTTTAAACTAAGTTAATAGTGCGCCACGACTTGGCGAAGCATCAAATTTCTTCAAAATATATCGGAAATTGCGACTTGAGTGCATGGACAGACGCATAGAAGGTGACATGGACAGACAAGAATACATCACAAGCTTTGAAAATGATTCTAGAACCAATCGTTAAAATGAAAGTTGATTGGATCTCAAGTCGTGCCAAGTGCTGTATATATCCGCACTAATTTATTACATGCTTGCGCCACAAGTGGCGTAGGTATAAAAAAAAAAAAAAAAAAATGAATAAATAAATAAACTTAACTGCAAAACTTGTCTACAAATTATAGTTTACGCTCACCCTACCAAGTTTAGCATGCACCGATACTATTATATATGTTTTTCTTTGCTTTTTTTTCAAACAAAAATTCCCATATGTTGAATACAAGTAATATTAAATCCTGGGATCTAATAAAGAAATTTAATAAATTTCAAAGAATTTTATTGAACAAAAATTCAAAAGAAATATTTTTATTTATTGTATTTAAGAAGATTTAGTAGATAACTTTTATATCTATTTTCATCGGAAGGTAGGTTAACTTTTTCACATTTAAAGTGACACTAAAAAATATGCTTTAAAAATATAATGTTCTTAATAAAGAAAGATTGAGATTAGTATGGTTTTAACAATTAAGGAATAACTAAGATTTGTGGCGGGCAGATGGTTCTCGATACTGAGTGGACTCGAGACGCGATAGTTGTAAATTATGTGTTTACTATAATGAATGCAGTGGTTACAGCTGTCGATAAAGTAAGCAATTTCCTTACTATCGAAAGAAAAATACTTCAGTCGTAAAAATCCTTCTGTCGGTAGACGAAAGCGAGGGATTTTCAAAATGAATGCAAATTGAACTTTATTTAAATTGCCGCAGCTATGCGTATCCCCCCAAGCCTGGATGGTCTGACACTTTATAATAATGAAATGGAGTTGTAAAGCTACTTCACCCATTTGCGATTCTTCTGCGTATGTGTATGCCATGGAGTTGTAAAGTTACTTCACCCATTTGCCATTCTTCTGTGAGTGTTTTGATTTAAGCAGAATTCTCCAAATCCCTAAAGAATACAACAGAATAGAATATTGTCTTCTCACAAACGCCCTAGAATTCACAATATTAGTAAAATTCTAAGAAGAAGTCATTTTTTTTCTTTAAGGCTTTGTATCAACACAAATAATGTTTGAATGCCATCAATCATTTATTGAAGGACAATTAACAAAAGCCAGATGACTTCTTGCCTAACTACTGCACATCAATCAATGTTACATGTTTCTAGGATCAGCAGAACACAATTGCAGTTACAAAAATGCCATAAACTAAACTAAAAGATACCTAATATATTTTAGACTGTTGAGTGTAAAAAATTCGTCTAAAAGCAGAGGCAACACATTTTATTATTTTATTTATTCTTTATTAATCCATTCAATTAATGCAATTATCGAAAAAATAATAATTCAAGCTGATAATATGTAATCAAATACATCAAGAGTAAACCTTATTTATTTACTCTTTTAATTATAGTTTATTTTTTTTCTTCTTTTTCTTTTCTAGAGAAGGTATGTAATGTAATCATAGAGCCTATGGGAGAACAATTTATAGTACAGTTATTGGAAATTTCAATTATTTTCTATACACAGAGTCGGTGAATAGTGTATATTTTGATTTTCTTACTCTAGTTATTACTAGGCTTAAATGTAACATATTACCTAGTGATAAGCTCTTATCAAAAATAACAACAACAGCGCTATCTTTGTGAACGATTTCAATATCATAATGTTTTGCTAGGATTACAGCTACCGCAGCAAAATCAAAAATGTGGTGTCCTAATACGAAGCGTCTCATTCTCGCCTCAGTCAATATTTTTTTAGGTATAAAAATAGACTTATGTTCGTATTAAAACGAAGCTTCAATAACGACCACCTCAATGTAGATTGAAAATAATAAAAAGCCGACGATCAACTCTACATCACTTCCCTTAAGTCATTTAATTTCCCAACAGTATACCGAAAATTATCCATTATTTTCATGTGAAGGACCGCTTTTCACGAAAGTCATCATATGACGGCTGCCAAAAATCTGAGCTTTAGGAAACTTATTCTTTTCAAGATCTTAGTACTTTTCACCTGTTTAGACTTCATCTACATAAAAGTGTTTACTTTTCCTTTCAAGCGTATCTATGATGGGATCTGAAGAATAGCCATACTAACTTCCTACGATTAATTCTTATGCTAAATAGATACTATGGACCAACTTCCATCATAGAATTAAATCTTTTTCCAAGGAAGGATAAACGCAAGTACAGTTAAATCGATTGCAAACCTAACATTGTGTAGTTCGAACACTAATGGAGCAATAACTGTGGTATACCCTCACCCTTCGGCGGCGGGTGTAAAAATAGAATTGAGGCACGATAAGGGTATTGTCGTTAAACAAACCGTCTCTTATAACGAAACGCCTCATGCCAAGCGAGCTTCAAGTTTAACTTACACAGTGAACTCTAGTGATAAAGCAAAGCTTTGTTTGGCTCCACAAAACGTTGATCGAGAGAATTTCAGCTTCCATAGATCGCAAAATAATTACATGTGTCTTTAGTTGGATTTAACCTTGAATACACTTTTTTCGCGTGGACTCCATCCTTTCTTTCATCTATCATGCACACGCTATTGAATCAAATCCAAAACAATTCTTGCCATGGAACCGTCAAACTTCATTATCACCATATATAAACACCTTGCTATAGATTCACCAGCTCTGTTAAATGACTGGTTTTTTTTTTTTTTTTTTGTAATTTTAAAATTTTATTCATTCATATTTAGCTACGACCTTGCCCTATCTTTCAAGCAATTTTCGAAAACCATCTCGAAAAAGTCTCTTCTTTAGACAGGTGACACACTGTTAGATACTGGGATATACGTCTCATTAAGCTCCTTATAGCCTTTTTGTAGCGTCAAATCTTCAATCGCTCTAGACCATAAAACCAAGCGCTGACCTAGTTTTATTTAAAGGGAGTCCAGCGTACCTATTAATGTGTAATCCTTGGCCGAATAATACCTCACATCAGCAGTGAATGAAAGTTTCTTGCATTTTTTTAGATTAACTAAGAAATTTTGTGAATTTGCTTGAATTTATTTTTATTTATTTAATAATTTTTTTCGATTCGATAGAAACTTTTCCAATAACCCAATAATTACTAAGCAAGAAAAACTTTCAAAGACAATTTCTAACACTGGCAACTGTTAAGAACATAGCAAGCAATGTACATGTTAGCAACAGTCTCATGTATCTCATCGAACGAAGGAAGCAACTATCAACAGCTATGAATGACGGTTAACGGAGCTGTTAACAGCATTGTTCATGCTAATAACATTCTGTTGCAAGCAACTATCAACAGCGATGATTGTGTATCTAAGCAGCTGATCGTTTTTTTTGTTTTGTTCTCTTTATATAGAAAAAACGAAAACAAAAAAAAAAACATAAAAAAAAGAAACGACACCGCAACCACAATAAAGAGTAAAGCAAGACGACGATCGATCTTGTTTTCGCATTTGTTTTGTTTGTTGTTTAGAGAAAGTCAACGTCTTACTTATGATATCTAATCTAAACTTTAAATTAAAATGAGTTTTTAGTATCGCTAGTATCGCTTAACGGTGTTATTATAAAATCAACGAAGCGGATAAACATAAAGAAGTTTTAATTAACGCAAAATAAATGACACACAAAGCAGCCGAAGATATGGAAATGCTTCGCCATAAACATAATACATTTCTATTAATGTCATAGTGACGTTGTGTTTGTTGTGCTTATCTGTTTATGTGAAAGAAAATCAATGCATAAAGAAAAGAGAAAATCTTTTATTAATAGAAAATAAAAAATAAATAAATAAATAAAAAAAATTTATACGAAATTGTTGCAGTGCAAGTTCAAAAATTAAATACATTTTTTTATTTAAAAAAATTAATCTAAAATGTTAGTAAATTTAATATAATTTTTTGCCAGTAAAATACATCCATTTTGACTTGAGATTTACGCAACAATCGAAACCGTATTTAATTCATCAATCATTCCATTTAAAAACACTGTAATATGTTTGGTTGAGGTATGTGCGTGTTTTGAATTGCTTAGTCGTGTTACAAATAATAATAATAATAAACATAAAAAAAAAAGTGCAAAATTCGTGAAACGTGTATTGAAACAAAAATCATGAGCAATCTAACGGTCTGGGATATGCTAAAATATACATTTAAGTAAGTTTCCCAAGAAAACGAGAGCAATTACAAATTTTGCTTATTTTTTTTTTTCTTTCTTTTTTTTTGCATTTTATTGCCATGCAATGCAAATTTATGATTGGACGAGGCATAACTAAAAAAACGAAACATCAAAGAAAACATTAAAAACAAAATATTTTTACATGAAGGTTTTCGCATATATTACGCGAACTAAATTAAGTTCACTTCAGCTCAGTTACAGCAAACACTTCATCGCTATGCTTAATAGTCCAATATTTGACCATAAGACTGTTCGTATAAATCTTACCCCATTTTTTTAAGGATGCAGACTATTTAGACGACTTTTCACAAGTATTTTGAACAGCTGTAGGTTATCGGTAAACCTAGTGCTACAAAGCCGAATCTTCCATTAATTTTACGAGTCTTTATGTTTGCTTCTAACAGCTTTGTGTGGTGAATGCAAGATAAGACTCCAAGCCTTTATACAATTGCTTCGTATATTGTATTGCAAGAGCGATAAATTTTTCTTTTATCAAAGACTTCCTGTTATCTTCTACTAGAAGTTGACACATTTACATTTAAAGATCTCTCTGGTGTATATAGTCTACAAGGGGATAAACAGAGACATTTTTGCGTAGCTGAAACTTGGGTGAAACCGAAATCAAAAGTTAAATTTTTCATGGCAGTTGACCGCTCAGACCTTTCATCTGACGCAGCGCAATTTTCGGTCATTTTCAATAGTTGTAGTAATTATATGAAAACACTTACGCTAACTAGCTTGGCCCATTTTCCAGGAAATCAATGCTCTTTTTTTTTCCTAAATGAAAGGTTCACCTTGGCCCGCATTGCCATGTTAAGGTTTCAATTATTTACTTGCATAAGAAAAGCTACATTTAAATACAGCTAAATTACTTCCAGCTACGAGCCCACTAAGGGACATGGTCTGGATTGATTAGGAGGGATGTTAATTAGTTACTCTGTCTAGGTGCACTGTGCTGCATATAAATAGGGTCACTTTAAAATAGACATAGTATGTCATCTCGTACTGACAGGCTTCAGAGATTGCTTACAAGTGCATCTCGTCAAAAACGACATATCATATCCCGTTGAGACGAGTTCAAGACTGAGGCGCTTATTTACTTTGTATCATAAAGAGACCGCATAAAGCATTATACAATGCAACGTGGTTCTTCTTCCCCAGTCATTAAGCCTACATACCACCTCTCTTTTTATATGGGAATGCTCACTACACGTGTAAAAAAATGACGGTGAGAAAAAAGCGAGAGAAAGACAAAGAAATAGGTAGTGATCGCAGTCTGAGAGATGGGTGCCCGATCTCCACCGATCCACCACCCGTTTTCGTTATAATCCAGCTATAAAAATTTGAATTAGTAAACAAGAAAAAAATGCACAATTTTTTAAAGTCTGCAATGTTCGACATACGATCTTCACGAGTGTGGCCAAACTGAGCCAATCTCGCACAAAGATTTGCGGCTGTTACTATAATCAATAATGTAATGGGTCAAGAATTTTGATAAATCTTTATAAAATAATACCTTGAAGACTAATTGGAAGCCTTGTAGGCATATATTTCGATCAAAACTTGTGCACCCTTACGTGTGAATGATCGCTTAATGGCGAGACTGAACTTTAAACTAAACGATGTTTATATATTTATCTTACGTAGTAATCTTTGAAAATCATTTTCCCTCTTCTTATGGAGACTCTTTTAATGAACGATATTCCTTTGTCGACCAACATTCGCTATTCTCTTCCTCTTGTTGTTTAAAGCTTTTTCGTCGCTTCTTCATATCATTATCATCTTTCTTTGTCAATGAATCGATCAATCAAATCGATCTTTGTATTTGCTTACTGTCGAGAGATGACTTAACAATGTTTAACATAAGCCCTGGCTAATTACTTTTCAAGGTTCCTTATATGCCTCCGCTTATCGTCGGTTCTTCATTTGATTATAAATCGTTGTTAATTTCACACTTATTAATAGCGTACATTAAAATGTTTATTGCACCGTTTTTTTCCATACTCGCTTCGTAACGATGTCGCAAATATGTGTGACCGGACTTTTCTTTTGTTTGTGTGGTTTTTTTTTTCCAAAATTAAAAAATAATAAACAAAATGATCGAAAGGTTAATTACAAAGTCAGAATAAAAAACAAAAAAAAAAAAAAACGCATTAAATAAAATGAATTTTATTTATGTTTATTTAAAATTCTAAAAGGTTTTAGTTTTTTTTTTATACGCTTACATTATTAGCCGATAGCTATTTTGTTACACGATATTTGCATGTTTGTTGTATTATTTAAAAAAAGTGTTTATCTTGTGCTTGTTTTGTCTCCTATTACATTTTTCCCAGGGCCTCGGGTTGAGATACAACTTTTTCAAGTTTTTTTTTTTTATTTTTCTAGGAAGGGGCTACCATTTATTTATATATATGTATTTATACGTATGTGTGTATATCTAATTCATTATTTACTTAATAATTAGTTTATTTGTAATTTGATGTAATTAAAACCAAATTCAGTTTATTTTTGCAAATTAGCGATGAAAAGTTTAATATTTCAACCATGAATACACAAACAACATTCAACGAGATGTTGAACACTTAGGGGGGAGAAGGCTGAACAAAAATGTAATAGAAAATGTAGTTTTTCAATCCAAGTTTTATTCTAGTTGCGGGAACCGCACACTCTTCGTCTTACTATGAAGAGAGTCACTGAACCATAGGTCAATAAGTCAGCCCTTTTCTTTGAAAGCAAAGTTTGCTTTGAATAGTAAGTAGGCCTCGTTTTTTCAAGTGCGAGCTTCTCTGTGGGCGACGATTGTGAAAGCTGTATGCCACAATTTGTGGTCGTGATATAAAGTGAAGTACCACTTACCTGTGAAAGATAGGTGGACAGGTGAGCCCATTTCTTTGGCAACAGATTTAGCTTTGAGTGGTAAGTGAGCCTTACTTGTTTGGACAGAACTTATCTGTAGTCACAATTTTTGGTCGTTGTATAGAGTGACATTTTTTGAAAGTAACATTTGCTTGGGAACGATGGGTGGAGGGGTGAAATCTTTTTCATATGTATGCAACACACATGACTTATAGATAGACACGCCTTTTATTATACGCATCGATTGAGAACCGTTTTGTGAATCGATTTAGGGACGTTTGTCCATCTGTCCGTCTTGCTTTCTTGTGACGCATTTACAGCAGTTATCGTTATATTGAGATAAACTTTAGTACGTTGACCTGTTTTGACCGAGTGACGAACGCTATTGAAAATAATTTGGCCTGGACTACCTTTTTGACCGCTTTCCATACAACGGCTTTATACGATATATGAACAACAGTAGGGTAGTCAAAGGTTTTCAATTGTAAATTGTGGATCACTACAGTGTTTTTATATCGGATTCTAATATAATAAGTTTGCTCGATGATCGACTGTCGACATAATTTGATTAGTTCAAAGGCAGATCATCATGCGCTGCACGTCAATATTAGGGGGTAAAAAAATTAAGCACCTGTATGAAGTGTAAGAAGAATTACTGTCGAATTATATACGGTTTGTACATAACTATGGTTTTCAAGAACACGTTAACACGTCATCAACCGCTGAGGGATATCATTAATCTAATTAGAGCTATTCTTCAAAGCTTAAAGTTCGTTAGTTGAAGGGGGAGCATGTGAAGGTGGTATAAAAAATATTAAAATGGCGTCGCGTTATGTTGGTACAATTTTCTTCATCCTTGGTTTTTTTTTTTTGTGGTTCTATTCCGCCTATTCTATTTCTTAGGTTCCTTAAGAATTCTTCGACTGAGTACTTTTCACTAATGATTGCAGTCATCAGCGATTACA
Source organism: Glossina fuscipes (assembly GCF_014805625.2). NCBI lineage: Eukaryota > Metazoa > Arthropoda > Insecta > Diptera > Glossinidae > Glossina > Glossina fuscipes. The sequence continues at coordinate 2,367,563 of NW_023998444.1, forward strand.
AAGGTTAATATACACGTCTGGAGATGAATTAATTTCATCTTACGAGAAACAAACTTTGATCTTCAATAATTGTTGTTATTTACTAAAGCAAACGTGCCGATAGCTGTTAGATTCTAGTACTTCAAGATTTTAACCTTAGAAATTATTTTTCTGACTAAATTAATAATAATAATAATTAATAATAACAATACTAATATTAATATTAAAGCGGAAAAATTAAAAAAGACTAGTAGAACCGCTATAATGGGCTAAGGCCCACCATAAATTGCCCTACACAACGTTACAGTTATTCGTATGACGATTTATCGAAAGAAAGCGTTATAGGGGAAGTGGTCGCAAAAGTTGTCCAATCCAAGCCATTGTCAATAGCGCTCATCCTGTACCTTGAACATAAGATTACAGGACGGTTAGACAGACAAGCTTAGATCGACTTAGAAAGTGCTTTTGAATCGAACGGTGAGTACATCTTAAGTCCTTTTAAGTGTTGCATACATATGTATGCCTGCGTATAAATTATTTCTATACTCTGCAGTCTTTGCGATGCGAGGATATATTAAGTTCGTGCGAATGTATGCAACATTCAAAATGTTACAAAGGTTATATGTTATATGTATATATGCTTATATGTACGTATATATATAAAAAAGCGTATAAACAATAAATAGACAAACACATTACACAAACATAGAATGCGATTATTACCTTACATTGCATTGTAGACATTGCATTATTTATTATTTTATATACGAATATAATATATTCATCGTCATTATTATCATCGAAGCATACATATATATATATACATATATTACTTATTATTAATTATAAGATTTCCACATCAAAAACTCCGTTCGCATTGTACCCACTATTGAAAATTAAAAATATAAAAAACTTTTCACTTCATATGTAACGCGTGTAATCCTTTCATTGGAAACAGTAAAAGCTGAACAGCGTTATGATCAGTAAGAGATCTCACAATGTCTTGTCTTCCTATTCGCTTTTTTTTGGGCTTTTCGCCTGCTGTTAGGGACAGCGTTTAACCGAACTCTGGTAAATGTATTAAAACCCATTACAAGCCGGTCGACAAAAGCTCAATGCTGACCAGTAAAAAGTAACGAGCTAGCGAAATACTAATCGATAGATAGTGTTATCTGTTGGATGCACGCGCTATTTTGAAAAAAAAAAACCCAAGATTTCGAATCATTGTCGCCATTGATAAACAAGATTGCACTTTTATTTACTGAGTCTAATGCCGGGGAATATTATTATGCTGGCTTGGGAGAATATGGTTTTTCTATATGTACATATAGAGCTTGTTGGAGTAAATATATGCGAATTTAAAGACAATAATATTTTAATTACTCTCGCGATCCTCATAACTGATTGGTATCACCCCTTATCAAAAAGGCGTGATCACATTTGAGTTAAAGTTCACGAGCTTGCGGGAACGGCTCATGCAAGAAAATTTTTTTCGTTTGCATCGCACCACTAAAGAGAGTATGTAACTCACTAGTGGAACTAAAAAAAAAGACTTTGAGTCAAGTTGCTGCTGCATAGTTAAAGTTAAGACTAAAGCATAGCTTCGATCTGGTGATAAATAAACTGGAAACATTTTTATAGAGTGACCGACTACTTCATACAGTCGAATGAATATTATGGGGCCCTTAGCAAATCTATAGATGGATTAGCTGTAACTTGATCTGGCTAACATGCAGCAAAACGATTTTCATTTATCACCCTTGATTTCTTTACAGAACGGATAGTCACTGTCAACAATATATATATATATAATGTTCTGCATAAAACAAATGTCGCCTGCAAAGATGACTTAAGAGATTTTCATCTTTCAACCTTAGGCTATGTACAGAGCAAATAGCATTTGTATAACAGATTTGGGTTTATCAGCCTTAGAGCTCCTATCGAGACCGGAACCTATGAATAGCCAATAGGTGATTTTCAAGAACCAATCGCACAACCTTTAAACGTTTCGTTTCGTTAGATTTACCACTGAACACATATCGTCTACAAAATAATATTTGAACAGTTGTCCTGTAAAAGCCTTAGATTTCTGACAGAGCGACTATCGCCTCCAAATCATTATGTATATATAAATATTATGCAGACGTTCTTCCTGCATCGCTTGAAAATAACGGTTAGACGAATTCCGTTTGTTAACTTACCCTACAAAGCGAACATCGCTTACCAATAATATATGTTTGGCTTAGTTTCTCTACGCAGCGACAAACAGCGAGCGAACATCGCCTGCGAATATTAGATAAACAATTTGTATACACGAATTGTAGATTCTGAGGTACTAAGGTATATCGACTGCAAAAAAAAAAACCGTAAACGGTTTTCTTTTCATTACGTCAGATTTACTACCGAACGCATATCGTCTATAAAATAATATTTAAGCGGTTTGCATGTGTTAGTTGTAGATTCATTCAACTTTACATTCTCTACAGGAGGGACATTATCTCCATACAGCACTTAAGCGAATTTGGTTCGTTAACTTTACAAACCCCTCCAAAGCGAATAACACTTGCCAAAAAAACATGTAAACAATTTCGATTATTTATCTTAGATTCTCTAGAAAGCGATTATTATCTACAAATGAAAAGTAAACGATAGTATGTGACGTATAAATCTTACATTATATACAGAGAGTGAATATCGCCTACGAGTAACAGGTAAACGATTTTTATGTAATAACTTTATATGCTGCACAAGGAGAATATGACTTATTTAACATGGAAAAAATTGTAAAGCATTAGCTTTAGATTCTCTACGAAGCGACTATTATCTACAAATAAAAAGTAGTCGATAGTGTGTGAGGTATAAAGTCCCACATTATCAACATAGCCTAGGAATAACAGGTAGACAATTTTTACGTAATATACTGTACAAAGAGAATATGACTTATGTAACATGTAAGCAATTTTGAAGCATTAGCTTTAAATTCTCTAAGCTGCGAATATTGGGTTTGCCTTCGGGTTAAATGTTTACATTTCCTTTTATAAAGTCTATTATTAATGCACTTACTTAACCTGAGTCAATAATCTCCTCTCTACACACTATAAAATTTCAAAATATACAGTAACATACAAATCAAGTTATTACATAAGAGAGTAGTACATGCAATCGCCACCAGAAATTGCTTTAATTACTTGATTTGATTGAAAAATTGAAAAACCACTTACGCTTGAAATACTTACGTATGAGTACGAGAAACATTTTCCTCATATCAGTAATTTATGTACATATAGTGCGAACATTTTAAGAAAAAGCTCAAACTATTTATTTAACCAACGATTAACACGATACGAGATTTCTTAAGCAAACATATGATGACCGATTTATCCATTAAAGGACGGATTACATTAAAATCTAATTGGGATTGAATTCTTAACAAAGTAAAGATTGAATATAGGATAGATTCTCGCATTACGCAATTGCACATACAAGCGCTCTCTCTCTCTCTCTCCCCGTAATAGGAAATAGTTGCTTGCGCTGCTTGCACGTGTTTAGTGTAAGTAATGCTTGCTTGTCGTAATGAAAACAAAGCAAAAGCCGGCTGTTTAAGCATCAAACAAAAGAAAAAACAACAAAAAAAAGCAACAAAATGTGCGGAAAACCGGTTCTTAGTCCACATACATTTCGCTATTATGCAATGAAAAGGGGAATATGTCGAATTTTACCATAGAGAAACTAATCCATGTAAGAACGATATTTTTAACCACGTGATACGGGGTGTATTAAGCTTATGCGGACAGATGTAACAGTAGTACTTGAGATAGAGCCACCCAAACCTTTTTATGAAATATAAAAGAATTTTTTGCAAGTAAATACTCTTGGCTGTTGGACAACATACGCTTGGCATTATTATAAGCAAGGGTAAGGCCTTAATGTTCAATTCTCCTCGAGCTTGATATTTCAACCTGCAGATTGAAATATTTAATTATTTCATTTAACTTCTGGACTATAACTTGGGGTAACATTTGACCACCCCATCCACAACAGTTCTGCAATAATATGCTTTATACTCATTATGCAATCTTAGTCTGTCCTTGCCTCTTCGAGTTAAACAAACTATTGCGCATTCTTTTCCCAGGTGTCTTGTTAACAACGATCTTAAAGTCTTTTCCAGTTGCCGTTTATTAATCTGGAGAGGATTCAATGTGTCAACCGTTTTAAACGTTTTGCTTATAATGTCTCACATACATTTACAAATTCATTCAATTTCAATCGGTCAACCTTTTAATGGATGTTTCAAGATCTAATGGATACCCTTTTATGTATTAGTACCACATAGTTTTACCCCTTTTGACCGAATGATCTTTTGTTCTATGCCCAACCTTATGTTGGAATATTTTATCCCTCGCTTTGAAATCGTGCGCTGAAAGGAAATGATTACTGCGCTTATTATAGAACAAGGTGATTACATCAATAGTCTTTGCACATGATAATTAAATATCTAGTAGCTATGGATATTGGTCGATGGCTTTATAGTTGATAGTGAGCTATGGCCACATCTTCACTAAGGACTTTTCAAAGTAAGGCATTATATAGGAAGTAGTTGAAAAAGTAGACCAACCTGATCTATTTTCAATAGCGTTCGGTCTCTACATATTCATGTAAAGAATTTTATCGAAATTTTTTAAAAAGTGGTAACTCTGAGTTGAGAAGAGTTGAGTTGATAGAGAACTGACAGATGAACAGACATACTCAGATCGATATAATAAGAGTACTTCCAGTGGTCGTATCTACAGGCACGAACTGAACTTATCGAAAAAAATTTATTGCCATCTGTTACAAGCTTATAACCCTTCGGCTCTTCCTTGAACCGAAATAAATATTATATACAAGTTTTCCTTCAACCGAGTGAATGATTTCCTTTTTTTAGAATAACACATACACAGCGTACAGTTCTGCTGGCCCGTGATTTTTCCTGTTTGTAATTCACCGATAGAAAGCTGTTATTATTACCATTAATTTAACCTGAGAAATAAATTCTAAGACTAAAGTCTTAAAACACTAGCATCTAAGGCTGTCAGCTTTATTGAAAACTCTACCGCACTTGATATTTGAACCCGCAACCATTGAGCTGTTAATCGAGATTCTTTGCCTACTCGGCCGCAGAGGCGGACCGGATATTTAAACGAGTTGAGCAGGAAGGTCACTGCAAAGTGAAGCTTACGTGGATCACACGGATTACGCGGATTATCACGATCACACGGATTATCACGATCGTGTGTTTTATGAATTCTTCCGGCAGACTAAACTGTTAACAAGGAATGTTGCTATGATCTTAGTCGTTATTCGAGCTTACTTTCGAAGGAAAATGTGTTCATAGTTTTTTATTTGTTTCTTTTCCTTTTATTTATATTTTTAGGGCTTTGAATTACAAATTGCAACAGCATCGTCTGAACACTGGCGCTACAGTCGTTTTAAAGACTCTTACAGGTCCAGTGAAGGGTGCTAAACGTTTAACGGTATGGGGTAAAAGCTATTACAGTTTTGAAGGCATACCCTTTGCCGAACCGCCAGTGGGTGATTTACGTTTTCGTGCACCGGTACCCGTGAAACCCTGGTTAGATATATTAGATTGCACTGGCCCGGCAGCAGTGCCAATGCAAGCTAATATGTTCTTTCAGAAGCACAAAGGCTCCGAAGATTGTTTATACTTAAATATCTTTACAAACGAGGTGAGATTTTTGCTATTCGTTGCTTAATTATTAATTGAAATATTTTTTACGTAGATTGCCGTACCGTATTCGAAACGTCCTGTCATGGTTTGGATATTTGGAGGAGGATTTCAAATTGGCGAAGCTACCCGCGATATGTACAGTCCCGATTATTTTATGTCAAGAGATGTGGTTTTAGTTACTATCGCGTATCGTTTGGGTCCTTTCGGTTTTCTTAGTTTAGATGATCCCGCTGTTCAGGTACCAGGCAATGCTGGTCTTAAAGATCAAATTATGGCCTTAAAATGGATACAAGACAATATCTCTTGCTTTGGTGGGGATCCGAATAATGTAACACTTTTTGGTGAAAGTGCTGGCGGTTCTTCAACTCACTTGTGCATGTTAAGCGATGCGGCGCAAGGTTTAATACATAAAGCTATTATTATGTCGGGCAGCGTTTTATGTCCATGGACTTTATCACCGCCAAATCAATGGGCTTTTCGTTTGGCTATAGCTTTGGGATACAAAGGCGAAGAGAAGTCTCATAAAATTTATAAATTTTTACAAACAATTCCAGCAGCCACTATACAAGAAGCAGTGCCCTCCGTTGTGCGTAAAGAAGAAAAACATAATCGTATATTAATGGCTTTTGGACCTGTCGTTGAACCTTATTGTAGCGTTGGCAGTATCTTAACAGAGGATCCAAAAGATATGTTGAGCAAAACTTGGAGCAATAACGATGTACCTTTATTGATAGGTGGCACTAGCTTTGAAGGCCTACTGTTTTATCCAGAAGTAATGAGGCGCAAAGCTACCTTAGATGAAGTGGGCAATTGTGAGAATCTCTTACCTTTAGATCTACAAGTGGAACGTAAATCAAAGAGTTCTTTAGAAATGGCTGGTATATTGAAAACAACATACTTCGGTAACGAAGATTGTAACCTGAAGAATGTTATGAAATTTTTGGAGGTAAGAATTAAGTTGTCGTAACTTTTCTTATATCTGTCGCTGAAGGTTGAAGATATATAAGATAAAATAATCCTCAGACATGTGACTCAGGTATGTTTTTTACTCTTGATAATTGTTATGGGTTGTTCGTCCCTCCGTTCCTATGTACTTTCGATTGTCGGTTATTGTCGGCGAAACTGGTATGTCCGAAAAAGGTCGAAACTTCGCAAAACTCTTTCTCTCGCCCTGCCCACAAATCAAGTATGAAATCAAGTGCTTCGCTCCAAAGCAGACTACTTAAAAAATGAACGGGAAACAACTGGCCCAAAGTTGGGTTAAATTAGACGCTTCTTTAATAAATCTGCAAATAATAACTCTGTCTAAAATGTCTTGTCAAAAGTACATGTTAGTGGCATCATGTTCTTACAAATATAGAAGTTCCTGGTTCCCGAGAATGGCGTGATGCCAAAAAGTTCCAACCATCACAAGGTCAGTCATCGGTCAATCAATTTTTGTATCCTATTGTGTAGCGCTTGTGGTACAAGCGTAAATTAAATTCGTGAGGATGTACGCTATTCCCACAAGGATTTGAGAAGGACCTATCTTTTATTATAGCCATAAATTCAGCATCTAAGCTTTTTTGTACGTTCGTATGTCATGCTTTCCTGTGTTCAGTCTACAGACCTCAATTTCTGAGATATTTTGATTAAATTTTGTGCACTGACGTATTTGGCCCAAGGACCTACGCTATTGAAAACGGTTGAGAGCTGGCCACTTCTTCGACTACTTCCCATAAACCACATTGTTTTGAAAAGTCATTACATGAATACCTGCAGGGCCAATGGCCCGCTATAGTGTTTTTAGCTGCCTCTTTTTTTGCCTTTTACGCCTTGAAACATTAACACAAGCATAGGTTGATTGTTAAAACGTTCGTTAAGAATTTAAATGGACTTAACTCAAGCTATGCGTATTTAAGTTTTGGAAAAGGTCGAATAACAAGCAAATTGCATTGCATGCTTGAAAAAAAAGAATGACTTTCATTAATTCAAACACTAAAAAAAATATCATAACGTAACCTCAAAATGTCAACTGACATAACCACAACATCAAAAATGTAATGAAATTATAATTAATTAGAGTAATCAGCAGTAAAAAATATTTATCATAGCTAGAGTTTAGAGTTTAACTAATTAGGACGTAAATAATTATGTAGGAGTATTTAAGAGACACTTTGAGTTAAAATAATTTCCTTTCTCTGTTCATTATCGACAGTTGGAATCCTATAGAGAATTTTGGCATCCGATTTACCGGACATGTCGATCTCGAATCAAAAATGCTAAAGCTTCAACATATTTGTATCGTTTTGATTATGATTCACCGGACGCTAATGCCATGCGTAATTTCTTTTGTGGGCCGGAGATAAGAGGCACCTGTCATGGCGATGATCTCTGTTATTTATTCCGTTTTCTACTCTTAAATAAACTCAATGAAAATTCACCCGAATTTCATATTTCGCAGACAATGATCGATATATGGACCAGCTTTGCAACCAACGGTGATCCTAATTGTCCATCGTTGAAGCAAGTGAAATTTGAACCTCTAGCGCAGGAGGATGATATGAAATGTTTGAATATTTCCAATAAAATTGAATACATTCCGTTGCCAGAATTGGAAAAAATGCACGTATGGAATAGCTTTTATACAAAAGGCAAACTATGAATACAATCCGCTAAAGCTACCTCACAGATATATTTATATATATTTTTATACATATAATGTTAATAGTTAGATAATAATACATTATTTTTGAGAATATATTTTTACTTGTTTAATTTTCGTTTTCTTCTTTTCATTCATTTAATATGTAATTAAAATATTTGTGCAAGTAAATTAAGGGGCTACAATATAAATATGAAAATAAATAAAAAAGAAAGACTGCTTCTCATTTAATACCCATCACCGAAGGATAAGGAGTTTATTCAGTTTGTCAAACTGTTTGCAACAGCCAGAAAGAAGCTTCAGAAACCGAGTACACTATGTATATTTTTGAGCAGCATCCAATTTTGAATCGATTCAAGCGCATCCGTCCGTCCGCTCATTCGTCTTTCTGTCTGCGTAATGTCGCAAAAATAAAGTCATCGACTTCAAATTTATCACAAAAACTGAAAGTTCTTGCAAACAGGTGATTATTGGTCCAAATCGGTTAAAAGATGCGCCTGCAGCACCATGCAAGCTGGGAGCAGTTCGGTTCGGTACAAAAGCAATAAAGACTGCTTTTTTACTCATTACCCAAAAACATTGCAGCAGATAAACCTACAAAAATTTAAAATATATTCAACGGCTGATACTATACAATCTGTGCACAAATGAGAAAAATCGGCCAATCCTACCCATGGCTATACTATAAGAAAATTTAATTTTTTTTGTTTGAACATTTTTAACGCTCAGAACCAGCCGTCAAAACCTGGTCAAGTGTTAATATGGTTGACTAGTGTCGAATTCGTAGTGTACCTAAAATAATTCCGCCTCTTGGTCTATCCATCTGTCCGTTTGCCTAACTCTTTAGTATGTGCGGTAAACATTCTCTTCTTCGCAAAAATGAGTTATCGCCTAACAATTTGCAAAAGAATTTGAAAATGATCCAAACTGGGCAAAGGACACGTCTACAATGTACCAAAAACTAACTTGCTGTGTTGTTTCCTCGTTACTCAATAATTATAGAGGACCCATGATAGGAATATCCCCTTTTATTCTCCAAAATATAGAAACAATCAGCCACGCCCACCCAATATTTTAGAGTATGGAGATAAGTTTTTTCCTGTTTTTTTAGTTTTTTTAGGGTAACGGTAATGGGTATAAAAAATACGGTCATGATCAGATATAATTTTCTTCTTTGTTATACGCTACATCACTTGGGTGTATTAAGTTTAAGAAAATATATGCAATAACCAAAAGAACTTGGGATAGATGCACTCTTTATTATACCGATCGATTCGGTATCATTTTCCGAATCGATCTAAGCTTGCGTGTCGGGCTGTCCGGCTGTCCGTCTGTTTGTGTTTGTTTTCTCGATACACTGATATGTTTCGGACCAAGGATGAACTTTATTGAGAATGGTTCGAATAGGATAACTGGTTTATGAGTAATTGTAGGATGCTGTAGCGTATTTAACGGCAGGCTGCGCTCAATTATAGTGAGCTTTTAATTGTTTTATCATGAAGTCGCCTTTAGTTTTGCATAAGGCAAACGATATTATTGACTATTCATTGCTGATGACACTTTACATTTATAAGTAAGTTCACGCCTTCCAGTTCAATTTATTAGAGAGATAATTTTTGGTATTTTTTTTTTTTTGTTTTTTTTATATATGTAGTTTTTATTTTTATTACTTTTTGTTCTTGTATCCTGCCATGAGGCATTTTCATAAAATTGAAATTAATTAATGTTCGTGTTCATTACGTTTAAATTTTAAAATCTTTTAAATTTATTTTATTCGCATCAAATTTATTCGCATTTTATGCCAAAGGCATTTTCTGATAATATTAAACGAAAGAAAAAGAGATTATGATCGCAAAAAAAAGTGTAATTTTATTAAAATAATAATTATTCCGGTTATAGAGTGAAGGTGCAAGCTCTTGGTTGCAGCGGTTGCTTAAATCCGAACGTTATGGAAAACCGTAATAATAAAAACAAAATTTTTGTACAAAAACTTTTTTCCCCTTTCTTTTTTTTGTTAAATGAATGTCGGTTTCATTTAAAATTTATAGGTTTTAGTTTTTTCTACGATGCGGTTTTTTCACGACCTGCAATAGCTATAGCAGGATGTGTAGTAGTAATAGTATTAGTAATCATAAAATGTGAACAATTATTTTCTATTAAAATATATTATAATACTAAAGAAGCGATTTATAGAAAAAGGATAAGTATATTAATTGTAGTAAGTGAATTAAAGGTAACTTGATGCCGGTGACTATGCTATCTTTTCATCTATAGCACTTGGGAGAATACTTTACAGACTTGTAAATGTATTGCTGGTGAAGAAAGATTCCTAAGTTGATTCATTTTCTTCTTTCTTCTTTGGTCCAACGGTCTGTCGTCTATCACTAAAAAGCTGACGGTCCAAGCCATGCAACGAAAATACTGTCACTTCTAACGAACACATTGGGCTTCTGCGCGGCCCCTTGCTACATTTGATTGACAGAAAGCCACTGATGTGTTTTCGTTATCATCTTAAGGCCGCCTCAACAGAACAACGCCGGTAGAGCTAGTAGTGCTACTTTGATAAAATCCTAAGTACTTTAAAATAAGCGTACATTCTTAGTCGTCCAAATATCTATCCTCTTACGTTCACAGTCACAGAAGGAAAAGACTTTAACTTTCAAATGTCACCTGATGTTGGCTTAAAGCTTGGTGGAACTGTTTATAGAAGCCTTCTAAAATTTAAGGGCTATATAAAGGCTCCTCGCACAACCATATCTACAGAACTGGACTTTAATTTAGTATGCAGAGCATATGTCGATCGAAAATTTAGAAAAAAAAATATTGTTCGTGGGAATTAAAAGGCTCGGATCAGCAATCGGACACATCCACCGGTTGTGAGGATGAAAGTTACAAATTCGTCTTTGTCCCACACCTAGTTTATAAGCAAGGTTTTTTATTTGCTTTATTCTTGATGCATTTTACGTATGACAGAGGAGCTTATGAATTAATATATGGGAATGAGAAGGTGTTCGTCATAGGGATACTTTGTTTCGAATATAAGGTTCCTCATTATGTTGATCGAAAGTACCGCTTCAAGTAAGCCGATGTTCGAATTTCGGACACGGTTTTTTTGCTTCGCATTTTCCGTAAAATTTGCTCTCTTAGCTGAATGACGTACGTTCTGTCCGGAACTGTACGATAGACACATTAATAATTTGTCGTCATCAATAGTAAATTTAAATTGTGGTAAAACGCGACATGCTGTAGTAGGTATTCAATATTGCCTGTGTTCATATGACTATGTTTAAAATCAGCAAACCAACCACAAGTTCATTTTTTCGACAGTCAAGAGTCGTCATAATATCTTTAAGCCAATTTTAATTATTGGCGGTAATTTTTCTCATCAAAAAGCAATGTTTAACCAACAAAGGAAATTCAGAATCTCTTATATTCCATATATAAGTAATGTAGTGTTTATAATATATATAATAGAGTACAGTATATATACCATCCTATGTACTATGGCAGGCTGTACTACATACTAGTACAGTGTATATCCTATATACTATACTAGGCTGTACTACACAATATACTAGTACTAGTGTACAGTATATAGTATGGTATAGCGCAGCATAGTCTACAGTATAGCGCGGGGTATATATAGTATAATATAATATATTTAGAATAGTATATAAAATAGTGCGTATATATATAGCATAGCATATTGTGTAGTATAGTATATAGTATAGTATAGCGTCGTATAGTATACATTATAGTACGGTCTATACTATACGTTAATGTAGTATAATATACATAGTATAGTATAGTATAAATTTGTTTGTATAGTATAGTATATAACATGGTATGGTATATAAATACGATTCGTAAATAACAAATGTCGCTTTATCTTGCAATTTCATAATATGTCGAGAAGTATCGTTTGAATGTTGCTACTATCGAGAAGTCATATGGATTTGCCAATATCGGATTGGAAACTTATTGAATGGTGTGTGGAACATTACGTTCTTAAAAGCCGTATATCATATTTCATGGGATACCTGGTTATAAGGCTGAGGCGAGATGTGAGGCGAGAATAAATAAAACAAATTTCCCTTTAAGAATCTCACTTCCGGTTCCACTTATTCTTTCAGTTGCATTTCTCTTAAAACAAGAAATTAATTGTTTATTTTAATTTTTTATAAACTTTAATAAAAAGAAAAAAAAAACGATAGAACAAATTTTCTTATTGGTTATGGTTGCACTTCTATTCGAAGAGATGGTAAACTGTGTATTTTTGTTTTTCTTTTATTAAATTTCTCGTTTCATTCTCTAGGTACATGCATATGTGTTTATTTATTTGTCTGGCAATTGCTTAGACAAAAGCAGTCTTTATTGCAATGTTTTTTTATAGAAAACAAAAAGACAATCTTAACGTCCTTTATATGAGCATTGAAAGTTTTCTCATTACAAGATAGTTTAGATAAAGTTATACCTATGCACACACAAGTCGACACACGCACACACATACACACACACACACACACACACAAACATTATAAATGAATGATACGTTAAGTCTCTCAACTTTAACAATAATAGTTTGTTTGTATTTGAGCATTTGTTTGTCTATTGTCTTCGTTTCGAGAGAATCAAAAGCAAAAAAAAAAGAAAAAAAAAAAAACAAAAAAAAATGCGATAGTCTAGCGATAAGAAATAAATATATTAGGTAGATGGGAAAGGTGTGACTGTAATTGGCATCACCAAGGTAACAAACACTTATTCGCTAACAGGGTACAACAACGTTTCATGCAAATTCTCTCTCTTGCTCATCAAAGGCAGCTAAAATGCTAATGTTCGATTAACGAACTCAGTCAACTTCACTCCGCAAACTGTGGGAAAGAAAAAACAATGACTTCAAAGCTTCTACCAGAGTAGCTGCGGAATGAGAGAGAGATTTTTTAGATAAAGATAAAGCCACTTATCCACACTGTGTGGCTTATAGACCTAATTCACTTTTGTTTTACCTTACGCCCTTAGGTAACTTTTGTTTGAAGAAAATAATGCTTTTTCTACGTTTGGAGGCTTTAAAGTAAAGAATTGTCTTTTCGCTTTTCTATTTAAATGGAAGTGAACCTTTGAAAAAATATTCTCTCCGTTTCTCTTTTATTCAACGTCTCTGTTCGTGTTCATATATATTTGTTTTTCCGACTGTCTTTTCATAACGATCTCTATCTCTTTTTCCCCCATTCTATCCTTTTTCGTCTGCCTTTCTCATTCTCTTTACGTTTGTTTATCGGCCTGTCTATATTGTTCCATTTGCCTTCGCCTGTTTTTTTTTTCTTGGATGGAATGGCTGCCAACCGCCAATTTGTGTTCGTACACTGGGATAGGAATTCATTCCGAAATGACTCTCCAATTACATCGATATGGACTCTTACGGATTGTTGATCCTCAAAATATCATTCTACCTTCCTCGTCCTTGCATCAGGTTAAGAGTTTGGATGTCGCGTTCGTATGGCTCTATAACATAGCAAGTTGTCCAGAAACACTAACGCGTTTGTTCCCTCTGTTCTTTTCCATCAGCACAACCGCTAGCGGCTTATAAGGCGTGATGTCTACTTCTAAAGATCTGGAAAGCATATATCTCAAATATTCCTCAAATATTGTCCAGGTTGGAGAGACGAAAACAGTTTGCTGCACGTTGTTGTTCTTGCTGTAGCATAGATCGCATGCGTTACCTGCTCGTAACTTGAAAATGCAGAAATAACTTGAGAAATTTCCATGACTTATGTCTCCACCTGCCTGTCGTGGTGTGTGTTTTTCTGTTGCCTTTCTTACCGTTTTCCCTCTCTGTCTCTGTTTGTCTATTTAGTTTACCATCTGCCTCACGTTCTCTCTGCTTCCGTTTGTCTGTCTGTCCCGCCGTCTATCTCTATCCAAGTCTCTTTCACACTCTCTCTCTCTCTCTCTCTCTCTTCCTTCCACTCTCTTTTTCTCACTCTCTCTTTCTCTCTCCCTTCCCCTCACTTTATCACTTTCTCGCGCCCGTGTCCCGAAACTTCATTTTAGATGCAATAACGCAGAGCGCGGATAATACTATTGCCTGGTATTAAAAACAATACCTTGTCGAAACCAAGTCCCACGAAACATTCTATTACGCTTCCTTCAAAAATAAAAGAGCTGCATTTCTCTCTAGTTCTCTAGCATAAATTATTTTGTGCATATCAGGAGGAAAGAAATTTGCGCAATGACTTTTTTGTTGATCCAATAAATAAAAGTTTAAGAATTGAATAACAATTGCTATTCAAGTATTTGCAATTTGTTTATCGAGTACTTTGAGGCAAGTGTTTGTTTGTACGAAAGTAGATTAAGACTAAGATAATTTGTCATTCAGTAGAATAATTATTCAGAAACACAGAGCATACGATAGGATTTAATTTTTGATTGATGGGAAAATTTTCGATTAAGGAGGCAGGCAAACTTGTTTTTCTAATTGTTAAAGTAAATACTTGAGAATAGTCGCGTTTAAGATTATCGCCGAATGTTACTCGCCCTCGCCATCACCTCTTCTTTAATAATATTTCCTATAACAATACTTTTTCTATCTATCTTTTATTTCATCCCTTACATTTTAAATCCGATCTCTTCAATTATTTGTTTATTTTCTTTATCGCAAAATAAGCTTAAGGTTATAAATCTATAAATTGATTGTAGTCGTTACTTGATATTGTAAATTTTAAAATATTTTAATGTTAAACTTTGCTTAAATTTGAATTTAATTGAAATTTCTTTGCAAGGCTTTGTGATTGCAACAACGGATAATCATCTAAAATGTCTAAACATCTGATTGTAATGGAGTGAAGAAATAGACATTTTTTTTTCATTTGAATAATCGAAAATCTCCGGTTAAAAAGAGGAGAAGATGGATTCATAGCAGTGGCAATATGGACGGATGCATAGTGATAGCAATTATTGTCTTACTCCGAAAATTGTTTAAAACGTAGCACTTACGTGTGTTGTTATGCTTTTAAAATCGTTGTAACGAAGAAAATATGAAATGAAAAACATTTACTAGGGATAAGCAAAGTAATTATGATGAAGTTTTCAAGTTTTTCCAAAGTTGTTGCCAATGATTATCCATTGCCACGATATTAAGATATTTTTCAAAAGCAGCAAAGCACCAAGGAGTAAGTCAAGCAAATTTAAATAAAGGAACTTAAAGTTTTATGTTCGATTTCACTCAACTTTGAAAATTTCAAAGGCAGACATACAATGGATAAGTGGATGATAGAGGAATTACAAAAAGTGCTGATCTTACCGTAGAGGCACATGCAGACTTTGCGCAAATGCACGACGAAATGGAAACATGCGTAAGCGCAGACAGGAAGACATACAACTAAAAGAGAGAAATGAAAATTGCTAAATAAGTAGGAAGGTAAGCAAAAAGAAAGGAATTTTATTTATTGACGAGCCATCAAGCCGCGAATACGAAGTCAGTGTTACAGCGGGTTAAACCAAAAGCGCGGTACAGCTTATATTATATTTATCGTAGCTAAAGTAAGTGTGTAGCCGGTAAAAGTATAGCACGTGCACAGTACGCTGCGGACATCACCTTTCTATTCTTCTTTGAGTGATACAGCCTATGTTACTGGTAACCTTTAACCCCTTTTGACATAGTGGACACAAAATTAAAATTAAAAAAAAAATATCTAAAAATACGCTCTCCTGAGATAAGTTTATAAACACAAAGCTCAATGAGCACATTCGCCCTTTGTAGGCGATTCTTATATATATTCGTCATGGAAGTATTTTTTAAGCGATTCTTATGTAAGTCGATTATATCATCCCTTCTAATACTCGATCGAATTAAGTAGTATAGCAAGAACTCTGTATAAGTCAGTTCTCATTGAACAAGTACACGCTGGTTGGTATTAAAAACGCGCCAAATTGATTAAAGTAGAAGCGCCCAGTGGAATGTAAACTGAACGCAACTCAGTTTTTTTTTTAACAAAAATTTTTGTGTTTTTGCTCGTTACTTAAAAATTGTTAAAGTTAGAAGGTTGAACTTTTCAACATCTATGTTGCAAAATACTTTACCCTTTAGTCCAAAAAAGTGAACCAATCGGCCATGTCCACACAATGTTAGAACTCATTAAATTTTTTTTTTTCGCTTTTTTGAGTTCTTATGTTTATTTATCATAAGGCAGACAAGACCGAATGTTTAAAACTATTTTGTACACTTCTCAAATCAAGATATACTATCTGCCTTAAAATGGGTTAATCTTAAAATGAATATGGCAGATACCGCGATTAAGTTTTTCTTAATAATACCAGCAATGTGGATATCAAATAAAAGAACTTGGACAGTAGAAAGCGAAAAGCATGGTGGTGGGGATGCTAGATTCGTCCACCGCTGAATATAATTTTCTTACATGTTTTTTTTTTTTTTTTTGTTTTTTTTATAAAAAAAATGCAACTATGTAAAATTTTCTACATATGTTCGTCCAGCTTTTATTTGCTTTCATTTAACCGCAAAATTTCAATTTAATTTTCTGTTCAATTTTTCAATTTTTTTAAATAATTTTTTATAAAAAAAAAAATAAATGTAAAACAAGTTTTTTGCCAATAACATAAGTGGAAAAGGATTATATTTGCTAAACACAATGCTATAATTGTTGTTGGCTCAAAACTATTGTTTTAATAATTTGATGATGCAATCTCTTGATTTATATTTTCGGTTGGAGTTTATACAACAAACACATGTTTGCGGTCAATGATTTTGTTTAAAGGAAAAAAAAAAAGTAAACAAACCAACACCCCCTTAATGGCTTATTTATTTTTAATATACATATGTACTTAGTTGGAATTTAAAATAATTACAATTTTTTTTTTTTTCTGCTCAAATATTTTTGCATAATTTCTATGAATTGACTTGGAGCTTATTCCATAAACTTCAATAATTAATGCGAGCATTTACACAAAGTGGTAAACTCATCCGCTCAAAAATAATAAAAAGGATCGTGTTTGAATCTGTTCTTATATGAAGGTCGCGATTAAGTTTCAAGATATCTTTTACTCAATAAAATGTCAAAGATTTCTAAAAGGTATTTAGTACAAATACCTACCCTTAGCAGCTACCCTAGATCTTTATCTAGCATTATCTGATTTATACGACAATAAAACGTCACGTCTTTGAATCGAAATCGATCAATTTAGTAGGTATTTAAAATTGGTTAAATGGGGCCTATGACAAGCTGTAGTAAAAGACATCAGTTTCAATAAATATGACTATGATATTGATGGTGTCACGTCTGGTCGTGTTTCGGCTAGTATTCCTAGTATACGTAGCACAACTCCGGTTTCACCAAGCCCAGAGCAACGCCAACCTTTTCTGTTTTGAGATTCTCTCGACAATTACATATACTCGTACATTAGGCGCTTCTATGTTTTTTTGAAGTCTTTAATGCTCAAGGTGACTATTATTAATTTAAAATTGTTTTAGGATGACGCCCATATTAGTGGAGCTTCGACAAGCAGCTCCCATTTGCACAATTCCACAGGTATTTCAAATAAGTGTAAGTAGCGAATGACATTTTGCTTTTGCCTACTTTTAGGATTATTAATTAATGATAAAAGCGAATTTTACGTTGCCCACTTCTAAGATTTCCCTCTTCTCTAATTGTTAATGAGTACGTGCTCTCTGTTTAGTTTCAATGTTCGCGCTCTTGGGGGCAATGAAAGGCCCTATTTAGAAGGCTCAAAGTGGTTATAAGGGAAAAAGGTCATTATGGGAAAATTATGCTATTAGCAAATAAATTATATTTTAAATAAATACTCTTCATAAAAATTAATTATAGATTACAGCGAAACTTTAATTGCATATAATTGGTCTCAACAAAATTTACTTAGTGAAAAACTTTAAATATAAAAACTCGACGTTATTTAAATCTCTGAGTCTTGACTCTAACCTGCCAAGATAACATTTCCCAAGAATGCTTCTTGAGGCAACTATTCTTTTGAGAGTAATGCATAAGGATATGGATTTATATTCATTTAGTACTCAATTCATCTTTTACGAGACCTGTTCAGACTTACATCTTATATTCACTGGATATGGCTGAAGACAAAAGCCACTAATTTCAGATCATCCGAAAACCAGGTTTAACGCGAACATATTATATTTTACACTATAATGAGGTGACTCATCTACTGTACCTTCATTACAATATTGGGCGTGTTCTATTACACAATAATGAAAAACTATTTCACATAATTTTCTCTCCCTTTAAAGGAACATCCCTGCCGACCCATTTTTTTTTTTTTTTTTAAATATGACCAATCACTTAAGGGATGTTTGTTGTTCGAGTGATAAGGAGACGGATAATTTCTAATGAAATGTCACGAACCAAAAGAATTTTTTTGTTGTCGTTTATTTTACATGATCAATGACGTAGGTCGCTGTCGCAGCGTGAAAAATCTATGCGCGGTCAGCAAGCGCTATGTCTTTAGCGAATAGCTTACTAGGTAATAAGAAGCACTACTATTAGGCAAGTATGTCAGCGTTTGATGCCCACTGTGGTACACAATACTTAAATTAAGATTGGCGTGTTCTCGACCTGTAGTGAATACTTCATCGGCAAAGGTGCATAACACTTACCGATCGCTTATAGTCCTCCTATCCCACACTAGATCCATATCCTATTCTTCACACATCATTCGTTTACGACAGCACACGTGCTTGTATGTGTGTAGAGTAACTCCCATGAATGAGAGAAGACAGATTACATTAACAATACAAAAAAAACATTTCAGTTGTTGTTTTTCTTTTTTATTTTATGAGAGAACTACTTTTCCTTTTCGATCTGCTTAAGTAATGTAAAAATGAGTTTAATTCAATGACACAACTTTCCGCTTAACAAGCAATCGTTTATCATAAATTCAGTTTCCGAAAGCATTACTGGCCCAAGTCTTAATTATAAAATTATATATCTTGTCATTTATATAGCAGAATAACTCTGCCATTTTGCCTATCGATTCACATTAATTACTCTTGGAAAACTGAAAAATTTCGCTTTAAAATAAAAACAAAAACACAAAAAAGACAACGAGAAACAGTGAAAAACACAATTACACATGTCTTTCATTCTTGCAAACAAGGAAAGAAAAAAAGAAAAAAAAAAAAGGACAATCTACTGCGTATAAGTAGAGGTCTTGTGTATTTCATTATATAAAGGCATTTACATACATGTACATGGATTAAGTCAACATTTTGGACAAGGCTCGTAAAATGTTTAATTAAATTGCATTTATTGGTTACATACATGAATCGGAGATAATATTAATTTCGATGGTATATGATGTAGCAATCAGAGGAGTGTTCTAAAAAAGAAATCCGAATGTCCCTCATTTGCAACAACAGCCCTGATAATGCAGCTTATTTACGAGCTGGTAGGAACAAGACACCGGACACTGGCAGCTACCGGAAATATGTTCCCCTTACAACAGATTAAATGCAAAGAAGCTACGAAGAACTTCAGAAGGGAATACGTGAAGAAATAAGACCACTTAACGAATTATATCAGGTAACCGAACGAAAGTGAGTGTTTGATTGAAATGATATCGATAACGATTTGTTACTATTAAGAATTAGCGAGTAAAGTAGAAATGCAACGAAAGGTTTACCTAAAAAATTAATTCCTCTAAGACGATGCAATCTATTCCATCAAGTGCAGAACGCGGATCTTGCAAGAAGACTAAATGTTAGTATGTGGGAATATTTACTAAAAATCAACAGAATAAGTTGAGATTGGCTAACGATCATCTCAATTTTCTTCCAAAATTTTATTATATATCCACCGTGAGTGCAATTTTTGCAAAAAGTTTATTATCCTAAATTAAATAATGCTTTTATTCAGGGGGAAATATTCCATCACATTCCAAGTGATCCACCTACTTGGTGAACACGATACAACACTAGAGATGATGCGGTGATCCAACGGGATTCATAAGAATTCTAAAACTGGGTAGCAAGGCGAATGAACGACCACAATAAACCTTTCAGATCGATCAGGTCTCAACACAATTGCTTGAGAGTGATTTCAGGAAGGACTCAAACAACAATGAGCTTAATTGATTCAGCTGCTTGAGCTGATTAAGATTGTATCGTAGCCTTGTCTTGAGTACCTAAGTAGAAAACAGGGTTTGAAACTTTTTAGCCTCTTACGCTTAACATTGATCACAACTTGACTTAGTTGCATGCGTCACTAATGCCTTCAGCCGAATCAAAACCCATGTATGCTAATCTGATGGCCTGCTGGAGATGAAAAGGTCTAAACATTTTTGCTTTCCATTTAAACCGGCGCTTAGGCGATATCTTCTAAATTTGTGAGTCCGTTGGTGATTAGGAAGGATTAGGGATAGGGATGGGGAGAGGAAAAGAGGGTAGTATTGGTTTATGCTCGATTAATAATAACAGACACGTTGTTCAAAGAGAATAACACACTTGTGCTCCGTCCTATTGCTCCCTGCTAGTTAGGCGCAGAGTAAAAGTAAATAAATACGCCTTCGCGTCAGTTCGTCTTATTATTCCCGATAAAATTAACAAAAAAAACTCGTTCGGAAAGGTATGAAAAATAAAAAAAAAGTCCGGAGTTTTTCCTCTTGGAATGGTAATGGAAAACTTTGGTTATGTTCATATATGTTAAACAACTTATTTCCCGAATGCAGGTCAGGCCAGATCTACATATCTTTTGTTTTATTATAGAAATTTCGAAACGATAACACTATATATGCCGCAATATATTTTTGCGGAGTAGTTATGTATATCTTTTCTTTTCCTTTTTTCAATTAGATCAACCGCTCAGGAAAAGCCGTCTGTGCATGTGACACAGTGACCAACCGGAAGAAGTGTATAAGCAGTCTAGCAGGTGTACACCCATCAATATATGTTATGCCTTTAGCCACAAAGGCTTATTATCTATCTCTCCGAGTGGTTTGCCGCATTTAGACTTGCACCTGCGATCATCGATCATCGCGATTCTACCTGCGGTAGACGAATACACATATTCTTCCTTTCGAACGAAAATGAATGCATTGTGAAAGTATAAAAGATGAAAAATTCGGTCTAAACCGCTTATACGCGAAATTCTTTCTCACTTTTGCATTTATTTACTTATTTTTTAAATTTTTTTTTTTTTTTTTTTGTTTAATATCAATAAAGACAGTAATCAACAACTTTTCAGTTTTTCTTGTTTAATTATTTTTCATTGATCTTTAAATGCTATCGAAAAGGATATTAATGCGTTGACACTTTGGGGTGGTGGCCGTAACACTTTCACTGAGAGCTTAAGCAAGAGATTAAAGTTAATGTCGAAAACATGAAAAGAAAAAGCGAATATAAGAAAGTTGTAAATAAATTCTATATTAGGTTTGCTCATAAGAACAAAATTACATCGCACGTACGAAGCGAAAAACTATCATTTAACCTCGTTCCATAAGATTTCCTTATCTCCTCTTTTATATCTGTGAAGACAGTTTGCGGTACGTGGTCAAATATACCTATTTTTGCTTCATATGAGAAAAAGAACCTATTGAACCACATTTGTCGATCTTGTGGTAGAGAACCTTACCTTGGTTTTAAAAATTTCTTACAACACGAAGATTAGCAAAATTTATCCATTGGTCCCCTTAGGAACGCAAAACATGATAATTTTCTTTCTTTTTTTTCCCCCACAAAATAAAGGTGAAAAATGGTGAAGCTTTTGTTAAAATACACTGCAGCCTTATTTGCGGTACTTTGTACAACTTGGAAAATATAAAAGTATTCTTGCATTGGAAATGTTATGAAATTGTTGTGTTCAAAGGTTAAGATTAATTTGTTTATTAAATGAAAAATCTTTATTTATTTTCCCAAATTATTTTCATTACCTTTAAATTGCATTACATTTTAAATTGCTTCCCGTTCAAGGCCAAAATTTTCTCCAATCTTCAAAACAGTCTGAGAAGTCTTTTTCGGGATGGCTTTCAATAAATTTTTCTAACTTAAACACAGTTCAACACAGTTTTGGTGACAGTATTACGTGCAATATGTGGTTTCAGTTTCGGATAAGTATCAAGAGGGTGCTGCCAAATTGCAGAAAAAATCGAATTTAAAACGTAAATCCCTATATATGCTTTGTAAGGTAGGTTAGTGATATCATCCACATCGTGTGATTAGAACGATGCTTTAAATTACGACTCTCACATGGTATACACTAAGGATGGTAAGGATTAGCATTAAAAAAATCCAAACCAACTGATCCTTTTCATTCAAGCGAAACAAAGAACAAGCAACAAGTTAAAGCGGGCTCAGAGTCAAAATTAAATACCCTACACCACTTCGCTTAACACAACTATTCATATAACGACTTTTCAAAATACGTCACGAAAGCGATTAAAAGAGTGGTCCGATCCGACTTATCCTCGATAGTGTTCCATTTTATGCCAAGGCACGTCAGTAGACTCAATTTTATCCAAATGGCTCCAGCCTGAGGTTGAGTAGAAGAAAACAGGGCGGACGGACGGACAAGCAAGTTTAAATCGATTTAAATGTTGATTCGAAAAGTCGTTCATTATAGTAAAAGTCGGGTCTATGTCAAGTCTTTCTGTGTGTTATATACACCCACACAAGACTAACCTACCCTTATATCATAAGTGATGTAGGGCGTAATTACGCGAAGTTTTAGATCTATTTAAATCGCTTCGAGCATTTCAAATAAAAACATTACTTGCAGTATTTTTTTTTTCTCAGCTTTTAGGACATTCATTAAATGATAAATATCTATAAATGTTGATTTTTAATTTATTTATTTACTATAAATAATTTTGCAAAAAAAATTGCCTAAAGCTTAGTAATATTTTGAAGGAGCTAATGAATTATAAATCAAAAAAGAATGCTCTATGAATAATATTTAAAGATAATGAAAAGATAACAAAATTACAAAAAAAAAATAAAGCAAATCGTTATGAAAAATGTTTCGAAATGAAATATTGAGTTGAAGTAAAAATTCATACTGTTTCCGGACATTTAAAAGTGGATTTGACATATTTGGCAAAAATCTGAAATCTGAATCTTTTCCCTTATCTTTGTGACGTAAACACGTACAGAAGTAGACACTTAAAAGCGTATAATTACAGCGAGTGTTTAAAAAGATTCTTA
This sequence comes from Glossina fuscipes, assembly GCF_014805625.2. Lineage (NCBI taxonomy): Eukaryota > Metazoa > Arthropoda > Insecta > Diptera > Glossinidae > Glossina > Glossina fuscipes. Next base: position 2,391,092 of record NW_023998444.1, read on the forward strand.
ACCTCTAACTTACGTATAATATATGCATTAGGGTGTCGCATAAGTTTCTTCCTTTTTTTTGATGACATATCCCACTTCGATTAAATCATTGTGTACCGTTGTCCTTGCAATGTTAGTGACATCCACTACCTCGCAGACGTTTAGCGAGCGTACCCTTGATGATGCCCTTAGTCGTCATAGCTGGGCCTTCATCTTTCAAATCAAACCTTGTCAGCTCTGAATTTATTAACCCAATTGCGGACGATTCTAATAGTCATAGTACCATTCCCATAAACGATGCAAGTGTCCTTTGCACTTTTACGTTTTTTTAAAGCAAGCCAGCGTAACATGCCGCAAATGCTTCTTTCGAAAAAGTTTTTAAACAAGACTTTGTCATCAACGCAACATGCTTTGAAAGAACTTAGACCCCTCTGATATCGATGCTATAAGCCTGCATTTTTACAAACAAAGCCCGCTCGAGGTAATAGGTGATGAGATGGGGAAAAAACTTATCGGACACACCTATATTTAATTAATTGTTTAAGTAGTTATTTATTTATTGGCTAATTAATAATATATATATATATATATTTACTTATGCATTCATCCACTTATTATTTACAGCGAATTGCGAAGCAATTTATTTATCTGACAGCCGTACAAACTATCAGCTTTATAATCCTTGTCAGCCGCGTTATATGGTTCACTGGTTTGATCCACTATTGGATTCTATTAGAGTCGTTAAAGGCGCTACGGTACGGGCGTGTCGTTAGTATCCTCTCCACGCTTTTAAGTCGGACTGTATTTTCAACGCATACTTTTGCTTTTATATTTATCACTGAAGCATGGGAGTATGAAACATTTTCAGCACCTAGAAAAAAGCTTCAGGGAACTCGTAGAGTCTGTACAATTTTGATTGGCATCAAATTTCGGATTGATTTCGCCATGTCAGTCTGTCCGTCTGTGTAATATTACTTAGAAATATTGTTCTGAGCGCAAAAATAAAAATTTCAGTTTCACCTAAGGCAGTTTATTGGAAGTTTTTGCATGCGGGTTGATATAGAAAATGGTTTAAATTGGTCGCAGGAGACGCCTGCAGTACCGCGTGAACTGAGAACTATTTTCTGAAAGGTTTTTTGCTCTTTACTTGCAAAACGCAGCAAATTCGAACGTATATAATAGGGCCGTTGCTGTTGTACCTACGTGTGGTTGTACATATCCAATATTATCAAAATTTCTTTTTTTGGCGAATTATCAAAAGCGAAGTTAAAGAGCCTCAGAAAGGAAATGCATTCCCTCCAGTATTTGGTAGGATATTATAATATAAAGAAACTGTCCAACCCTGTACTAGCTGTGGTAAATAACATCTCGTTCGCAAATATGTGAATATAGCTTTCGAAACTACAACGGAGGATGAAAACGGGCAAATTGGCCAAAGGAAAGACTTAAAATGCAAGATCAAGTGAGAACGTATTTGCTTTCCTTATTTTCCACTCATTACTCATAAGCTACAATGGAGTTACGCGATAAAAGCTTCTACTTTTTCCAGCAAAAAGAAACCACTATATAGGAAGTGGTGAAAAAGTAGTTCCATCCGAACCATATTCAATAGCTTTTGCCCTTAGGCCAAAACGCGCTAAAGTACCAAGTTTGATCGCAATATCTCAAAATTGGAGGTTGCAGGTTGAACAAAAATCCAGGATGGACAGATAGACAGGCGGCAGCCTAAATCAGTTCAAATAGTGGCTCTGTATTGCACGATATAATACAATATGGATCTATCCCAGATATTTTTGGATGTTCCACACATTCTCGTAGACTTGGTACACCCTTTCACTACAAATGGTATGAGGTACAAGAAAAACAAATCTTATACTCTAAGTACTTTAAATAAAAGCAACGTAGAAAAATACCTTAATTCAAATATAAATAAATAAACAAATTAAAACTCAGAGGAAGAGAAAAAACGAAAATAAAACAGCTTTTGTCCGTCAAAACAAATAAACGGCCTAACGCCTCTTACTTTATGAGTATGAGCTTTATGAGTGTAGGACGGAATCATACCAGTGGGTAAGCATAAGCTATCAACGTTGACATATATAATAAATCGAATTCACGAATAACAAAAACATGAACGTTTGATTAATATTGGAAAGGTTATGACGTAAGCAAATATTTAAGTCTTCAGTTTTTTTTTTCTTGCTAACGTAAGCGATGTGTAGATATATTAAATAGTTTTATAAATTCTACCTCAAGAGAATCGCAACAGGGATAGATTTGGTCTTTATACTGATCAGTGGATGATCACCCAAAAATTGATTTTCATATAAAATTAAATACACCACTGGGCTACAACCAAAATCTACCCGTGATAAAAAGAGTAAAGGCTTTCGTGTTCTGATGGATAGTCCGGCTCGCAAAAACAAGGGTTAATTTTGGTTTCTCTATTACAAATAACAAAATACATTTGCTGATATCGAGGACTAAGGTCGAAAGTTCGTTTCAATTCTATACGTAGTCATAAGTGTATCATATGTGCTGAACGCAGATTAAATTATTTGCAAACACCATTAACTTTTCCAGTTAACTATTGTAACGCGGGGTTGTTTACTTAACAAGAACCAGAACACAATTTGGAAAAGATGTCACCTTCGAAGCACGTCATCTTCCAGCTCTTTGATCGATTGGTAATCATGTCTGAAGAGAGGTGTTGAGAAAAAGAAAATTGTCCCTTTCGTGTGGATCGAGCCGTTATCCGATGGAAGCTACAAAGTATAAGAAATTATCCGTGACAATTCAAGTGCAGCTGTCCCCATAGGAGCTAGGTAAGGATAATACATTAGGCGATCGCCCAATGCAAATGTCTAATCCAGACAAAGGGTTTACAAATGATGTTTAGATTTATAAATTTGACTGAAATCTCCGTTAGAAGTAGAAGGACTATTGCGGGTGATAGCCGTATTCGATTCAATGAATTTCTATTGTATTTGAGGTAATGAGGTTCTTGCTTAGTAGAGTCCTATAGAACTAAAGAAATCAATTGCAACGTTTCACGAAAATACTCGAATTCAATACAAAATCTGATCGTTGAAGATAGTCCCTAATTGGATATTACATTTAATCTTGAATGCGTTGAAAATGCGCTAAAATTTATTCGTGGCATAGCCTAATTAAAAGAATTTTCCGATGCAGAAAGAACATTATCTCCTAACGTCCAAACCATTAATCAAAATCTATAAGGTTTTAAAAATCGCTTGCAAAGCATCAGAAAGGCCTTTGATATATATAAAATAATGTTATTGTCTTATGAGTAAAACAGTCGAGCTCGATCGGAATATTACAAAAGAATGATACGGCCACCGGGAGTGCCTTTTGAACTAAGAACAAAAATATCACAAAAATACCATTTTGTGGCCAAGATCATATGCCTCCACTCCATATAGATTTGAGCTTCATGAAAAATTTCGCCAAAGTTTTAAGAAAAGAAAGCTAAGAGAAAAGTTTCGTAGAACTAGTGAAACGCAAAATAAAAAGGGAAGTCTCTTTGAAGTCCTCAAACCACCAATGTCTGTAAAAACGGCAGATTTAATGCTATGTAAAGCTCTCCGGGGTTCCTTTGGAAGGATAGCAGTAAATTTTCTGAGAAAAAAGGGTTTGCTACCATAGGTTAATTAAGATAACATGTCATTGAAAATACATTTTCTGCAGCGTAATTTTCGGAGAAGAACGGTGCATCAAGAAATTTCGTATAGGGATTAATAATGTGAGGTAACATTTTCCTCTAAGACGTCGACAGACTGCTACTGGACTATAAAGAGAGATGCTTTAGAAGGAAACTATATGATACTGGGTAAGAAACGTATGCAGAATAATATGCCATACGGCTTTCGTTCTAGAAACTGCTTGGAATAAGTTGCAATTTTGTTATAAGGACTTCGTTTATCTGCGATATTTGGGATAATAAGTAATAACTGATAGAGAAAAAGTATTTCGAACTAAAATGTTATCTTAAGAAACAATTTCGACTTATTTGCATTCAGTAGAATATAAAAAATTTGCTTTAAACGGAAACACGAAAAAAAGCTGAAATTTACTGTAATTAATTATCGAGCAAAAAGAAAAAAAAATTGATCATTGATAACGAATTATAAACATTAATCATTTATATATAGCTCTATTTTCAAAGCCTTCCACCTTTCCTCTCGACAAATGCACAAAACAGACAATTTATGGCTCCTAAGATAAGGTTGGCATTTCATTTTTTAATTATCCATAACTTAACAAATGCCATTTAGCATTGAAAAGTATTTAAATGTTAACGATTTTTTATACGTTGTTAACGGAATGTGCGAAATTCATCGGTATATTAAGTATAGAAGCAGGGAAAAACACTTAAGCCTACACCATCCCCTAGATATTCATACAAAGACTTTTCAAAATAAGGTTTTACGTGGGAATTGCCTGAAAAAGTGGTGCGAATCATTTACCTAATTTCACTAAAATATCAGACACCAGAACAAATGACGAATAGAAGGACATACGGACAGACAAGATTAGAATTTAGAATCACTTACTGAATACATTGCTTTACTGAAAGATGAATCTCTCACAATTCTTTCTGGGCGTTGCATGTGTACGCACCAACTTAATATAATCTGATATAAGAAATTGTAGAGGATATGATAGATAAATTTAGGAAAGTATTGTTTCGACCCGATTAGAGTATTGGAAGTAATTTCTTAATGTGACTTAAAGCATGGATGCTTTCAAAAATTTCCAAGCATATATTAAGGCCTTTGTGTACTTCTAGTTTTCTTGCATACTTTAAGGCTTATAAAGTACGGCTTCTACCTGTAGATTTTCTTTAAAGCTGTTAACGATGTTACATATTGCACTTGCATTTACACGGCGCACAATATACATATTTCATGCCAAGCATATAATGATTTGTAGTCACACTTATTGCCCTGGTCAGGGTATACGTTTCTTACAATTTTCCTTTTCTCCTTACTGGCTTTTGTAGTTTTTTCCTATTTTAATTTTTTACATTCATTATTCAGTTTCTTTTTTCTCCCGTTCCTTATTCTCACCGTAAATAGTATTATATATCTATTATTTGCTCGAGAACACCGATATCCGTTAAGAAAAACTTCCATACATTTACAGCAACATTTAACCAACTAACATGCATATGCAGTCAGGCAAATAAGCAAGCAAGCAAGCAGGCACAAGCTGTCGAAGAGGCAGACATTGGGGTAAAATGTTTCAACATTTATTTGTAAGTGCAGAAGTGTGAATATAATTTGTTTGCATATCCGGTTTAGTATCCTCAACCCCCTTAAATTACGTTCATTACATTTCTTTCGTTCTCTTCTCTCTTCTTTTTTTTTTTTTTTTTGTGTTGCTCTCCCACTACATTTGGAAAGATTATCTCTATCAGGCACTTTTCTACGTCGCTTTTGTGAACTGCTTATTATATGTTTGGTGTTGAACAGTCATTGTGGTCGCATTTCTTTTCTTGTTTTTCTATGTAGGTATGTACACGTTTTTTGCCGTTGGTTAATTTATTGGCATAACACTACGTTGTCCAAGGTTTTTTTTATTTTTTTTTTTTGTTTTGTCTTTAGGGGTGTTTCTCCTCCGTATTGTTAGAGATTCCATTTTTGTTTTTTTTTTTATATATATATATAAGTTTTTTCCTTATTATTATTATTATTATTTTTCTTTTTTTTTTATATTTAAAAGCCATAATTTATCTGAAATTGACACTTAATGAAGTATAAATATGGCCTCGGACAATTTTAAATGATTTTTATGTGTTGGCCAAAAGGATGTTAAGAAAGAAAAAAAAACTTTTACAAGCATTTTTCCTTTTTCTTGCATAAATCATGTTCGTGAATAAAAATTAGCTTTCACGGCAAAAAAAAAAAAACAATTTCAAGGACATAAGAAGGCAGGCAGGCAATCGACCTCAATAAAAACAACAATTGAAAATGTTAGTAATCGTCTAAGCTGATCATTATATACGCTACAATTTGTTAAATTGAATACTTTAGGCATTTCTCTACGTAAGTATACATAGGTTTATAGATAAGAAACTTTTACCTTGCTTGGCTTTATTGTATGAAAATGATGAAAAATATTTTGGTCAACGTGTATCCGATCGTCAGCTATAAACTTTCTCAATCTCACTTATAATTTGTGAATGCTACGGCTTTAAAAATCTTCCCCTTTGGTGGTGAGTCATTCATACGTCGTGCATTTTTTTACATCTTCGCATAAGCCAAAGCATTAAGCAAAGCATGTAAAAATAGGACTTTATGTTGCCTTTTTCGATATTTGATTCGCTTTTTGAACGTCGTCGCCCTTCAGTCAATTAATTGTTATTCACAGTGTAACTTTTTTACCAGGTTTTACCAGCTAATAATATGCCAGACTGTATTTGCTTCGCCAACAAGAAGCATCGCTTTCGGGCCGAACCAATTTAGTCTCACCTCCTCGCCTATAAAAATTGTATAAAACTATTCAGGAGACGTACAAGGGGAG
>NW_023998444.1:2397626-2483267 GCF_014805625.2 Glossina fuscipes
ACAAGGGGAGATGAATGCATATTTTTGATACATTTATATAAAAAAGATTATATATTACATTTCAACCAAACCATTTGTATGAATATATATGGAAAGAGAATATTCTTTTTTTTTTTGGAAAATGATGATATGTCTAGATCTGAGCTTAAATTTTTACCCCCGAGATTATCAAAATACATGCACTTGCCATCCCTAGTCGGGTTACAATGAACACAAGATTTTCCTCTGTATCATCCAAATAAAGAGAAAAAGCTAATAGTGAATTCTTTTTATATAGCACGGAAATCGATCTTTTCGTTGATAAAAAGTATTTTTGCGTTTGACGTCAATGCTTAAACAAGGCCTTCTCTGCTGTTTACAGGCGGCCGTACTACTGAGTTTCTTTCATAGGCGGACCCTAAATGATCCCTGTAAAAGTATGTGGTTCACATAGACATACGGAAGGCTTTTTTGTCTTCCTTTTAACATTACTTGATTCCTGGTTTCACCGCTATTCATAGACTATCTGAGGCAGAGCGCTGAGCAATGTGCTTTAAATACTTTAAGCCGGAGTAGAAGCCCTAGTTGACAATGCTTTAAGACCTTAGGCTTGGAATTTATTTCTCGGGCTAAATCAGTAGTAATAATAATAACATTTAACACGTTAAATGTACCAAAAATTTTCTTCGTACTTCCCCTGGAAATTGCTAGATGAAAACGAAAGCAGATTCACGCTAAAATTAAACATCCAGTTGGAAGTGATTGGAATACTGCGACCTCACTCAAAAGAATATAGACAAAGTAATTAAGGCATTTTGAAATTAAATTTGCATTGCTTGGAAAGAATGTCCGTTCGACTTCGTAGCAAATTTATACGATTAAATAGAAATAGCTTTACGTTAAACCTACTTCTCTACTTAAGGTTATTAGAGCAATGCAGAGTTATCCAACGGAACGTAGATAAAAAAAATTAAAGCATTTTTAAATTATAGATATTTCGTCGAAACTCTAATTGGTCGCATCAAAGATAATTTTATGCTAACGTTAGTTCCCATTTAACGTTATTAAAACACTGTAAACTTATCCAAAAAAATATAAAACCTCTAATTTCTTGTGTTGTGTGGTGGGTGTGGGGGGTGAATTCTCTGTCGGACCCTTCAGCAAATTTCTTGATGGAAATAGAAATGGTTTTAGGCTAAATTTATTTCTCTACTGAAGGCTACTTAGACACCGTCACCTTATCCAAAATGATATAGATAAGCCTATTAAAATCATTTAAAGTTACAGGCAATGGTTACAATCAATTTAATTAGTAACAAACATAAAAATAAACATTATATCAGATTTTCCTGAATTAATCGTTACGGACTTGATCAAAGAAGAATGGTTAAGATCACTCCTAAAGAAGAAGTCATTGGATTATATTGTTTCACACCTTTTTTTGTTAAATCTGACTGTTTCTCATCTCTGTAACATCTGAGTTATCCGAAATTTCACAAGTTTAAAAGTGAGTGCAATCCAGAAACGCTATAGAGACAACATAATTTAGGCAGAAACTTAGACAAAGTCCCTATTTAATCAGATAAGATTTTGCTATAACACTGAGCCCTCGCTTTTTCAGGCGTTCATCAGTCTTTAAGCAAGCAGGGATAAGCGTCACGATATAATATTTAAAATTTGTCATAACAACATTTCATTTTCAATTGCTTTTACGTATAAACAATATATATGTATATATATATCCACACTATAACTTACTTCAGCTTATTCAGAGTCCACCCACTCTTATATCCTTAGATGCCATTAAAAGTAGAATTTATTTTTTATGGAACATTTGCTTAATAGCATCTGTTTTGATAACACACTACGGCAATACATAAATGTGAAAATATATTTTATCAATTTAATGTTGACACCTTATCACAAAGTGCACATCTGTGAAATAACTTAAATTTCATTTCCTTTTGTATAAAAAAATATTACTCAACAAAAATTGAACAAAACTTCTTCGTTTCTCTTTGAAGAAAATTTGTTAAATTATATCCGTCACAGTATATATATATATATATATATATACATACATATATATATATATATAAAGAAAAAACATCTTTTACATCAATTTCCGGTATAACCAATTGAATAAAGAACATTTTTAAGGCTGTAATATAGAGGATACAGAGAGTAAAAATATAATAATCATGAGCTTAATATGCGTACAATGAAGCAAATGATGTAAGTATCAGCTGCATATGTAACACGTTCATTACGACGATGAGTCGGCTGAGAAATGATTACATAAGAAGAATGATAAAAAAAAAAAAATATTTTACTTTGCTGGCAATCACTATAAAGCTAAATTGACTTCGTTCCCTATACTCATGTGAAAATGAACTCTTACATTAAACGATATTCAAACAAAGTCGTCCTCTGATAGGCAAATGGCGAAGTAAAGAATTTTAGAGTGCTGTGGCGATTACTAGGCCTACGGATTGCTTTCGTTACCCATATAGTCAGAAATAAGTTTCTTGGGTTGAAGTTAAAGCCAAATTATTTAACTCTCAATTGATTCGTATGCGAGAGATACTATCGGTTTTTTCTGAATATTATTTTTCGTAGTTTCCTCATTACGCTTTTTTCACAGCACAGCGGGACTCTGAAAGTATTACAAAAGAAGTAAAAACATTACAACCATGTCCCACCTTTATAAAACCTACATCACTTGGCTTAATACAATTAGTCATACAACGACTTTAAAAAAAAAAATGTTATAACCATTTTCAATAGCGTTCGTCCTTAGGCCAAAACACGTCCCTGTGCAGAATTTCATTAAAATATCTCTACCCCTAGATTGAACACAAGAAAACAAGGCGGACAAATGGACGAAAAAGTTTCAGATTCATTTCATGAATGGATGGATATTATAAGAACTGTATCTTAAACACGTCCTACTGAGTATTGCACACATCCACATGTGCTTAACATATCTTTCTAGCACAGATGTAAAACAAAGCGGATAGATGAATAGATGAGCTTCAGAATCACTTTCTGAAATGATAGGTATAACAAAGGGTAGGTCTATCCCCAATTAATTGAAGGCTTGCACACATCCGCCAAAGTCTAATATATGCTCTTCTAACGGTTGTTTATGGCATAGAAATAATGAGAAACGTTTTATTGGTTGTAGGTGGGGTAACCGATCGAAAAAGTTAATATATCTCAAAGTTTCGTTTTTGCTTAATAGCTCTTAAAATTTTTTTAAAAAAATTTCTACTAAAAAAATCTCAAAGGACTTTTACCTATTCGTTGTTGTTGTTTCTTTCTTTTTTTACAAAGCCAATGAAGTGTAAAATTTTTGGTGTATGTGTGTTCAATATTTTAGTTTTTTTTTCCAGTTGAAGGTAATGAATTTTTTAACACTTGAGTGCTGATGAAGTTCAATTAAGTAAAACTAATTTGCTTTTTAAATAGTTACCAAAAAGATTTTAGAAGTGTATGAAAAAAATCGCTTTATAGAACTTTTTGTGTTTTTTAGCAAAATATCAGAAAAAGGCATACGGAACATATTTAAATTAAAATAAACTACAAAAAATATATAAATAGGAATACTATAATGTTCACCATTAACTATTGTAGACCAACCAACCGTTTTTCATATGCCAACTTTTCAAAATAAGACGTCATATGGGAAACGGTCGAAAAACTCCTCAGAACCGAAACATTTTTAATAGCTTTTATCCGTGAGCCAGGGCAGGTCGATCTATGTAGTCTCGTAACCATATCTCAAAAATTGTGGCCTTCACAAATATGCAATGCACGCGAACGGACAGACGGACGGACAAGCTTTCATCGCTGTCTTTTCTTCAATAAGCGATCTGGAATCGATCGGCAATACATCTCCAGCCTTTCTGGTCGTTCCATGCATCCGTATAAGCCTCGTATAGTGTGCACCCCCAGTGATATAGGGCATAATAACTTAATATTGTTAATTAGTAGCATATTTCATCAATGCAAGTGATTTGGTTCCGTTTTTTTTGCAATTTTTTTTGCCATCTACAGATGTAATTAATTTTTGGGAAATCTGATTAAATAATGCACAAAAGGTTTTTAGCATTACATATTGCGAGATGTAAAAAGTTAACAAAATTCTGAACGCAGTTCAGGATGATGTGTCTGTCAAACGAAAGCACAGTAAATCTTACACATTTAGAAAAAGCCACATGCTCTGCTTTACTCTGAACATGACATCACCAGAGTTAGTTTTAACATTGTCAAGTCTTACCAAGTTGTTCATATCCTTTTCAATACCCTTTCCAATCAAGCGGGAAACTAATGATCCCGCTTTAAGCACAAGCCCCCTTCGCTCTCTTATTTTGAATATGAAATCCTAAAGGTTAACATTAACCTTTCCAAAGATTTTCATCAGAGGATTTCTCATATATATTGACTAACCACGCGCCTTTAATTGGAAACGTTTACAGTTTAAATTAAAAAATTCAAAACGGGTCGGCTAAAATGTTAAGTGTAAGCAGAAGTACTGCTGAGGAATGCAATTGTTTTGTAGCAAATGCTTGAAAATTTTATTTGTAGAATACACTGTCTTTTTACCTTGTGCCCGCATAACCATTACTATAACTAGAAGATAACCCAGCTTTATTAACAATGTGTGCCAAATCTAAAAGAGACCGCGCAAATAGAAGAATATTTTTTTAAATTTTTTTTATTAAGTATCACATCATTCTTAGGGTATTTGACGCAAATTATTGCTTGGCGGAGACCGGCAGTAATTGAAATCAAATTCTGAAGGAAGGAAACATCAAAGATATCAGTGTTTTTTTCCAGATTGAAAACTATTCTATGAGTGATTCGCTGCTTCACTGTCAAGATATTTCAAAAAAACTTTTTAAATTAAATCTTTATCCGAATATATATGAATTTTCTTCTTTTCCTCCAATAACTACCCATATCTCTGGTTTCAAATCAAACGTCAGATTGTATCAGCGTAGTAAATGTTTTTCAAAGCTAATTAAATTAATTAACTTTTCAAGTGCATCAATCGGAAAAATAATAGCAATTGTTATAAAAATAGAAAAATGATTTCACAAATAAAAAAAAATAAAAAAAAACGGGAGAAAAACGCACCGCAACTAAAGCGAGTGAATTTTTATTCTACAATTTTTTTTATACCCAAAAACCATGCAAATTAAAACTTTTCGATATTTTTTACCTTTCGTCAAACAAACTTTTAAATGTGAATTTTAAAATTTATTTGATTGTCAGGCGAAATTAAAGTTTAAATATTTATGTTGATAAGTTATTAGCAAAAAAAAAACAAAAAAATAAAGCGAAAAATAAAAGTGTTAAGTGCAGCATTGTAAAGTTTTGCGGTGAGAATGTAAATGAAGTGATTTTAGTGAAAACTTTTTTTGGGGGAGAATATTGAACAAAAAAAAAAAAAAAAAGTCAAAAGTTAATTATTTATTTTCGCTTTTGTTTTACTAATTTTTTTATTCAAGCGTTTTTCTTTTCTATTACTTTTTTTTTAACATAGACCCTTCTGCGTGAATTTTTGTTCTTATTCACGCGGATACGTGAACCTCTTGAAGAAGAAAACTTACATACATTCATTCATTATTATCATAAAACTTGATGATTCTCGTAAAAATTATGTTTTCATAATATTTCGTTGAATTTTCAAACTACATTAAAAAAAAAATAAATAAATAGAAGGAAACGAAAAAAAAAAAACAATGTTAATCCGAGTTTACTGAAATGCAGTAAGACGGATATGACCCAAATAAAGCATGTCGTTTATAGATCATTACAATATACGAGGAAGCATATTATATGCCCGCAATCAAATTGAAATTTATAGATAAGAGCTCTCGTTACCGACTTCCTGCTTAGTAAGGCAATATAAAAATATTATTATTAGGGGGAGTTACGTAAAGGATAAAATCATCGGTAGCAAATTATGAGATTTTAGTCAAGAAATGATGCATTTTCTTACATATCGAAGAGCTTTATTATCTTCATTCGGCTTTGCTCCACTTGCCATGTTAATGTTGCATGTACATGCTTTAAATACGAATCCATTCAATAATTATTTCAGATATATATCTCGAAAATATTTACTTGAAAATTTTGAGGCTATATACGATCTTCACTATCATTAAATTCCAAAACGATTTGCTTAGAGTTTTTATTAGAAAGACAGCAGAAAACACTGACAACACAGACTAATCAAAATCTAGTACGAGATATGTTATATTGCATGAAACTTTTACTATCGGATATCAGTAAGAGAAAATGACGTCAATGACGCGATTTGACAGCAACTACATTGACAACTAGGGCCATCTGTAAGCGAAATCCGGGTTCAGATTTATATGCCTGATACGCGTTTATGGGATTCTCTGTGTGGGCGTCTCAAAACATTAAAGGGATTACAGATGGAATCTGAAAAGAAACAGGAATAAGTTAAAAATACTTGGACTTTCTCTATTTCGCAGGGATCATGCTAAAGAATTCGACCTTAAAATATTGATATACATGTTAACTTTTAATTGTAGTGTATATGGTGCAGAGTAGAATGCAGTTGTAGATAAGGAAAAGCAAGCGTATGCTGACGCTGCCATTGCTGGTTACGCTTACGATACTGACACTACTGAAACATGCGGAGACGACATTTGTGGCTTCAGTGATGTTTTTTCTTTTTATATGCTTGAGCAGCTACTTAGGTAAGGGGGCCTATGAAGATGGAGACGAAGGAGGAGAATACCCTATTACTTTCATAAACCAGACAAAATTCTTTTCCTATGAGGCTTAGGGAAGGATAAGAAAAATCAAACGTACGCTTACGCTGCCATTGCTTGTTATGCTTACGATACTCATAGTATTGAAACATGTGCAGACAACGTTTGTCGTTTCAGTGAATTTTTTTTTATATACTTGAGCAGCCACTTAGCGAACATCCCCTACGAGGGTGGAGGCAAGGAATAAGAATACCCTATAAACTTTCATAAACCAGACAAATTTCTTGTCCCACTCAGCGAATACTTTTGCGAACTTCAGATAGAGCAGAAAAGAAAATAATTCGTTTTACTTTAGGAAATAAATTTTCGAATATGGTTTCAAAATTATTTGTTTCATTATTTTTATTATTATTATTTTTTTTTTTTTGTAGTAAAAGAAAGCTAATTTTCTTCTCGGGTTCTGCAAATGAACGATAGCATCAGTTACTTCATGCAAAGTTTATTTTTAATGAATTTCTTATCGGCAAAAAAAAAAAGAAAAGAAAATGAAGAAAATTTGCAATCAATTCAGTGAAAAGTTGTATTAATGCGACAAGAAATATATTTATAATCAAATCTATTAAAAAATCTTTGGTTGAGAATAATAATAACTGATTTTGAATTGAAATTTGATTAACAACAAAAGATAGTTATTTGCTAAATAAAAAAAAGTAAAAAATAAATAAAAAGTAAGACATGAATGCAGAAATGAGATGAAAAACAAGAGCAATATGTGCTTGCGTTTCAAGCCAAAGAAAATAATCTGTCTCAACAATTTCCTTATCTTTTTACATATCAACGTTATCGATACGTACGAGCGTGTGAGTAACTATTTCTTCTTTATCTCTTTCTCTTTTTCTTATGTATATTTTATTGTCTGCTTCACATACTCGTACATCATCAGATCATATTATGCAGATTTCCGATATAAAAATGTCTGAATGTTTTCAATAGTACATGATAAAAATTTATATATATATATATACATATATGTATACATGTAACCCTCCTACAACGCGGTCAATAGGTTCCTTGAAAATTCCGCGTTATAGGAAAATGTAGTAGACTTATAGCCAGTGCAAAAACGAGCGATATGTTCCTAATTGAAAAAATAGTTTTTATTTAAGATATTTTTCTATTTATCCATCTCACCATAACAACGTAAATTAATGCCAATTCATTTATTTAAATTGCGTAAAATAAAATAAAATCTGGAAAAACAAATCGAAAACGGAAACGTAATTTCAAATCTACTTAAGATTAAATTAAACCAAAATTGTTATCACAGTCTTCTACAAATCTCCCTCCTCGACATCACTTATTATAATATGAGTGTGTTTCAAACGTCTTGCTCATATTCGTCCTAATTCAAATTCAGAGCTTGATCGACTATGAGACTGATCCTTTTCAGCGATTACTGGTTTTAGAAAAATCTTTTATTGAAGTTCGTTTTCCCTTACTTCGTAAATCTTTATAGATTTCCTGATAGCGGGATAAGATTTCTTTTGAACATTTCTGCCCTATCCCCAGCCTAGAGGATCGTTTTCCAAAACATACTCTTCCAACTCCTTCGCCAGATTGAAAATTTTCTCTACACTTTTTAGTTAAAAGTTTTCAATTTTCGCATTGGAAAGATTGTCAGAGCTATCTTCAATCGATAATGCTTCATTTGTCATTGCCAATAAATCTGCTTCATTTATTTCGTCGTCCGCAACTAATTCTCGAATATCATACCCAGTAATTTCGTCGAATCCATCGCCTCTTATTACGTTCGCCATTCTCGCTACGTTTCTATATTTATCCTCTACTGGATTAGCAACAGTTTCCTGAACTGCTGCCTCCGGCAATAGTCCTTTCCAGCAAGCTCTCAGTGTTGATTGACAAATTTCTTTAAGTGACGTCCCAACGATTTTAACACAATTTAAAATTGAGAACTATTTCCAGACTTCCTTGACCGTTATATTTGATGATTCCATCTTTACTAATATTAGCCGAAACGATTTGCTATAAGAGACAATATACATGCAGTTAGGCGATCTTTCTTGCAAAATTAAAATATATAGTGTAAAAATCAAAGAGGCTAGATCTCGCAATCTGTTAGATAAACATATAATTCAAAATTAAAGTTTTTTCGAATAATATTTTGAAAACATCTTGAATTATAGTAAATTTTCCGCATTTTGCAATATTTGGCGAACCGCGTTGTAGCGAAATTGCTTTATGGAAGTACTGCGTTATAGGAGGGTTACCTGTATATTTATATACATATATATTTACATATCTCTATATATGCACATATGCATATTTACTTGCATATATTGAAGAATGAATATAGAAAGAAATGAATTTCATATATTTTACACATCTTTACACAACTAACGTAGACAGTTGTAGTAGTGGAGTATTGGAAAAATGATTTTATGCATTTCCTTTCCTTTCTATTTTTTTTTTTTCTTTTTTTATCTACTTATATACATATTTATAAAGTTATCTGGTATATGGCAATCGCTAAACATTTGCATGAAAGAAAAACCAGAAAAATGTACAGAATATATGTGAAACTGAAGAATTTTAAGAACGATCAGTTAAAGTGGAACTACTAACGCCCTATTTTTAATTAATAATATTGTTACGATAATATCGCAATTGATAAAATGAATCTGCACAACACGAACAATGGGTATAACAAAGAGACATTCAAGATGCTTTATCTGCCGAGGCAGCTGGAGGCTTGCGAAGTGATTAACAAGAATTTGCATAAGACTTCAGAGGTAGATGTGTTACAGGGAGTTAACGTAGGTTCCTGCCGTGAACGCTTGCCCCTACGGTGCCGGAGTGGGAAAGCGCCACTGACGCCCCGCAGGGAACTTTGAGATTCTATAGGTAGAAGGGTATTTACATGGAATTAGGTATTGGTAACTTAGTTGAGAAAGGGTATATAAGCAGAGGACATATTTGTAGGTGGCAAAGTCAGCCGAATCAAAACAATTGATTGCAACGGATAAGATCTGTAAATAATTGGCAAAAAGATCCCCTGAGTATAGACGTTTAACGAGCAGTTAAAGTAGTTATCTACCTACACTGCCCGATGACATACGGAGTGAAGAAACGTCGCTCAGGTTCTCGAACACGAACATATGGCGTCTCCAAGAGCGAGGCCTATCTAACACTATAATTATATAATATTCCCGTAATTTTGGGAGCGACCGCAGTCCCTCCAGAACACCCGCAATGGCTGTCAGGCCGAAACTGGAAGATTTCCTGAGGTGCTTCTGACATCCGTGGTACCGTGAAAATAAAAGATAGAAGAAGAATAACGAAAAATATATAACAAAAGACTCCGATCAGACATTCCATCAGATCTCATATAATATCGGTTTGGGATAGTGTCTTTAGACATACGGAACCAGTCACACGATGCGTATGGACATTGTATTCTCACTGGGCCGAGGAGGCATATCCTTATCTCCTAAATATAGTATATAAAACCTACGGTATCCTAATAGTCCCACTTTAGTGGCATGAACGTAAAATGCCAAAGGCAAAATGTCGATCTACCTATTGTTCAGAAAAGTTGAGTAGAGAATTCGAACTAAAAATGTGGTGGATATGATAGTAAAATTGCCTAAGTTAATCCATTTCTGGCCTTTGTAATGTAATAGGATCTCAAATAAAAACAAAAAACGAAAAGCGCATAAAAAAAAGGATTCGGTTAAAACCTTTAGAAAAATACACCCGAAGAAACAGCTTATTTGTCACCTATTTTCAGCTGTCCATAGCCAATGAACCTTTCCAATAACAATTTTATTACTCTATCTAAGCTGGAAGTATCACTAGCAGAGAAAGCTTTCGCAATTTCATTCTCATATGATATTATCGGGAATGAGGCAAACTAGTTTTCGTCAATCAAAATCAGAAAGACAGAGAGGGCTGTTTCTAACTTGCTGGGTCCCAAAACAGGTTAAGCTAAAATCTTGGATTATGCGATCAATAATGGAGATCAAAGATCCAAGAATAATATGTCGTAGAATCTAACTATTAGACGAGCAATGCTATTGTATAAAGTTGAGAATAAGAAGATTAATATCAAAATTTTCAAAGCTGTTGCCCAGCTCAAGTTGCCCAAATACTAAAAAAAAAGTTGCCATAAAACCAAAAACAAAAAGTTATTAATAACCGTCTAAGAAGAAGTTGCACAAAAAATTTGCCAAAACACCAAAGACGAGATGTTTTCATTAAGTTGCCCGGGGGCTAAAGCTATTTACAAAAAATTTATTACACTACGAGGCAGGCTTTATAAAGTTGTGATAAGTAAAACAGCATTTTGGTTACCCTATCAATTTGCGCATCATCGAAAGAAATGTAGAGGAACTATTTATTATCTCTTATGAGAACATAGGGCATAAAATGAATTAGTGTCAGTCGAGCAATAAACTTTTAAAATTTTCTATTTTCTATTTAGTAACCTATTGCCGTTAATGATAATGGTAGTATAAAGAGCGGGTTGAGTTGGAGTTACTTGCTTTAAAATCGTGCTTTTAGTTCCTCATGTCAAGTGATCGAAATTATATGTATTTTTGGTGCGCTCCCATCAATTTGCTTATCATGCAAGAAGGTGTAAAGGCACTATTCTCTATTTTGACTCGAAGCACTTATCGATCAAATTATGAATTTCAAAAGCTCTGTTGTTAGTTGTTTTTGTGTCACGTCGGCGAGTTTTTAACACCGAATTTAAATGTAAGGTCAGGCAAACAAGAAGCAAGAGGAAGGTTTTTTTTTTTTTGGTCAAAAGAGAATTTCTGGAATTTTATCTGTAACTGCCGCTAAGAAGCAGTAAAATGAATAAAAAAATTTAAAGAAATCGTAGAGCAAACTAGTTTTGGAAAGTTAAAGTCGAGCTGGTAGAAGTAACCGACTGGTGTACCTTACCATGTTCAAGAAAGCCTACGAAGAATAATTCAAATCATAATACAATCGCCGAAAAGTGTAGCTTGTCTTTACTCTGGCCTACTACTACCTCTGGCTAAGTATAAAAAAAGAAATTCTAAAGCTTATTAAGTGCGTACGAATTGTTTGTACTAAGTGCACACACTATGTTAAGTTGAACATGCTTGAATATTTTGCGTGCGCAATAAATGGTAAAAAAAGTAAACGTTAACAAGTATACATATATAGTTTTGTAAATTTTATTATTGTTGTTGCTTTTATGTAGATTATAAAAAAATTGTCAGAATACATGTAGAGATGAGTGTACGGTTGACAAATAAAATTTCCCTAAGATTTCTACGAAATGATTGCTGAAAAGCTATTTATATATTGTGGCATTGTTAAATCAGAGATTATACGGTGTTCACAGACACCGAACTCTCGCACACAATCCCCTACCCACATTTCCTTCCTTCTTTTACTTCGAAGAATGAAAATAAGAAAAGAATTTATTTTGATAAATTTGTAATTTATTTTATGCATTGTGTTATGCATTTTGTAGAAAAATGCAAAACAACAACAATTACAAAAGGGACATTCTCTTCGGTTCAGGTTGAAGTATTTACTTTCGATCACAATATTTTTCTTGCATAAACTAGAAAAGCACTTGATATTCTTTTCATACGCACAGACATATACATCATGAAACAGCCCCGGTCAACATATAAATATTTGCTACCCGCTACCGAGAGATTGGTGACATATTAACTTTGCCGTAACATTTGCAACACCCGAAAGTAAGTAAGCTTTGTAGACCTCATATTCTATATGCTATTATAATCTTTATCAGTATGAAATTCTGAATCGATCGGAATACGTCTGCGTGTATCGTCCATTCGTGTGTCTATCTGTCCGTTTGTTTTCTTGGCGACGGCAACCCCGCCTTGGAGAATTCATCGAGTGTATCAAAAGTCGCTTACTTGCAGATTTCTTTGCTAAGAATTCAGTTACAATTAGGCCCAGGACTGAACAAATAGGTCGGTAAGTTGTTGAGGATGTCAGCGTAGTTCCTAGTATGAATTGTTACCTTATGCATGTTGGGTTGATATCTGCCATTTGTATATTAAATATCCAGACGACTATTAGCTGGATAATCGAAATGCAAGAGTACATCGTTGAACCTAAAGAACTATAGGATAAAACTATGCCATTTTACGCTAATACCATGTGCCGTTCTTTATTACCAAGGAGTAGCGGTAGAATTTCGATGGAGAAAGCTTGTGAGAAGTAACTGTTGGATGCGAGCCTTCAGGAAGTACTCATCGCGGCTGTGGTTGTCCCCAAACGCAGAAGCATTTCATAATGAGAAGTGCTTCACAGGCGTCGCCTTGTTCAGAGGAGAAGGTTTGATTCATTAACCCAAATTTCCATACCTGAATGTTTCGATATAGACCTTCTCACTTCCCTTGCAAGCTGGAGCGTGCGGGAAATCATTTTTATCTTAATCAATAGGTCTGCGGACCGACTCCAATTAAACAATTAAAGCGAGCACAAAAGTTAAACATAGGGACTAGCTGTCCTTTCGCTGGTCTGTCGGTTAGTTTCACTGTTCCATTGTCTGTCTGTCCGCCTTTCTGTTCGTGTCTCTCTTCCACCTATCTGTGTGTCTGTGCGTCTGTCTCTCTGTCCGTCCGCATAACATCTTTGTTAAACACATACTTGATAGCCCAAATGTGAATACCGTCTTCGAACTTGTCAGAATCAGACTAGCATTGAAAATGAGTGAAATCGGTCAAACAGTGCATCCATAGTGCAACTTAGATCGAGAAAAACTCTCTTTTTGCAAGCAGAACAAAATAATTACTTACACGCTACATTAGGTACAACGATAACCATTTGCTAATGGATTCTGTTCGGAATTTTTCTAGCACCTGTATAAATATGAAACAAAAAAAAACTGATGCCACGCCTATTCGGATTATAGAATGTCAAAAATTGAATTTTTGCAGACCGTTTCTTTCAAGAAAAATAATTAGGTGTAAAGGATCGAGCTAAAGCTTCAACAAACATTTGAACCTCAGAACTTAATTTTCAAAAGTTTTTAATTTTGCACATAAAATGTATTTTCAAAATTTTTATTTACAATTTTAACTAAAATTTTTCTTTTTCGTATACAAACTTTTCTTCTTTGCTATGTAATCTAAAACTTCATAGGCATTCTATGTACGGGGACGAGTTTAATTGTTAACAACCGGATATGCTTGACCTACTGCTTTGTGTCTGCACGTGAGCACATGTTTACATACAGTGCATGTATGGATGTAGTAAATTCACGCGTTTATGGCTGTGCATATACGTACGACTCCTAGCATTGTTGTTAACTAACAGCAAAAGTTTAATAACAGAGCTTCAAAAGATTGCTGCTGCTTTTATTGTTATTCTTGTTGTTGTTGTTGTTGTTATTGTTGTTATTGTTATTGTTAGTTAGTTAGTTACAGTAAACTCATACACACGCCATCGGACTAGTAAAATAAAAATTTTCGCATCCTTTACAACGATTGCATAACGTTTGCATGCATTCTATTTATATTATATATGTATGCATGTATATAAGCTGTTACCCATTCATCTGCCATGATTTCGCTATAAACAAGATATGTCGCGCAATTATTTGCAAGTGTTCCTACTGTATGACCTTACCTGCTATATATCGTATAAGTGCCTGCATAACAATCTTTGCTTCTCTTTCTTTCGACTTCCATCACTTCATCCAATTTCTCAGCTCAGTCAGCCGTAATCATGTTTCACTTTGTACACGTTTATGAATGTATGCGCGTCTCTCTCAATGCTGCTTATATATATATATATACATATATATATATATATGTTTGTAGATGTTTAAATTTTTGTAATGTAACACATTGAGTGTTTTATGTTGGCAGTTTTCTGACTTTATACTATCCATTCGTTCTTTTGCTGTTTTTTTTTTTTTTACTTTTACATTTACTCTATGCCCGACGTTTCTTTTTATCCTTTTTATATATATTCTGTGCTAACAAATTTCGCTGTTTGCTGTTATTTTCTGTTTATAGAAAAAAAATGTTTTTAAAGGCGTCTTTATGTTAGTGTGTACGTATGTGTGTGTGTGTGTTTGTGTGTATCTATTTATGTGTGTACGCAACTGGCTGGAGGGGCTCTTTTCGCGATTAAGAAAAAAAAAAAAAGAAAAAACAGCAACTACGCGAGCCTGAACAAGTGATTACTCAATAACTTTAACGTTAACGTTAGTAGTTTTCCCGGTTGTTAAGTTTAGTCGCACGTTTGCCACGTTCAACATCCTGTAAAAGTATTCGGTCATCATCCAAGTTCATGTAAATATTCGTAAAACACATTTTGCATGAGTATATAATTTTCTTAAGCTCGTATGCTCGCAGCGCACGTCTTGCAACCATAAATATAGTGCGCTTGTATTTATGCTACAATACTTAAAAAAAAAAAAAAAAGGAAAAACACTCACATCCTCAACATATGCTATAATTTTCTAGGAAAAGATTGTTAAAAAATAATACCGTTTCTGTACTTTTAGAGTTTATTATTATTAAGGTTTATAACAGAAATAAGGAAACTGTTTAATAATCATTTATCCAACTTTATGGGAAAACTTAAATTCAAATTATAAATAAAGACTAATGGATATTAAAAGGACGGAGATGAGATGATACGCCGTTAAGGCAGAAACTTTCATTTGTCAGAATATCCATTGAATTGAAGGCTTGCAAATGAAGTATTCAACTAAATTAAAGGATAACCGGCACATAGAGGATGGAAGCACTACCTTAAAAGGAGAAGAAGAAGAACATGTTGGTTTGTTAACAACCAATCGGTTTTAAGTTTTATTTCTTTAGACAACTTTGTTTATACACAATTCATTACGAAGGCATCTTCGGCCACTTAGACAAATCTTTTTCTATTGATATTTTTAAAGAATTGAATGGGTTCATGTCTGGACAGTGTGTTGTTGGCAAGTCTCCTATATAAAAAGCGATTTTCT
Source organism: Glossina fuscipes (assembly GCF_014805625.2). Lineage (NCBI taxonomy): Eukaryota > Metazoa > Arthropoda > Insecta > Diptera > Glossinidae > Glossina > Glossina fuscipes. The sequence continues at coordinate 2,413,377 of NW_023998444.1, forward strand.
TCCATATGGATGCTAATTATTCCTTTAACCATTTCAATTGGCAAGTTATGGAGGCTTTCTTTCCAAAAGACTTATCAACGCAGATGTGAAGCCTTTCTTTCCAAAATAATTATCAGCGAAGGTGTGACGACAATTCCTACATTCCCGAGCCAACTTTTAGCTTTGGGGAGAAGAAACAATCTTTTGAAATTAAATGCGTCGAGCAATCATCTTTCACATATTTTCGTCACAACAATCTTGAGCCGGCGCATTATGTCGATGAGACATAACTTCTTTCTTCTCACCTGTTTCCGTTTTCCCGAACTTTCTGCCTTCAACTTCAACTATTAATACTATTATTAATTTAGCGAAAGGAATAAATGTTAAAACTAAAGTCTTAAAGTTAAAACTAGAATCTAAGTTGTCTACACTCTTGCCTTTCTTGAGTCCGTTACCTTCTTCGTTGCCGCTTGCTTTCACTGTGCTTTTGCTTTTGGAGTGCATCTAACCGCCTTCAAAATTCTGGTTTATTATGTCTACACTAAGTCCACAATGCATTGGGAATTTGTATTCGAACATGTAATATATTTAGTCCGATATAAGCAGACGTGGTTAGTTACACTCCGCCAGTTTTTGTTATATTTAAAACTTGATTTAGTTTGTATGTGAATGTGTGTGTGTGTGTGTGTATCTTATTTGAATATACCAATAGATTCTGTTATCCTATGAAACTTTACTCAATCAACGACTAGCTCTTACTTTGGTGAACTTGAGTGATGTTTTCGTCAGTGCTGCTACGGCTAACAAATTTCAGTGTGGTAAACGGAGACTGTAATATGGCTCTACACACTCTTTAATTCAAAACTCAAACCTTTCAAAAATAAATCCTTAATAGCAGTATAGTGCACGACGTTTTGCATTTACACAAAAGAAAACTCCCTTCGAATCGTCCCAAACGTTTGACAAACGGCAAATGCGCGCCAAAAAGAGTTGAAATTTTTATTAACATGTTCAGGTCGGAAACTTTTCAGTTAACATACATATATTATGTCAGAAATGCTTCCTCATCGCTACGTATAAAGCCATTTCTTTAAAGAAAGTAGAACAGAAACGTTGTTTACTTTTAAGCGAGAACCATTAAAATTGTGTTGCCTACTTTTCGTAATAAAATAAACTTTTTCTCTTTCTTAATAAAAGAGAAATTATGTGGAAGTGTTGAAGAACTTCTATAAAAAAAAAAAGAAAAAAAAAATGGCTTAAAGCTTCTTAGAACTCTACGAAAAACATCTTATGTATAAGAATATATAAGTTTGGCGTACTTTAAAACTTTCCCATTACTTTTATGTAATAAAGTAAAAAAAAAGAAGAAAAACTTAGACGAGGTACACAATATTTATTGCAAGTTAGACAAAAACTTTTACTTTCACAATTTTTATACCCTCAGCGAATTGGTAAGAAAGCATAAAGAATTTCATTCCCCTAAACAATTCATATCTGTTCGTTACGTTTTGCCCATCAATTTATTATGCTAGTTGAAAAGATGCCTGTCTTATTTCATACGGCCTTAGTTAGTTTTTGCATAAGCTTAACGTTAAGGCTTACCAATCACCACTGGTGCAAATAAAAATTGCAGTTACATCCTGAAAATCGCAGAACATAATGCGTGTATACGTTTTGGGAGCATTTCAATTGTTAGGGATTTGCATGAGAGATTTCTATTCAGCGAAAGTATTTAGTTTCATTACGTTTCGAATAAATAACCTTCAAAGATAATCGTGTTCATCAGTTTATTAGTGGCAGCCTTCGGTAATAACCTGCTAAGTGCAGTGTGAATAAATTTATAAGGATTCGTTTTTAGTAAAACGCATCAAATCAGGGTTAAAACTCAATCAATTTCATGCTTTTTCTCTTTCTCTCTCTCTCTCTCTCTCTCTCTCCTTTTCTCTGTCTCCCTCCTATTTATGTTAAGATTAGCAAAACATTCTCATTACAATTAATTAGAAGTAAAAATTTATTATTTTAGTTATCGACTTTAGTATCGACTCTTGATATTTGTTTAGTGTTATATATGCAGTACTTTTTAGTTAACAGAGGTACTCTTAATAAGACCTTATAGTTATTGGAAGAGTTCATCATTATCTATAATGTTCAGTTTTAAAAAATAGTTACATAACAATCATACAGTTTTTCAAACAGTCCATCGCTAGCCACAACTTCTTTTCATTTTTTACATCCGTATGGATTTCGCTAAATACAGCATCGAAAGGTCATCAGGCGTAATGGAAACAAGCACCAACTAGAAGTATTAATGTCTGCTAAAAGCATCGGGTATGGTGGCACACTCCGTTTATTTCAATGCTTCCGTTACTACCAAGTTGGTAAGCGTTGCCTTGTTTATCGGTGTATTGCCGCATATTATATGTCTTAGTAGCCCAGTAGGTAAGAACCGCAACTACCAAGTCAGTGTCTGCGGATTTAAATCTCAAGTGTGGTAAAGTTTTCTTTGATCGCAACTATAATGTGTCCTCAGTGGCTAAATGTATATACTGTTATCGATTTGGCACAGCCTTAAGTATGTTTTATTCTAAACTATGTACTACTAGTTGCCTTGAATTTTAAAAGTTATGGATTCACAAATAGAGGAAATGCGCAACATACACACATTTTTTGTATAGTAAAGACAATTCTTATAAGGACACCAGACTGGATGGCATATTCCTTGCCGCATGTACCGTTTTCAGTACACGCTGAAATGCATCTGCGCGCCTAATTCACTTTTTTTCTGTAATATTTTAACTGTAAATATTTTGATTTTATCCTTAACTCGTCTACCACTCTTAAATTTACATTTACTTGGCAATGGGAAGCATTGCCACGCATAATCACCTGGTTGTTGTGATGGCATGTATTACGTAATGTAGGAGAAACTTTAAAAATTTCATACAATGATTCGTAATGATGGTGTCCATGTTCAAACGAATACCAATAAAGATACACACGAGGACGGACAGTACACATTTTTCCTCATAAATAAAAAAGACCTATTATACGTGATTAAATTTGTTATTGTGTACTGAAAACGATACATGTGACGTAGGAATGGTATCTATGAATAAGCAATTCACAGAGGATGTATAAACAGCTTGCAACACCTACCATTCAACCTTTAGAGGCATAAATATTATTATTGTTTACCCTTTCGATTAAAGAGAGTGTAAGATGAGGTTCAGAATAAAACCATGACCTTTTTATTTGCAAGTACTGTCCTTAAGCCATACGCAAATGAACAAATTATCATATTAAAACGTACACATCACAGTTACTGGGAGCCTTCAACAGGTTGTATGCCAAGAAAAAAACGTCATTTGCAGGAAATTTTACTTTTCCTGCCTAAACGGAGGATAGCGCTGTTAAGCCGCTATTTGTGATGAACAATATTCACGGAAATAATCATAAAGTTAAGTGCAGCATTAATATCGGCGACAAAATTGACTATCCATGGCAGCCCCGACATCCGACCAATAAAACCATCACTACTAAGTTCTACCTAATAGTAATTAATGTAATTACAACAAGAAGTGATCGAGAGCGTTCGGTATGAAGAACCTCTGCCCCATATAGCGAAATTCAATCAGAAAATTTTTGTGGCTCTAAGTTGGAATATTCTGCCCCGCCCACTGTTACCGGCAGATATAACTACTTCCGAGCAACACGGGCGTCAAAAGATGATTTACTACTTGTTTGAGTGGTGCTGGGTTCTTTTAAGAACATCCTCAAAAGACGAGATATATTTTCTAGATGGAGTTCGTAAATTGCTTGAGAGGTGAGAAAAAGTTGACCAAAAATTCGCTATTAAGAATTTTTCTGTGAAGCTAAAAACAGTATGTCCACTACCAGCGCACCTACATGAAAAACACTGTATTTTGTCTATTATCTGTTTAGTTAAAATATGCATTTGCCCAACAATATGACTGGTTTGGGATTTCTCAACCCCTCACTTTGCATCATAGTGTTGCGAAAGCAGCTCGATTACTATTGCATTTCCGATTCAATGAATGTGTGTTGAATAGTTTTCATGCCTTTGTCTTTGCATGTTGAAATGTTTTCCTTTTCTCTGTTTTTTTTCTCTTTCTTGTGTTTTGTCTATTCATAGCCATACCACGAATTGTTTTTATTGTAGAGATCGAATCTTTTTATATATCTCCAGAGAGTAGTAGAGAGTAATATCGCTAGAAATAGTACGAATTTCCAACGGGACCCAAGCTATAAGACATAAACTATGAGAAGAATTCATTTTAATAAGGAGACAGTGTACAACATTCTAGCGGGCAAAAGTAGACAAATGAAAGCACTTACCCTAGGATTACATAAAAATGAAATATTGCCAAAGTAGCTTATAGATAAGATATACAAGCTAACTAACTCTGGCATAATTACGTAAACGATAAAAGTAACCTTTGTATTGCAATCATGAATAAGTTGGGAAATCATGGAAAAAATTGAAGAATCCAGGCAATGTATACCGCAATGCAGTGTTGGTTATCGTCGAATTGTGAAATTTCACTCAAGAAATTCCCAAATTCCATTACAATAGCAAACACAAAATAATATATAAACGTCAGGTAAGAAAACTATTTCATTGCCTAGCAATGCAGAAAATTAGAAAGCATACACACACGCACACAGTTGTGGATACGTACATAGAAACACGTAAAGATTCCTTTTAAATGAACTAAGGAAACCATTAAGCGAGTATGGTCCCTTCTTTAAAAAGAAAGCAAACATAAGAGAAAAAAATAAGCGAAATTCAAGGTAAGAAAAGCAAGACTTATTAACAGAGAAATTACAAAAATTAAAATAAATTTAAATGTGCTTGAGTTGAGCTTCTCCCTAATAACAAGTTGAGTCTTATTTCATTTTGCAGAGGGCTCTGTCGTCCCGTTTGTGCGCATAGTATTCATCACTGCCTCTTCGACATCTGCCTGTATTCACATGAGCCCAAATGCTCCTTACTCTGTCCGTCGCGACATCTGTATGCCAGTTAGTCTTTTCGCTCGTCACTCAATTTTTGCGTGACCCTATTTGTTCGTCACTTGTTAGGCTTGTCGTCTTGTTTGCTATTTAGCGCTACCCGTCGCTTAATGTACTCGCTAGCGTGTACATCATCAGCCGATTTACTCGTCAACCTATTTACCCGTCAGCTTGTACACTCGTCAGCTTGTATACTTGTCAGACTGTGTACTCGCCAGCCTGGGTACTCATCAGCCGGTTCACTCGTCAGCCCATGTACTCGTCAGCTGATGTAATGATCAGTTTATGTATACGTCAGCCTGTGTCCCCGTCAGTCTGTATACTTATCAATCTGCGTACTTGCCAGGCTACGTGCTCGTTACGTCATGCATTAGCCTGGGCGCTCGTCGGCCTGCGTACCCGTTAGTCTGTGTATTCATTAGTCAGTGTGCTCATCGTCATCCTGCCTGCTCGTCAACATATTGGCTTGTGAGCACATTTGGCTGCGGGCTAACCACAAATGGAGGTAATTCGTTATTTCTTTAATGATAATCGCGTACGTATTCCCCAGATTGGATTTGGATGATTTTTAATCAAAACACGGAGATATTGATAAGTAGAAGGTAAAGGCCCATCTTAAAATTTCGAACTATAAGATTAAAGGCATGTTTTTGCTAACTGTCGAAGAATTGGAGGACAGATGTACAGACATACATATATGTCTGAATCGATTCTGCCTCTTCCAAAAGAAGACTCAGAATATATGCAAACATCTCGAAGAGTGTTTGGTGCAAATTTTCTTGCTTCCCTCAACGTATGACATATTCTATGACATGTTTAAGAAAAAAATATAAAAAAGAATAAATCAAACGCATTTATTTAATTTTGAGATTAAAAACTCCACCCTTTTTTTGCTTGTTTATTCATATTTTTCTATTGATGAGTTCATTAGCTTTTCTCTATGAAGCGCTATACAGGGACTTCGAATGCAATATCTATTCAAAACAAGCGAAACTATTATAGTGGATTACGGTCCACCGTAAAATACCCTACATCACTCTACAGCTGTTCACGTAATAACTTTTCACACGTGTTAGATGGGAAGTTGTTGAAAAAGTGTTCTGATCTGAACTCGCTTTCGTTCGCATTCGTTCTTGGGCCATAACACATCGATGCACTAAATTTCATCAAAATATCTCAACAATTATGACCTATAAGTTCAACATAGACGGACGACAGATAAGCTTAAGTCGATTCAATACGAGATTCTGAGTCGATCGATGCATTAAGAGGTGGCCCTAACGCAAGCCCGTCTAGATATTACATACATTCACACAAATTTCAATTACCTTTATACCGCGACTGGTGTAAGGTATAATGATGCAATGAATTGAATTTAGTTAAGAAGCATTCTAAGGCGATTCTCCCTTCTTTTCTAATGTGTTATTATTTCATTATTTATTTTCTATATATTTTTTTTTATTATTTTCCTATCAACTTTAATACAATTTGATTTCGTTAAATCTTACTTAAGTTCATATAAATGGTTATGGATTTAAGTTGATTGCAATTACTTTTTGTGCAGTTTGGTAAAAATTTCATTTAAAACGCGCATAGCGCGTAGAGAATTCCCTCCAGCAAATACAATTGATTGCTGTCAACCCGTAAGCCACATCAACAATAACAACCAACATTTGACATCCACTGATGAACTTTCATTTTACAAAACTAAACGCATATGAACAGACAGCTAGTCACTATATATATATGTATATATATGTCTGTATGTGTTTGTCTGTCTATATGTATATATATGTATATGTATATAAGTATTTGTGGGTATATATATATATATGTGCTTTAGATTGCTTACACAATGTTACATAAACATTAACACAAAAAAATGAAGAAGACAGACATTCAGAAATGTATAGACAGACATGTGTATACATGCAGTTGACACGTTAGTTATTTCACTGTGGTTCATAGCAATGAGAAAAATAACATGAAAAGTTGTTGAGGTACATAGCAAAATTGCAATAATTCTAAAGAGTTTTATGGAAAAAATCAGCTTAAAAACATTGCATTTATAGAAATGAGTAAAAAAAAAAACTTTAAATTAATACCAAAAGTTATAGAAGAATACATATTTCCATTTTTAAAGGAGAAAAACAAATTCTTTTTAGATAAATGATCGTAAACTAATTTGACACTATCTTTGTGTGTGTGTGCGTTTTTTTTTTTTTTTTTTGTATTTATTTATTTATTTACAACTTTAACAATATTTCTTCTTTTTTAATGAATATTTAATTTCAAGTTAATCCCCGGTTATGCAACACTTAAACAAAATATCGTATATTTTAAAGTGTCAAATAACTTTTTCCAACGAAATCAACCGAGAAGAAGCATTAAGCAAAAAAACAAAAAAAAACAAGAAAAAATATTTTTTCGATTTTAAGACGAATACTTAATACCCAACACTTACCGGTACGTAATAGACGTATGCAGTAAGAAATGCTCCTAAAAACAGACCTTTATTTTATATACGAAAATCACGCCGATAAGTATGTTACAGTTTTAGATAGGTAATCAAAAAGAAGATGTTTCAAGGCATCATATTGCAAACAAGTTGAAGTAATTTTTTTTTTTTTTTGTCTCATTAGAAGATCTCAAGATTAACGGTTATTTCAATATATATTTTGAAAATCTAACTGCACACATACACATTTTCTAGAAGGAGTGTATAATTAAGGCAAATCGTTTTGAACTGTAGTTTATGTAATTTTCGTTTCTGTTTTTATTTTCATGGATTACAAACTTGATATGTCTTAATGTAGAAGAAAGAGTAACATTTCTTTTTCTTTTGTTCTCATTCTACTTATGTATAGTATTACACTTGATTGGAAAAACTTTTAATTTCTTTTCAAGAAAATGAAATGCATTCTTAGTAAAAAGAAACAACTAAAAATTATCTTTCATTTTTTTTTTTTTTTTTTTATGCTCACAATTCTGGGCTATATTAATATGGGTAAGTTGTCTGTGACAATTGAGAAACCTTTTAAAGATTTCGATATTCTTTAAAAGGGCCATAGATAGTCATGTGGCCCTTGGCAGCTTTTTGTTGCATAAGTTCGAACATTTAATATTTTCGACTGAATTCGCTTTGCAAAGAAGCGAAGAATTACAAGAAGATGGGGGTAAGTTCGACTTTGACTCGACGAAGAAAATTCTTGATTAAAATAAATTGCTGAGTATATCTAGGACCAAAGTTTTAAAGTACCAACAACTAAGGCTATCGGTTTTACTGCGAAACTCTACTGCACTTGAGCTTTGTGCCCACTACCACTGACTTGTTCTGAGTACATTTATTTACATTTTGTCTACTTCCAAATAAAAGTTTTTCATTCACATAATATTTTCAACATAAGGGAATAAAACAGAAAGCATTTGTCGAGCGAAATATCCTTAAGAGTGTGAGAAAAAAAAAAACAGAAAAGTTCAAACATTGCGATGAATATGTCAGATTGTTCCTGTTTCTCTTATGCCGTAAGATAATTTGATAAACTTTGAGTTGAATTGAAGGTAATGGTGGAGTGAATACGGATCGTTGACCTATAAAGCAGTTGACAAACTTTGTATTAAATTAAAGGTGATGGTGGAGTGTATGGACCATTGACATATAAAGCAGTTGAGTGACTTTTGCAAACTTATAAAATATATCGATAAATAACTGGCCGCAGAAATATTATGGATTTTGAAAGAAATCACTAAAGTACTTTTAGTCTAAGTAGTTTTAGTAAGTTAGAATTTTGTGTTCTTAAGCTATAGAGCTCAGACGGGAGATGCTACAATAAAGTACAGGGATCTTAGATCGGTTTGATTAGAGGTTCTATGACTTAAAAGCTATGCACTTAGCATGCAGCGTCTGCATAAACAATAGAGTGTAGACGTTCGATTAAGCTAAGATCTTTAATATTTTATAAGAAATTATTGCTCATACCTTGCCTATCGGTTAGATTGGTTCCTAAATCAACAAATTACATGAGTAGCCTCAAGTGCAGAAAAAAAGCTGCTGATTGGCAAGCAATTCACTACATATGAAGATGATAGTTACGAAATAATCACAGTAAAAAAGTGACTAAGTGCAGGCGACAAGCACCATCTCAGTCTTCGCGTATTCAAATCTCAAGTGCGGTAGACTGCTAGGTCGGTCAAGGCATAACATTTAACATTTGGGTCACACATCCACTAAGCTGTGACTGCTCCCTATCGCCTTACCCTTTCGCATCTCTTGGAAAATTGTTCTTAGAAGAAAAAAAGACTTAAGGTAAAGGAACTAATGAATTCTGAAATTTGGGGTTCGAATCTCAGTCTACTTGGTAAGCAGCTATTCACATATGGTTGTTAACTTGGACTTATGCTCCCTTTTAAAGACCGGAGTCTTAGATATTGTATACTGTTCACTACTTTGTCTTCTCTGCTTCTGCTTCTGGTGGATTTATTGTCTGTTATAAATTCCTGGTTTAATTTTTAGACATAAGTTCATTTAATTAGTCCGCTTAAGACTAAAAGTATTCTAGAACACTCTTCACTTTGAACTTTGCTAAGCTCTAGATCAATGATCTTCTTTATAAGAATATAATAAATGTAGACGGGTGAAAGTATGTTGTAAACAATAAGGAATAATGAATAATGAACAACAAGTGTAGACAATAGAGCGACATATCACAGACAAGCCAAGATTGCTTGACGTGGATATTGATTAAGAACTCAACGAATTTTTCGAGTTGCAAAGAATAAAGGAAGGTTGATAAAGGAATTAATCAACCTAATCCTCCTCGGAAAAGGCAAAGGATCTCTACTAACAGCTCAATCGCCGTGGGTTCAAATCTCAATTACGGCAGAGTTATCAAGAAAGTCGATAGATACCCTTAGATGCCAGTCTCAGAATTAATTTTTTTTCTCATTTTTTTATTTACTTTATTATAAACAATAATAATAAATAATTTTATTTATATTCTTTCATTTATATATTAAAAAAGAAAAATCCACTCAAACCTGTTTTTGTGCGTTTTTTTTTATGCGATTTTTTATTGTGCGGTATGTAAAAAAGTCCTTTTTATAATTACCCGTGAAGTTTGGTGCGATTTTTTTTATGCGATCCCTATCCACCGCACAAAACCAGGCTTGAGTGTGGGTCCTTAAAGAGCGCTACATTTTCCAGATAATATTGTAAGTAATATAATTCGACCAAAGCCTAAAAACACAAAAAATCTTTTCCTTCTCTTTTTTCCTTTTGCTTTTTTTTTTTTTTGCTCAAAAGGGTCTTAGAAGATATCAAGAAATTTTTCTTCAAATTTCTTTTGCTTGCTTTTGCTTTTTACAAAATTAACAATAATTCTTTATGTAAATGAATACGATGCAGGCGCTCTTAGGTTAATTAAACTTGAATGGAATACAAATTTATAAAAAAAAAAGTACATATTTATATAGGCAGCCAAACAGGCATAGAAAACGAACAAAAAAAAATGTCGCTTAGCATGAGAAAGTTTAGAGCAAAACAAGAAGACAACGAAGGAGAAGCATACACGAGCGAGGCAAGAAAGGGTTTGCTGTCAAGCAGAAAGAGTAAAATAAACTGAGCGAAAGTGTTACTGCATTTTAGAATAATAACAACAACAACAGCAGCATAAGTCAACAGCGAAGAAATGCAAGTCAGTCAGTCAGTTAGTTAGCGTATAGAGTGAAAACCGTATCCAGATAATAAACTGAAAAAGAAGACTTTTCTCTCCATTTTTTTTTTTTTTTTATTTTATTTTATTTATTTATTTTTTTTCTTATTATTAATGTTGTGTGTGTTGCTGCCAAAGACAAGTCAAAGTGTGAAAGTTAAAAGGAACGGCAAACAAGAGTGAAAATCATTTACGGGTAGCTTTGAAAAGGAAAGGAACGTGAAGCGAGTCTTAGTTCCTCGCAGTATATAGTAATTGTTTTTTGATTTTGACGAAAAAAAAAAAAAAAGAAGAAAAACAAAAACTATCAACAAACACAAGAAAACTCTTAGCATGTACTCACAACACACACACACACACAAACACACAAACACACACACACACATGCACTATTGCATCTTGTTGGTATCGTCATTATCATCGTCATCAATATAATTATTGTTGGTGGTGTTCGTGTTCTTTTGGTTAAGGCAACGGAAATAATACCAGATGAAGTTAAGAATATTTAAAGTAAACATTTGCAAACATTTCCACATCCATACATATGCAATGCAATGCAAGAAATAATAAAAAATGAAAAAACAAAAAAAAAACCCAAACAAAAGTTTCTCTTCCGTTTATTAGGAAATAGTGTAGACTTTTGGCAAATAGCAGAGAGCGTGTACGCGTACACAACCCATGCACAAACATACGTACGCATATAGCCGAAAAGACCGTAATATTCTATTTTTGTGCTTTTAGTTGCTTGTTAGTTAACAAACCAAAAATTTTCGGTTTTCCACAAACAATTTTTACGGCATTCTCGCCCCCCCTCTCTCTCACTGTCTCTCTCTCTCTATCAAACTCTCTTCTATCTATTGGAATTTGTTGGACTTTGTTTCTATGATGATTATCGTCGTCATTATAAAAACCACGGCCAGTTTAATGTGTTATAATGATTTCCAGTGTCATTCTCTCAGACATTATGTCATTTGTGTTTTCACATTAGACAAATGTTTTCCAAATAATTTAATTGATTTTGAAAGTTTGGAGTAAACGTAAAAAACACACAAAAATAGTAAAACCAACCCATATGTATACTTACGCTACAGACAAATGAAAAGTTTATAAGCCTTTTAACCTCAAAATGGTCTGTGAAGAGAATTCCGTTTATAATGAAAATTTATAGCGTTTATCGAAAGAAAGGATAAATTGTAATGCAAATAAATTTAGTTAAATTAATTGCGTAACAAAGTCAAGTAATCCATGTATTCGTCTATTAGATCCAATAGTTTTTTCTTTTAGAAAGGAGTTGGTATTCCAGCGGCCATTTTACAAAGGGCTTGAACAAACAGTAAGACGCGCACTTCGCTTCAACTGCGGCTGTTGTCCAAGCAAGTGATTTGATCAAAAATTAACGAGAATTTTTTAATTACTCTTATTAACTTTTCTATAACGATTTGATGCTTCTTCTGTGCATTGATAGCATTGGCCAGAACATTTATAATTTAATTTCGTTTTTCTGCATTGCTCACACGACTGCGGACTGATATGAGCATTTAAGGACCGAGTGGAATATTCGGCCAGATCTAGCAGAAGCAGCATGCCTAGAATCAACATTTTGTTTGTCGACTGGTGAGGTTGCGCATGGAGGCGGGGTGTGAAAGCTATCACGCCGTCTCTCTAAGGGCGGTTTGATCGTCCAAGAAAGAATATGTATACGACACTGGCTGACTACCCACTCTAGCCAACTGTTGCATGGGCGACAATGCAGATGTTTCATCGCCTTGCAACCTGTGGATCTCTCTATGGTATTCATATATATTTTTTTTTTTTTGTGTCCTCGAAACTCAGTGATTTTTAAACAAAATTGTCGCATCGTTGTAATGATCTCACAGGATGATGCCGGCTTGCATTTATACGCATTACTGCCCTCATTGATATTTATTAACATTACACTCAACCTCTACGACATTGCCGTTATATATTCCAGTTATAAGTTGAAAAACACATCTTCTAACAGTTTTTTTCTAAGTTAGATAAAGAAGTGAAAACCTTGAAAAACGGCTTTAACGCAGACAATAAGTAAGTAATAAAAAAGGAAGCACTTCCAACAGGCCTAAGAAATTTTCTCAATTTTTTGCCTAAGGACGCGTGCAAAAGTAGTGAAGCATTGAAAAAAGTTGAAAAAGAGGAAATTCTTTGGTGACAACACTCTATCAAAATCGTAGGCTAATGAATGACGAGAAGAAATACTGAGAAGAAAAGAAGACAAAAAATGACGATCTAAGATCTTAACGACTTAATGGGCCTTCACTAAAGAAAACCTCTGTTAAGAACATCAGTCCCATATTTACACAACAGTGAAGAATATCAGCTCTACGAAAAGGAGGAAAGAATATGCAAAAATAAACAAGCGATCACATTGTATGGGTCGGCAATCGCAACATAAGTAATTTTGTCGGAAGGTCGAATGTTCACTGTAACACTGCCTATGTTTATGTAAAAGAAGTGGATGCATGTATTTTTATTATTCGAAACATATATTTATTAGTCTAAACATAAAAATTTTTTTATTCAATCGGTTAATGCATGTGACTTGCTCAGTTAGCTTAGCGTTTCCTTCAAGTTCCAAGTGCTTGAAGGGGAAATAGGCAAAAGAAATGCGAAATAGAGTCAGTTTAGATTTATGTATTTGAATGGATTCAATTCAAATACATATTCAGTTCGTAACAATCGTAAAAATGCTAAACAACATTGTCTCTCATCACTTCTGTCCAATCGCTAATAAAAGTTGAGTTTAATGCTAATCTAAGCAAGCTAGTGGACCAATTTTTAGTAACACTTTGAGTATGAAAGAAAGTTTTCAAAAATGTTCAGATTATTAGTCAAAATTAAGATTTGTGTGATGCCTCTACAACTCGCTTCTCCAGGCATGATTTCATTTCATTCCTTCATAGCCTACGATGAATTCTGGAGTCGAATTCAACCTTCATGCCATGCTGTTTACAACTCCGCCTTCTAAGTGTAATTCCGCTCCCTCAAAGCTTGCTTCTACTTTCGATTTATTCTGGTTTTGTTAACCCATCTCCCAATTATTCGCCAAGTTCAACATTCGTACAATGTTGCTACAATTCTCACCATCAGGTGTTATTTCACTATTTCGCGACCATTTTCCTACTATGTATGTATACTTCTCTTTCGGAACTCAAAACAGCTGCAGCAGATATAAAAAAAAATCGCAAATCATGAGCAACAAAGTCCCCCAACAATCATTTCTCTAGCATCCTATCCTAAAACCGTAGCAAAAGTATTATGCATTGTAGTGTGACCGTATTACGTACGTATGTGCGTCCACTTTTAGTGTATCATAGAGATCATGGTTCCATAAACAAACAACTAAGAACAATATACTCGAGCAAGGCCGACCATTAAATACCCTACACCACTTTTCTTATATTTGTATGAAATTATTTTTAATTCTACTCCAAGAAGATCAACTTTCGTGAACATTCTTATTAGGATAGGATCCAAAAGATAGGCGGAGATCGTCCAAGTTTTGTATAAATTGCTATTAAAATACAAATTTTCATTATGAAGCATTGAAAATTCTACCTTTTTGTCTTATGAACTTTAGTTTTTGTTATATGAGAGGGGGGTTCAATAATTGCCCAAGCCGGTTCAAAGTTTTCATATCATTTCAAAATGCCCAAGTACTACTTTGCCACCTTTGCTGAGAAATTTTTCTCCATATAACAACTGATATAATGCTGTGCGTTATAGGGGGAATGGTCAAAACAGTAGACCGGTCCAAACCATTTTCAATAGCGTTCGTCCTTGGGTCGAAACACGCCATTGCATCAAATTTCATCAAAACATCTCAAAAATATGCTACCTGTAGTTGGAACACAAATTTACATGGACAGGCGGACAGACAGTTTTAGATCAATTCAGATTACGATTCCGAGTCAATCGGTATAATAAAAGGTGGATCTCTCTTAAGCTCTTCTGCATGTTACATACGTCCGCGTTTACTTAATACACCCTGTAGCACAAGTGGTGCCGAGTATAAAAATTAAAATGAAATGAAAAGGAAAGGAAACACACACTTCAAGAATACCGAATCGCATTTCCTGGTAATGCAGTTTAGTCAAGAGAATGCAATTACGTTAAACGCTCGCATTTCTTGCTTCTTCACAATTAATAATCATGACCTCAGTACTAATTACTTAGTAAAGTAATTATGTTTAGTTTTATTCAATGCTATGCTAAGCAAAACTCATAGGCCAGATAGATGAATCTAAGTAAAGTCGATTGGATATACGAGAATTTCCCTCAGCGTTCACTTGGCTTATTTCGTAACTGGTGATTAACTGGTGGCCGTGCCACTGGCTTAGCAGAAAATAGAGATTGTTCTTAGGAGGAGTGCGACGAATTAAAGCGAATCACGAAAATATATCGTTTTGAAAATCGCTGATTGATAAACCTGCGTATCTTCTTGAGAGGAGATATCTTAAACGGACACATATCATTACAACATAACACCTAAAGGAGAAGGCTTTGAAAGAAGTGGAATACACATTCTTATTAGTTGTTGATCGGACTTTCTGCATGTTCTGTATGTTCAATCTTTTTGTGTTTTTGATCTCTCTATCTCTCTCTCTTTCTCTCTCTCTCTCTCTCTCTCTCTCTCTCTCTCTCTCTCTCTTTGTCTCTCTCTCTCTTTCTCGTTTTCGCGCCATTACTAATGTTTGAATCCATTTTGGAAGAATTTTTGTTTT
This sequence comes from Glossina fuscipes, assembly GCF_014805625.2. NCBI lineage: Eukaryota > Metazoa > Arthropoda > Insecta > Diptera > Glossinidae > Glossina > Glossina fuscipes. The sequence continues at coordinate 2,428,858 of NW_023998444.1, forward strand.
CCAAATATTTTTGAGTAAAAAAAACGAGATAAACAATCTCATTAAAAATCCATCAAATGTCACTTTAAAAATATATAGTTAAGTGCAATATCTTAAGAAATCACTTATAGCACACGTACTTAAATTAACTGATATATGTTTTTCGAAAAGCATACGGGGCTTAAACCGCAAACATACACACACACGCAAACGCAAACGCACACACATATACATGCACACACACATACATACACGTACAAACATATAAAATCCATTTAAATCTATGGTCTAAACCACAAAAATGTCACACAATCCACGCTGTTAAAATCTTAATGCAGTGTCAGCGTATAAAACAAGATTTTCATTGCCTGACTTGTCATTGTTGTTGTTATTCTTCATCTCATCGCTTGTAGCAGTGACACAAACAACACATAAAATTTACGAGATTCTTCTTTTTGAAGAAATGAAATCAAAGATTTTTCATTTCATTCCTTTTCCATTCTCTCTCTCTCGCTCTTTCTTTCTCGCTCTCTCTTTCTTTATTTTGTCGTATCTCTCCGTCAGCAAAACTGCCTCTTATTGCATTTAAAGTTATATAAAAATAGTTATTTCTTTCATTGTTAGCGAGGGCAAAATGAGGGAGAGTGAAGAATTGTTGTTTCTTTGGTTTAAGCGTAAAATAAATGCAACTTTTTTCTTTTCTTTTTTTTTTTTTTTTTTTTTACATCTAACTTAAGTGCATTGAAAGGTTTTCAAATTTAATTTAATTTGCTAAGTAAAACTAAACTGAAATATAAAACGAAATGAAGCAAAAGCAGAAATCTTTAAAGCTCTCCTGTAAACCGAATGTTATCCCGAAATAATAAACGAAACAAATTGAATTGAAAGGAAAGCAGTTTTCTATCAAATCAATTCTAAACCATTTCAACCATTACTGAGGGTTTAATCCAATTTTGTTTTTTATTTATTTATTTATTTTTAATTTACTTCATTTATTCTTAAATCAATGAATTTTTCTTGTCAATTAAGTCGAGCAACTTCTTCCCTATTAATTGCAAAATTTTCCTTTCTTTCGAGAAAATTTGCGGATGAAAAGACGGCAATGGGGAACTTGTGAAAATAGCAAGCACAATAAGGATTGAATTCCTTTCGCCCTCCTTCACTTCCTAAACTTGGATTTAGCGTGAAATTAGCCAAGCGTAGGTGACCCACATATCTTTCTTCTTGGCGCAAAGATGAACTGTTCTCGTTTGCTGTGTTGTGCTATAAATTTCCAGCATAAGAACTCCACCCCATAATGTACCCTAAAAAATAATTTACCATTCATCACTTGTAGGTGAACGCTTCTTCATCACCGTATATCACTCCGTCACTTCATGATTTCAACCATCGATGTTTACCCATTTCAGTTTTTGACGTGGAACATACATTCACACATTATTTTTGTTAAAAAGCGGTTTGCTACGAGCAAGTAGACAGAAGATCGAGTCTTTATAAGGTCACGATTGACCAGTGTAACCATTATCCAGAGGTGTTGTCGTCTTGTTAATTGCCTTTCGAAATAAGCCGCAGAAACTTCGCAAACAGCGCATATAACAAGCATTCCTGATTCGCGAATATATACGAGCCGACTTTATTATTTAATAGTGTCTTTTTAAGATCATAGGCAACCCTTACGCATGCCTACTATCTTTGAAACCTAAACATGTTTCCATGAAATTTGGCAGCTATCGGTATATTTAATAGGCGGCATTGCATTACACTGCCCCAACTGATCGTTCTCGTTAGAGTGCATTTTTGTGCCTTTGTCTATCGGTTTATGTGTATGTTCTTTCATGTATTTGGTGGTTCAGGCACCAATCCTATGGAACGTACTTTTAACGAGACATTTCCTCCACGATGCTTGCGTTCGACGAAGTGTGCTCCGGACGTAGTATGGTTTTGGCGAAGTCTGCGTCCGACGAAGCGTGCGGCCAACGGGACATGCTTTCATGTAAGGTGCAGAGTATCCGACGACGCATGTGTCTCCTCGGGCATAGCTCGGGCCAGGCAAAAGGCGCCGATCCAACCAGGCGAACGCCTGACAAGACGGGCGCTAGAGCAGACGTATGCTCTTGCAGGCACATGTTCGACTAAGCGCATGCGCAACTGGAGGCGTGTCCAACTAGGGACGTGTCCAACAAGACGTGTGTCCGACTAGGCGTGTGCCCAACTAGGTGCGTGCCAAACTAGGAAGAGTGTTTCAGAAGGGAGCCAATCCGATCCGGCGTGCGCTATACCTGGCGTGAATCCTAACTGTTTTGAATTAAAACAAGCACACCCAACTAGCGCGAGTTTCACCTAGCACGACCCTCATTTCGCATGAAGGCCAACTAGCATGAGCTTTACCTAGCATGGAGGAAATGCGTTCAGGCGGAAGTTTAACTAAGCTGGAGCCCGAGGAAGCGTGTGTCCTACCTGGTATGGGCCCAAACCGCCATGCGTGCTATCAGGCGTTAGCGTGCGAGTAGCTATCAAATCCCAGACTACAATCCGATCAAGCATATGTCATTTCTATGCTTTGATCTTCACTTACGTTTAAGCTGATCATACATGTATGCATTTATCATTATTGTCAAAAATTATTAGTGTACACAAGTTCGTGACTCGTACGTCTCGAAGTATCAAGTTTCTTTCTTCTTCTTTTTCTTGACATTATTAGAAGAAATATATCATTTCATTTAAGCAAGCTTAGCAATCAAAAATAAACTGAATTGACAATCTATCCCTTCTCATTATATTTCGTAGCATTACGTTGGAATGAAATTTATTTTACGATAAGAAAAGCATCTTATGGCAACAATCATACTAACACGTATACTTTGTATGTATGTGCATTTAAAACTGCATAAACGCACGCACACAGCAATTAGATTTTTGTTCTAATGAACTAGAAATCTCCGCCTTCAATAGACAGAGAAAGAAAGAGATAGAGATAGAGATAGAGAGATAGAGATAGATAGAGAGAGAGAGAGAGAGAGAGAGAGAGAGAGAGAGAGAGAGAGAGAGAGAGAGAGAGAGAGAGAGAGAGAATTGAAATAAATGAATAGAAAGTGTTTATATATCCTAACACACACACACACACACACACACACACACACACACACACACACACACACACACACACACGTACACACACACGTACACACACATACAATTGATTCTTAACAAACATATGCCATTATTGCTAACACTTGACCCGAATACAAATGTAAATCATTACAAAATTTCAAACTAAATAACGTCAACAATAAGTTAAATAGAATGCCAATGATAGTTAAGTTGAAAGCAACTTTGACTGCTATTTGAAGCAATAATGGAGAAAAGGCATTTCATAAAATGAAAAAATCTTTGAATTAATTAATCGATAAACGCTAATTGCAATTACATACACACACGCATATATAACGAACAGTTATGATAGTTGCACTCTGATGCCTACATTTTGATGCCGATATTGCTTGCACTTTAATATCCTCATATATATATGTATATATATACGCGTAATATATAATAACAGCAGACAGCCTAACTAACAATAACATGTAAAAAGGACTATAATCAGTGAACTTAAAATACGATTTCTGTTTGTTTTTCTTTTCTTTGTTTTTGTTTTTTGTTTTTTCTTTTTTGTGAGCATTTTTACCCATAAAATTAACAGAGACGAGAAGAAGAATATTTATAGAAACTAGATTTTGAAGGTTTTTTTTTTTTTTTTTTTTTGTTCATTTTCCGCTTAATGCTACCATCGAGCATAACTAATACTAACACTACTATCGATACTAATTTCGCTAGTTTTACTTTCGCATAACGTGCATAGATGCGTGCATGCTTACATACATACATACATATATACATACATAGCGATTCTATTCAAGTATCATACCATCGTCATAATCATCATCATCAACTTTGATGGTTACTACTCATTGGCATTTACGATTGTTATTGTTTTAAAGCTATTGTGTTCTTATGCTGAAGCTATCGCTTCCCGTTAAAACCTTTACTTTTTGCCATTTTTTTATTTTCATTTTTTTTTTTTTTTTTTTGAATTATCAAAGCAATACATGTTTACAATCATGGAAATAATAATGAGAAGTTTGTTGTAATATTTTTCATCATATTAGAATAGCAGCAGCGGCAACAACAATGGTAAAATGCAATATGAAAACATATACACATGCATACGCATGCATGTATTTATAAACAGTATTTATATTTTGTTGTTGCTTATATGAAATCATAAAACTGCATTCAGGCAGCAACATCAGCAACACCAGCAGCAGCAGTAATAATAATTATTGCAACAATTGTAATTGCATGCGAGTTGTTTTTTTTTGTTTTTGTTTTTTTTTTTTTAACTAAATACTCATTCGTATGAATTCACTGACATGCTTATGCACGCACATGTCCGTAAATTGCCGATAAAACACTTAGGCATACATATGTGTGAATGTGTATATCTTTTTTCTTTTTTCTTTTTTTGTTTTCGTTTTTATTCAAGCAAAAGCCCAATCCATGCAAATAATCTCATAGTTTTTTATGAGTGCATTACATGTACTCTAGCTCTCTCTCTCTCTCTCTCTCTCTCTCTCTCTCTCTCTCTCTTCCCATTCTCTCGATCTTTTAAGTTCACCCTCTTTCCCACTTTCTCTCGCTCTCATACTCATTCGCGCTCTCTTTCTCCCACCTCTCATAATCATACTCATACTGTTTTTGTCTAGCTGGTAATAAAAAGGAATTCATTTTTACTCGCTGGGGAAATTATGAAAAAGCAGATTTTTGTGCGTGTTTGTTTACCCATATATAAGTGTATGTAAACTTGTGTGCATGCGTTTATGAATATTTTGGTGTTTTTTTCCATTTTTTTCCATTTCTTTTTTTTTTTTTGTCTCTGTCTAAATGCTTGCAATTGTATAATAAAGGCACGCGTACGTATACGACACAATATCATTTAAATGTTTGCATACATTTTTATGTGTGTTCGTGTATTTTGTGTAATTTTTGTCCTCTGCTTAGCTATATTTGCAGTTAAAAAGTAAAGTATTTTTTTAATGCCTCTCTGTTGCATTGATTTAAATATATGTTTATAAGAATGTATGCAGTGCCATGCCGGAGTTGACGGTTATCCATTGACCAAAGCGTGCACAATTTGGGCCACTACTTATGAAACAAGTTCTGCTAGATATCTTATTCTTCCAAGCATTACTTGTTTTTTTTTTTTTTTTTTTGCTTTTGTACGAAAATATGCTTTACATTTCGTCCAAAAGTGACAATAATTTCATATCTTTTGTATTTTGTTGCTCTTATTCTTCCGAACATTTCTCGTTCTTCTATCTTGTTCGAAATTAAGCTTCTTCGAAAAGTGTGTTTGATGTCATGTATTTTACATTTTGTTGCTTCTACTCTTCCAAACATATTTCGGTTTTTTTTTTTTGTTTTGCCCGATATTATGTTTTACGTCTCATCCAAAAGTACATCTAATTTCACATTTGTCCGAAAATATGATATATTTTTCATATAATAATGAAAGAGATAGGAACGAAATAAGTCTTGTCCTGTTTAGGGTCGGACTGTTGTCTAAGCTTTTTTGAATCATAACTAACTTCAAACAACTAACCGAACAATATCGCAATATTTAATCTCTCTTATATTATTACAACTGCATCCCTCTTGCAACTGCGATACGCTGGAAGCAATCAGCTGAGAAATGCTAGTACAAGTGACTTACTCAGCCGTGGGCCAAACTACCTGCTTTCGAGCGCCTCCAACCATCAGTTTGTTCGCATCGATGGGTTGCACGCTTGTTAAGCGACGACTTGATGAACATTTCATGACATTCCTTGTCATGGCGTCCACAAAATGCCAGACAGGAGTACAAAATGCACAGCTACCGGGGTGCAGTGCTTCGACAAACATATTTTTTTATCATTTTCTTGATATATATATATATATATATGCATAACAATCAGAAATGACATGCGATTATAGTTTTTGCTGCAATCATACTTAAAGCAAAGAGGAGAGAAGCGTTGTCTAATCGTTTGCTTGGCTGTAAAGTAATACCCGATGTTGATGATGCTGGAAGACCTGTGGCAGCGAACATAAATGGTTTAAGCTAACTAAAGAATTTCCTTCAGCGCCAGGTATATAACAGTCACCTTGATTTCATTTTGACATATCTCTACCCAAGCTTGACATATCTCTATCCAAGAAAGACATTATAAAGATAACCATATAAAGGATATTTTTTCCTGCAACCATACAAGGACTTTTTTTTAGTTAAAATCAACAAATCAACGACTTATGATATATACGTAAATAAAAGAATTTTCAAGTATACTTTTAACTAAATTTGCCATCTTAAATCTTCTTAGTTTCCACGCGCGTGCTCTCTTAGTTACACACATAAATTCCCGAGATCGAGCATAAGACCTGAAAATTCTCTATAGTGCAACTTGAGTTTCGGTTTTAGTGAATTAATATGAGATACAAGCGATGCTTAGAGGAACATTTACTTTGCAATCTGACCTTTTCAGTTAAGTTACGAAAACAATGTCACAGATACGAATTATGTACCAATTAAAAGACATAATAATGGTAATAAGACAATTATCATTGTAGCTAAAGGGGAATTTAAGACGATTTATAGAATGAAACAAAAAAAAAATTGTGACAAAATAATGTTATATGGTTTTGTTAACAGGTATATAATCATACCCTACACCATCTATGGTACAAAAGTATAAGAATCAAGAGAGTTTATCAGAAGGTCGTTGAGGTACGTCCACGTTTCCTTAAACCGCATTTGTATGTTCGTTTGTCCGCCTTTTGTTCTTCTGTTTATACTACAGATGGCACAGATGGTTGCGACATTTGGATGAAATTCGCTGCACCGACATTTTGTTACCCAGAGAGGGAAGCCCTTGCAAATAGTTCGTATTAGACCACTTTTTCAACCACTATCCATATTAACACCATATTTTGAGAAGTCGTTATCTGAACAAAGGCATCAAGAGAGGATGTGTAGGACATTCATTGGTTCTCCGTGGCCCATCACATTTTTTTTATTTGCTTTTGTGTATAAAAAATTTAAAAAACCATGAAAGAAAAATGTCAAATATTTGAAAGCTTACTTTGCAGAACCATGGGCCCTAATTGTCTTATTTTCGCAGCCTTCATGTTGTATATGTCGACTTTTTCATGCAGAGATAATATTAGAGGAAAACATCATAAAAAAAAACCTGTTATATTTATTTTTATCCCCACGAGTAGCTCCATACGATTACATAGAACACCAGAGTGTGCTTTGGTGCGTCAAGCGTTATGAATGTTACGCGATACTATGTAAAAATAATAATTGCTTTTTTTTATACATATGTATATTCATATATATTCATATATATATATATATATATATATATATATATATATATATATAAATATATTTAGAAGTACTTCGAATTACTAACATGCCACTGTTCCACAACAACATTCTTGGAACATAACAAAAATATTCATGCGTTCTAAGGAAAAAGCAACATAAACCAGAGAAAACAAAAAAAAAAAGCATTTAAAGTTTCCCCATCGCTTGAATGCTTCGTTACTAATTTTTAATTTTCTATAAAATTTATTGAGAAATACCGACAACGTACACTCATCAATTAATTAAATTCCGAACAAATCAATTAAACAAAAACTTTTTCTTTTCACTGAAGAGAAGAAACAGAAAAAAAAAATATTGAAATTTTTTTTTGGTTTTTTGTTTTCTCTACACTACGTAGAGATTTAGTTGCACTTACTATATTTTGAAAGCTTAGGTTGGAGTGCTACTTAAATACTTTCTCATATTATTTTTGCTTTTTTTTTTTTTTTTTTTTTTGTAATTTCTCATGCGGAAATTTCATAACAATTAAGCCAGTGCCCGTATCTATGGTAAAATTTTTTGAGCATAAAATTTATAGCAATTATATCTAATGATTAATCGAGCATAAGATAAACGAGGTCAATATTTTTCATTCATTTACAATAAGCCATTAATAAATTTCTCTGTGCATTTAGTTCTTCTAAAGATAGAATAAAGTAAACTAAAAAAAAAAGCTTTTGTTTTTTGTTTATGGTCTTTTAGTCGACATGAATCGAATTCCTTGCTATCTACAAGCATAGCGATCTCTAATAAAGGAAATAAAAAGAAAGTTCGATAGATTTTTCATAGTTACTTCCGGAATGCCTGGAAGGTGCATCTGATCTGCGCGGTAAAACTCATATAACATCTGGTAGTCCCTTAGGTAACTAACAGTCCAAAAACTTATGGGCCTTTATTTCGGTTAAAGATTTTCTATAAAGGTTACTAAAACCAGCTTTAAGGTACTCAATCTATGAACGCATTCATCTATCTATGAATGATAACCTAACCAAGCAAGTAAAAACACCTTAGCAGAACATTACAACACTCTACAGTTATCGCTTTTTCAAAATTCTGTGTTATGTGAAGGGCAGTGCTATTTCAATCATTTCCAATAGCCTTGTGCTGGGCCAAAACGCGTCACTGCATCAAATTTCATCAATATATCTCAGAAATTACGAGCAAGAAAACACGAAAGATAGACAGATGGACGGACGAACGGACAGACAAGCTTGGATCGATTCAGAAAATGTTACTGAATAAATAGAGATTAAAATAAAAGATTAACCTTAAGTGTAATAAAATCCATGCTTAACTTAAATTAGTTTATGTGGTGCCTTGGTTAGTTAAAATTTAAGACCAGTTTTATTGGTAAAGCTTAAGTATGGTTTTACCGACCTCGGGTTCAGGTTAATCTCTCGGTTAAAGTGCTAATCTTCATATTATTTAGCAACTTTATTTAAAAAGCAACCATAACTGAAGCACGGTTCTGAAAAAGAAGTGAAAATAAGCTTAACCTGAGCGGGAATTGTTCCATTTTTTACTTTAACTGAAGGAATTTAATGACATTAAAGTCAGACCAAAGAGTCACCCACAAAGCTCTTAGCTCTTAAAGGAAGAATCTACAATCTACAAAGAGTCTACAAGAGTTCAATATAACTCTTTATTGCCATAAGTTCCGCTTTAAATTGACGCTTTCTCCCAAACCTTAAAGTGAAGAGAAATTTTCACTAATCGTATTATCACCCAAAGCTTGAACCGAAGAGAAATTCCTATCAATCGTATTGTAGCCACACAAGGATTTTTAAAGAGGAAATTCTAAATTTATGCTCTAACCTTGAAGAGAGACTTAGGGTAGAAGTGAAATGGAAATTTTGCTTCAGGCTTTGGCTATACATTCGCTTCAACTGGACAAAACTTTTTGGTCGGGGAGTGAAGAAGCAGTTCTACGCATCGACATTAACTGGGAAATAACTGTCAAAGCATAAAGCGAAGAGGAGTATAGTTCTCGTAAAGTGTAGAATAGTTCCAACTTGGTACTCTCTAATCATATATCACATTTAACTGGCGACTAGCTTTTTAATCGCGAAGAGGGGGAAAAGGTTTATTTTGCTCCCAACCATATGGCTATATATGTAAGGTATGGCTCTCAAAGCATCAAATGACGAGGAAGATCTATTTTGTATTTTAACTGCGGATTAACTTTAACTGAAGAATAGCTTTTGAAGTATAAAGTGAAAGGTCTACTAACTGTAGATTAATATGAATTGCGGAATTGCTCTCAAAGCATGAAGGGAAAAGGAAATACTACTAAACTTTGGTAAATTTAACCTGACAGTCGATCAAAAAGGCAAAGGAAAAAATTAGTTTTAATTCTTACTCAAACTGGAGGTTAACTTTAAGTGAATTGTGGCTCTAAAAAATGCGAAACCATAAAACAACTTTAGCTGAAGAATAACTCTTAAAGCATGAAGTGAAGCGAAAAAGGTACTGGACTTTGTAATCTAACTATAGATCAACTTCAACTGGACAATGGTTCCCAAGAGATAAAGTAAAGTAAAAAACACACTACACTTTGTACTCTAACCGCCGACTAAATTTAACTGGACAATCGCACTTAAAGCACAAAGTGAAGAAAAAATTCGTTTCGTTATCTAACGATCCGTAACTCTTACTAAGACGTTACGAAGACAATCTTTAAATGTTTTGTTCGGAAAATCGGGAAAGTACGTGAGTCCATTTCAAGTAAAAATTCTCGATAATATATATAAGTAAATGAGTTTCTTTCTTCCCAAGAATAATATCGAAATTTCTATAAGCCGACAAGGCCAAGAAAGGAACGAAAATATGAACGACTCGATATGAGGTCTGCTTTCACTGATGTAGCACACCGTAGAGCCAAATTCATTACGCAATAATGTAGTTGTGGGTAAAGAAACAAATAACTGCAAGAAAAAAAAGAAAGAAACAACGGTAACTTTTTACCAAAAATAATTCATCTGTGAAAATATAAGAAATTCACACTAATACACATTTATATAACTACACACACACAGTTTTATAAATGTATTAACTAAAAGAAATTTTTTTGTTGTTCGTCTTTGAGAAAAGGAAAAACTTTTGGTTTTAAACTGCTGACCTCACTGCTTTTTCAATGCTGTTACTACTGTTGTCCTTGTTATATCGTTGTTGTTGTTTTTGTTGTATAGTTAGTTAAGAAACGGAAACAATATAATATTTCATCTCTTTTGCCTTAAGAAAGCGTTTTGTGTGCAGTGCTATGTAAAAGAACAAAAAAGAAAAAAAGTCCAAAAAACAAAACGAATGAAAAGAATACGAACGTGAATAGCAAAAAAGGGCAACAAAAACATAAAAAAGAAAACACTTGTGAATTTTAGTGTGAATGCAAGTATGTATACATGTATATATATATATATATATATATATATATGTATATGTATGTATATATTTGTATATATATAAATGTCCTGTTATTTCTATATTTATAAGTGTATACAAAGTCAAACGGAAATGCTTGAGTAAGCCAAACGGACACATACTACAACCACGAAGAGTGCAGAGAAAGAATAAAATGCAACCTTACTAGTGAAGGGCAACATTTTTACAAACTTTAAATTGACAAGCGATTTTTTTTTTTTTTTTGCTTTCTTTGTGCGCTCCTTAAAACCGTATAATAATAATAATAATAATAATAATAATTTTATAATTTAATGAAAAAACTATATAAAATTATGTACGCATTTATTTTTATATACAAAACATATATGTATATATACGTTGAAGCTCAGTAAATATTATATTTTTAATAACAATTGAATAGAAATCACAAATTTTGTTGACACATTTTAAATGATCGCAATTGTTCGAAAGCAAATAATGAAAATTAAATACAATTTTTGCAAATAGAATAAAGCGAAGAGAGAAAAGAAAATAGAGAGACACACACACACACACACACAGAGAGAGAGAGAGAGGCAGGAGCAAATATGAAGTTAAAAATAAATGAAAAATTTTTATTGAAATGTCAGTCTAAATGGCATAAAGTCTCGGTTATAATGAAACATTCATGTCACGATATGTGTGGAATGACTAAGTCGCTGTTTTTTAGTGTGCAAAACAAAGCAAATGCCTAAGGATAAACAAAATTAATAATCAAAGTCGTGAGTATTTGTTAAATTCGTCGCTCTTTTTAACATTTGTCTGCATCATCCTGAGTTCTTAATCCGCTTTATATTAAATGTATTCGTCAGTATGCTCCGTAAAATATGCTAAAACTTGTAGAAATCTTTTTCCTTAATATATGCCAAATATCGCAGTAGTAAGTTTTTAGCAAACTTTTACCGTTAGACATTTTAGGACTCGTACCAGTGTTACTCTTTAAGTTATGCCAAGTATTTAAACGTTACTGCTCAGTACTATGAGCTATGACTCTCAGCAATCTGTCCTGAGAAAATGCCTAACGGTATCTCTACTTAAGATATGCAGATACTACCAAAATATTATTGTTGTCGAAGGTCGTTCTCCGTAAAATATGCGAAGATTGTTAGAAACTTTTTTCCTTAAGTTATGCTAAATATTTTACCAACGCTCCTGAACACTATGAAGTAAGAATCTTAGCAATCCCTTCCTCTAAGAAACGCTAAAGTTCTTAGCAAACTTTATCTTAAAGGTATGGTGGAAATTTAACATTAATGCTTAATACTAAGAACTAGGATTCGTGGCTATCTTTCTTCGTAAGATATATTTGAAATTTTGAAAATATTACCAAATTCTGTGGACAACGATTCTCAGTAATCTCTCGTCATAAGCTAAGCTAAGATTCGTGGCAATCATTTTCCTTAATATCTCCCTCTGCTGATATTGATAGCGATCTCTTTCGCTAGAGAATGCTATCTTGCCTTACATGGTAAGAATCTTAGCGATAGCTTCCAGTAATCAACACTAGGGTTTTAGTTGCCTTCGCCTTCGCCAGATAGGTAAAATTTGTTCTCTATACCATTCAATATGTATATATGTATGTGCCACAATTCTTAGCAATCCATCTAACTATCCTTAAGATATGCTAGTATTTTTGGAAACTTTTAGCTCCGTAAGATAAAATTTCCTGGAAGACGTAAAGGAATTTTCGGTATTTTTTTTTTTGTTAAGCTAAGATATGCAAAACCTTTGGACAGTGTCTTGTGGATTGTTTAACAATATTTATTCATAATTTTTGCTAGAATTATTTATCTCTTTTTCTTTTGCAAAGCGTATGGATTGCAAAAATTTCGTATCGATGAGCTCGAAAGTACTATAGAATGTTCCAGCAAGCTCGCGTAGAAGAATAAACGCACGATACATATTCGAATTTCTTACACACAAACTTTAATGTGAAGCTCGTCTTTAAGTCTTTATCATTGAGACCCGCTCATACATGATTTCCTGCTTTTTTTCCTATTTACCTAAAAATATATAAAGTTTTCCTTAATGTAAGCTTAGTGGCAATGAGACACTATGACAAAAAAAAAAAAAAAAAAAAATTAAAAGGAAGAAAGATGATTATAAATGGACATAGAGACCTTCAGAATTACTTTCTTGAGTAAATATGTTGCAAAATTTAATATGCTTTCCCAAGTTACATTAACTTAAGTACATATTTACATTTATAATTTTTTCTTCTTTTTGACGCTGTGGCTTCAACACATTTGATCATGATGAAGAGAACGACCAACGGACCAACGGACCAACGAACTAACCAACCAAATGCAGTAATGTTGTCATACTATTGTGGGTGTATTCTATAGGGAGACGAATTTCCAAAAAGTTTGCATAATCAACTTAATTCGAACATATATGCTCGGCACATATATAGCAGTAAAATAAATATTAGAATTCATGTACACATCTATTCATACACTTATATAGATATATATATATATATATGCATATATATGTATGTGTGCATCCATTTATCATCATCTCTGTAAAGCGACATGAAAATTTCGACATTTCATTCATTCATTTTGTTCAACTAACAACAAACTTTACAAATATTTATATGCAAATCATACTTTTGTATATATTTGTATACGTTTGTGTGCCTGTATGTGTGCGTGTGTGTCTATGTTTGCCTATGTATAGGTTTGAATATATCTCCGTGCATTTGTTGTTTACAGTTACATGGTAACATAAAGCCCTTTTCATAGAGCATCGAGTATATGGTATAGTAAACGGTAAAATGATAGGCTGGCCTTTGGTAGAGCCATTAGATTCAAGCTGATTTTATGGGTATCTACATATTGGCTGTTTTCGATAGTTGGGGTAGGAATTTATACTTATAGGAAAATGCATTTTAACATAAATTCTTTTTTTTTTTTGCTTTTTTCATCCGATTGTGATGAAAAGTTATAAAATATGAAAAACCAAAAATTGTCACTTTACCCTTAGCCATCACAAAATAGTAGCTCGAGCGCCAAACTCATGGGGACTCCGTTAGATAAATTAGCTGCTTAGCTGATAGTTGATACAGAGGCAATAACGTTTCATAGCGCTGTTGTGGAAATATTTCAACAATTACTTATTAGAATAATTGACTAATTTTTTAATGATATGTTTGATCAAAGCTTAAAATCTTTGTTTAAAAATTTTGAAATTTTTAATTACGAGAAAATAGATATGCATAACAATTCGAGTCGATTAAAGGCCTATGGATTTTCTTCTCTTTGGTTTTGCTACACGGCCTACTTTGCTTTCCTATCTCGCTTTCTCTTTCTCTCTTTCTCTCCCTCTCTCTCTCTTTAAAAAAAATTATTTTCTCTCAGCCATGTACGATTTGATCATTCCTCTCTTCATCTTTGTTTTTTTTAAGCTTTTTGCTTTTCCACCAGCCTCTTCTTATTACTTCAACTTGGCATCGTACGAACGCTTCCTTCTTACTACCCTTCTTTCCTATATTAAAAAAAAAATATTTTTCTTTAGCCAACCCTTCAGTGGATGTTTCTTATATGTGTGGCCCCAGAAGGTTTATAGGATAGGGACCATACATTAATCGAATTATGCGATGTTCCGCAATATAGCTTTTCTAGCTATGATAATTAACTACTGAGAGCCAGTTTCCATCCATTTCCATGGATTTTCATTTTATTATGATAAGTAATTAATTAGCCGAGCGAGAGTCAACACCCACTAGTCGAGTGCTGTAAAGAGTATTATTTCAATTATGAAATATGTAGTGTCGGGCATGGTGTGAAAGATTAAGCAACAGCTTACTTTTTTTTGAATTGTCAAATTTTTATTTATTTTTATTATGACCAGTGATTCAGACGGTGTCAATGACACACGTAATATAGTGACGATCAGGAAGAAATTTATGCCCTAAGCAAAGAAATTTTAAGGGCGATTCAGAACGAAGAAGAAACATTAATAGAATCCAGGGTTGCAATCTGCTAACAGTTGCTTTGCTTTAAGATAGCGCTTAAATATAGAAAGCACCCTTTGCAAACTTTTTCTGAAAGATTAAAATACGCCTCAATGAATTTCTTACTAAAAAAGCAAAGCACTCTGTTCAGTGAAAACTTTCAAATTAAGTCGCCTTACGCTAGGACAAGTGATCGAATAACTTTAAAATTATTCTATATATAAAAACAACTCGATAGTCCATAAAATAAGATGTCCGAATAATATAATTAGATGTGAAGAGAGTAAGTATTGACTGCATATTGAACCATTTCGATATATATATATACTAATATATATATTTCGATATATACACTAAATGCCTTCAATAATAGAAGAAAAGTTAATAGTTCCTTTTATTTTTCAAACGTGGATTAACGTCGGAAATATAATTTATTTATTATTTTTATTTTTGATTTTTTTTTTTGATTTTTTTTTTTTTTTTTTTGCTTTGTTAAAGAGTATTAAGAAACACAGAAGCTTTCGTTAGAAGGATATTAAACGATTTGGTTATTTATATCGGCACTAACACACAATATAATAGAAACGAAGATATCTATATATTGCAGTATTTCCTTTACACTATTAGCATAACCGACCGTATCATTAAAATGTTTACTATATTCTTGTCAGACATTGTATATCGAACATAAAACAGAGGAAATATTCTCGTATATATTTACGTTTGAGTATGTGTTAACGGAAGTAACCAATTTGCTTGTTGTTTAGGTTGCTGCCTGCCTGCCAAAGTAAGTACAATAAAATTGTACTCAAGTGTGTGCTATAGTGCACTCGAACAATACACTCAGCTTACATGTGCATACGCACATATACGGGCCCGAATACATCACTGTAATTGTACTTTTTATTTTTTACTTTTCACACACACACACATACATATATATATATATATATATATATATAAAAACTAGTAAACCGAAACCGAGGTTTCAAAACTAAACAAAATGTACGAAAAGAAAAAAAAAAAAAAAAAAAAAAAAATTTTATAAAATATTCTTAACCTAACCACTACTGTACAGAGGAAACATGTATTACTTGTTATATTACAATTCAGACACACGCACATGCACTCAGCCAGTATCAATGTGAAAAATTTTATTTTAAAGTACTAGTCGGTCATACCGTATAAGAGTCTTTTTCTTCTTCCCTTCTTTCACTTTTTCGTTTATATTTACTGTTGCTGACCGACAAAAGACGGAAATTTAAAATTGCTTTACGGAAAATCATACTCAAAAGCCAACTTATCGTTGACTGTACAAACAGCTGCAGAAGGGGAGGAACTGTGCACGTAGTCTACAAGCGTAACTGAGCACATATTTAGAGACCAAAAACACTTAAGGTACGAGCATGATAAAAACTAAGAGAGAGAGAGAGAGAGAGCGAGAGAGAGGGGGAGAGAGAATGAAAAAAGAAAGCAGCGGAAAGATCATGAATTTCAAAACGTACCAGTTGACCATTTGTTAAGTACTGTATGGACACACAATAAACATACACACTAAACATAAAAATACTAAATAATGTACCAAATTTAGAACGGAAAGTTCATTTTTAAAGTAAAGAATAAGAATTGAAAAGATTTAAACAAAACTAAGAAAAAAAAATGCGGTTTTATTTACTAAAATCCGCCTGAGCGGCTGAGTAGACAGAGAACCTCGACTAGCAACTCAATGTTTGTAATATATATTAAAAATGTACTTAAAGATATTTTCAAACATTTTCCAATTGTGGTTCAATGGTAAATTAAGTTTGCCAGAAAGACATGGGACAGACGCTATACTTGATATATCACATGATTTTGCATTGATCAAAGCTTGTCTGTCCGTCCGTGCGTTTCTTGTTTTATGTCCAACCTACAATCTGAGGTATAAAATTTTCAGACGTCTTGATAAAATATGGTACAACGACATATTTTGACTTAACGGTGAGCAATATTCCAAATTCTTCGGAACGGACCCCTTTTTTCTACCGCTTAAAGTCGTTATATTAATAACTGTAAGATGGTGTAGGGTATTTAACGGTGGGCCATGTCCCATTAGAGTGTTTTTATCTCCTTTTTGTTTTCTTCTCTTACTCAATAGAACGAAAACAAATTTTCAGACTAATCTTCTAGGGGCTTAAGATTCGAGGGGCATTAGCTAAAATGGTTCGTTTTCTAGTATCTTAATTGAAATAACTCCATCGTCAATATTCTTTTATTATTTCTTACAGTATGTATGCGTTTGCACATTATTTAGCGAAGCAGAGCGTGCTACGTGAAAGATAAGCAGAAATACTGCTGAGTTGAGTACAACTTGGAAACGTGGCTAATGTAAGGTTACTTGTTGGTTATTATTTTTTTTTGTTCGTCTTAGTACTATGGCTATGCATTATATAAATTCTTCAATAATTCTGGCCTAAGGAAGACAACAAACTTTTCCACAAAATTCAACTTTATTCGTACAGATAGTCTTCTTTCAGAGTCACGCAATGACGCAATACACCCAAGACACCTTTGAGTTTCTACAATGATGATAATAATAGCTAAGCCCCAGATTTTGCGAATATGGTAGACTTGGTAGCAATTTCCAGGGCTCCAATCCAATATTATATTGATGATTTTGTTCCACTGTAAATAAACGTAGTAACCATTTCGAAGACTGTTTGCTCATATGCAAATTTTTATACAAAGTAGTGTTTCTTGGATGTCAGCCATCTGATGCAACTCGACTTATAGATAAAAACTGCCACTACCAACTCAGTTACTTCCCGGATTCAAATCTCAGGACAGCAAACCATACTTGATTGTATCTATAGTGAGGGGTCAGTCGATAAAGGCATAAGGTTGCACTCACCAACTCTATATCTCTTTCTCTTTATGTCTGACCATAATCGTGGCAAACATATAGGAGGGCATTCACTGAATGATTGGGCATATTAAAAAAAAATATATATATATGAAAGATAATAACTAACAGATTCAGCAAGATATTGACTAAATGTAGTTAGAAGTAAGCCTCATCTGAAAAATGATGTTTAATAGCTAAAATAAAAAGAGAGAAAGTTAAATACCCTACATCACATTGTCTAACACAATTCTTAGCTTTCCAAAAGTTATATCTTGTTTCTATGTAAAGGCAAATTTTCCAAGTTCATATTGAGAGGAAGCGAATTCAAAACGCAACCCAAGTTCAGTCCTTACATAGGGCCAAATTTTCATTTTCATTTTTGTATGAAACTACTATTATGATTTAATTTTCATCATCATATATTAAAACTTAGACTTTTCTGCTCGTTGTTAGAGTAGGATCCAAACAATAGATCGAGATGGTCCAAATTTCGTACAGCTAATTTTTTTATGTTAAATTACTATTATGATATAATTTTCTTCATGAAGCATTGAAAATTACATATTTTTGTTTTCGTTACATGAGAGACGGTTCAAAAGTTAACCCAGCCGGTGCAAAGTTTTCAAACCAATTTAGCATGCCCAAATGCTACTACTTAGCCACTTTTGCCAAGAAAATTTAAAAATTACAATTTTTTCCACATAACAACTTTTCAGAACAGGGCGTTATACGGGGAATGGTCGAAAAAGTGGACCGATCCGAACCATTCCCAATAGATTTCGTCCTTGGGCCAAAACACGTCACTGTACCAAATTGGAAATATCTCAAAAATTGCGGCTTGTAGCTTGAAAATAACATTTGCATGGACAGACATCAAGCAGACGGTGGGACAGACAAGTTTAGACCATCCATTGATCTAAACGATGATTCTGAATCTATCGGTATAACAAAAGCTGAATCTCTCTTCAACCCTTCTGCCTGTTACATAACCCTCCGCACTAACTTAATATACCCTCTACCACAAGTTGTGTAGGATATAAAAATTCTGAGATTGAAGAGCACCGTACTTCTACTATAACGTTCAAGCAAGAAGCTCGGACTTTGTTGTTATTTTAAAAATAGCAAAAATTGGATCAGAACAAATGCTGTAACTCGTGGAGAAATGATCAAAGCGATGTGAAATTTCCCCAAGCGTGGTAAGAAGGCTGGTGCTTTTCGAAAATAATGTCGACAAATGGCAATCTCGTAAGCTATTGATCGATGTTTCATTGATAGTTATACATTGAATCGAAACTTCACAAACCTGAATGAATGATGACTTCAAGGAGGGGCAGTCGAAAGCAAGACCTAACATAATCATAGGTTAGAATCTTTTTATTGTGAAAGACTTCAATCCATTTTTTGGTGTAATAGAGCACGCTCCACCCGCAAAAAAGTATCTCAATTTTTGATTCATATCCCCTAAGGGGTTTTTGCAATCTCCCCGCCACGCCGTTGCTCTTAAATCATTTAATTTTTATTTTATTTATTAAAAGAAAATATTTTCTCGTTTTTTTTTTTTTTTTTTGAGATTCTTTTAAAAAAAAGTTAATTTTTTTTTTTAATTTTTTTCAATTTCATTTAGTTGTGATTGTTAGACTTTGACGGTAAAAGCAGAAATACTTTAGAAAATGGAAAATAGAGATGAAATAATGGCGAACATAATTTCATTTTATTTTATTACCTTTTGTGTGTTTAAAAAAGTTTAACAACAAATCACCCTAATGTTGATGCTATTACCGCACATACAGTCATACAGACAAAGCATTTTTGCTACCTTTTGCGAAAAGCATTTAACAGCAAAAAAAAAAAACAAAAAAAAAAAAAAAAAAATACGAATAAATAAACAAAATAAACCTTTTGTGTCATAAAAGCAAAGTTTAAAAATTTTTTCTCCCAAAAAAAAAATAAAACAGTCAACAAAAGGTGCAAACAATTTTTGAAATAGAAAGAAATTTACCTTAAATGTATGCAAACACACACCCATAGCGATGTGCTTTCATTAAATAACAACAACAGCAGGCTTTGTTTGTTTATTTGGTTGACACAACAGAAAACCCGACAAAAAAAAGAAGGGAAAATTACTTGACAGCGATTGACGGAATATGCTCAAGTCTGCTCTTTTGAAAACAAACATGCTTTTAGTTATGCAAACAAACGAGAAAACTTTTATAAAAATTAATTTCAAAGGATTTGAAAAATCAAATTTAACGCCGCCCAGCACTGTGCGCTAAATATAAGACAAAAACACGCTTTTGCTAAAAACATTATTTAGGAAAATAATTCTTCCTTTTTTTTCTTTTTGCATATAACTTTTAAGCCCACAGGCGAAAGCAAAACATTTAAACGAATGCTCTAAACATACCAACTTTAATAAATTCGATAGCAATCGAAAGTAGAAATTACGGAACCGCATGGCATAGCCGTACACTACACTTAAAGTTGATTGGAGCTTGAATATGAATATGTACATGACTATAAACACAAATACAATTATGAATATGAATATGCATATTAGTACTATCTAGATTATGAATTCGTATATGAATGTATGTTGTGTCTGAGCATGAGTGTGAATATGAATATGAGTATGAATGATTTAGATTATGAATTCGTATATGAATATAAGCATATGCTCAGGCATGAGTGCGAATATGAATATGTTATATGTTTGAATATGACTGTAAATATGAATATGATTTACATTATGAATTTGTATATGAATCTGAATATGAATACGATTATGAATATAAGTATGAATATGAATAGGATTTCGATTATGAATTTTTATACGAATATGAATATATGTTTGAGCATGAGTGTGAATATGAATATCTTATATGTTTGGACACGACTGTGAATATGAATATGAGTATGAGTAGGAATGTCATTCAGATTATGAATTTGTGTATGAATATAAATATGTGTTCGATCCTGAGTGTGAATATAAATACATGAAAATAATTATATGAATATGAAAATGAAAAAGGTATATGATTATGAACATAAATACAAAATTGGAAATGAAATTGAGTATGAAATATGCACATAAATACGAATACCAGAATGATAAATATGAATATGAGCGTAAATATGTGTTCGAGGATGAGTATGTGAATATGAATATATATATTATATGTTTGAGTATGACTGCAAATATGAATATGAATAGGAGTATGAATATGATTTAGATTATGATTTTGTATATGAATATGAATATAAATATGTGTTTGAGTTTGAGTGTATATAGGAATGAATATGGTTATGATAATGAAGATGAGCATAAATATAAAATTGGATATGAATATGTGTAAGAAATAAAAGGACGCAGATTATGTATGAATACAAGCATGATAAATACGAATACGAGTTAGAATAATTAGAGTTATAAATGTAAAATAAATATGAATTTGAGCATGAACACATGTATAAAGTGATTCTGAAACTATTAGTACAATAAAGGCGCTTCCAGGTATTACGTACTTTAATATTTATGTTCATATTGATAATCATTTTCGTACTCCACATTCTCATACATATTCATATTCGTATTTATATTCAGGTTGATATTTTTCACTCATATTTATATTCATGGTCATATTCAAAATCATATTTATAATTGTATCCGTAGCCATATTCACACTTACGCTCACCATATTCATCTTTACATAGATATTGGTATTCATATTCATATTCCTGTTTACATTCGTATATATATTCATATATATATATTCATGCTGATATTTCCTAATCATATTCATAGTCATATTGGTAGTCACATTCATAACTACGTTCAAAGACAAAAAACAAAACAGACAGATGGACAGGCAAGTTTGGTTTGGTTCAAAAAGAAAGGTGGGTTTATATCGAGTCCTTCTCGGTGTTGCATATATTCGTGCAAATTTAAAATATCGTAGTACAACAAGTAATGTACGCTACAAAAAATTGCGGTATAGCATGTAGGCAATTATTTGTATAGAGTGCGATGAAGTAGAAACCGAAAAATTTCAGGCGGTCGTATCTACTGGCATGATCTGCTGTGATGGCTGACAAGGTGACGCAGACAACTTTATGAAATTTTTAAAAGTTTCTCTTCAAATGGTTATATTCTAAGGTGCAAATGATGTCTGATAAACAAAAGAAGTCAATAGTGCTCATTAAACCTGCAATAGACAAACCCACGCTGATAACAATAACAGGAACTGGTCCTTAAATACTTTGCATCATGGAATCACACTGACCCTATTCCAGCGAAAGTTTTTTACGAATCTCTAAAGAAGTGATAAAAATGTAAAATCATTAAATCCCTGGCTTTATTATGCTCTTACCGTATATTTAAGAACAAATGCTTCAGAAAAGGATATAGATTGTGCTGTTGAAAGATCAACATTTAATGTTAAATTTTACATTTTATATGAAATTCAGTTTAAATTAATGTTAGTACTATTAAGCCCTAATATAAATATAATTTATGTTTTTTTTTTATATTCTATCCTCCATCTTTCTCTCTCTCTTTCTCTCCCTCTCTCTCTCTCTCTATCTTTCTCTCTCTCACTCCATTTCCTACAGCTTGATATATTAAATTAAAATCAAAAAGTTTTTATATTGTTTCAGTTATCTCTCTTTTTTTTGGATTTTTTTCTTCAATTAATCCATCGCTTGTTGCCTTTTGTGTTGTGAACTTTTTTATATACGCATGAGACCAACGTTAACATTGTAATTGGCAGTCGGGTAAAAGGCTGTTTAATTGAAATGTCAGAAATGCGTTCTTTTACAGTTTTTGTATGAATAAAGGCACATATAAACATATAAACGCATGCATACACATGTAACACTTATATAAAAAAAATAAATAAATATAAGACTCGAAGAGGATTCGTTTGCTTTAAAAAAAGAATTCTCATTTAACTCAAAGATAGAAACCACAAC
Organism: Glossina fuscipes; assembly: GCF_014805625.2. Taxonomy (NCBI): domain Eukaryota; kingdom Metazoa; phylum Arthropoda; class Insecta; order Diptera; family Glossinidae; genus Glossina; species Glossina fuscipes. Next base: position 2,451,550 of record NW_023998444.1, read on the forward strand.
ATTCTGGTACGCAAGTGTAGGTATATTTAGTAGATGGGCATAGAAAAATGCATTGACTTGATCAAAAAGCAGCGAGAACTTCCAAATTGCTTTGTATCCCGAGCACTGAGTTGGCTGATTTTTAGTAGGTTGATAGTATTATCAGCAACTTACCCGTCAGAGTAGCGGAGCCAGTTTGGAACCAAGACTGTGCCTCAAATCTCAAGTGCGGTGCATTCTTTCTTGGCTCCAGCTACAGTGAGTGCTCAGTCGGTAAAGGCGTATCACTAATCGATTGGGTGCACGCTCACAAGGCAGTGTATCCTTCCTCTCTACGTGATTCTCTTTCCTCTCTACTTTCTGGTAGTCACCATGTTACGCTCAAAGAGGTGGGGCGGCGGGGGACTTACATAATAATTTGGGGGCTGTCGCGACGCCTAGTTTATATATGAAGAACCAACGATTAAATCATACAAAAAATAATTGCGTTTGGAATTTTATTTTAAAAGCTTAAAAATAATCGTGTAAAAAAAATTATGGCAATATTGAAAAAGTTAAAAGAAATTCCTTCATCAAAGGAAGGGCGCAAATGAAGAAAATTAAGTAAAATTTTACTTTATAAGAAGTAAAATAAACTTAATATAATAATAATAAAACTTGATGAAGGCGGACCTGCTATCCTACACTCGTTCGCCTAATAATCCCCATCCTTTATTTTTTTCCTTTTTGTCTCATTTTTCATTTACTTTCGTAATAAATTATCAAAAATTGCACCTTGTCTTCACGCCAACGCTTAGCTTCTATGAGAATTCGTGTATGGGGTAGAGTGCAAAAAATAGATCTACCTTGTCCCCATCGGATGTAGGTAATCCGTGTATAAAATTATAATTATGGAGCAAAATTTCGTTACAAAATAATTAAAGTTAGTTGGAAATTTTACATTGTGTGCGATCCAATTAGCCCATGTGCACCATATTTGTTATGGTCAATTCTTACGTCAAATTTCTAGTGTAAAAATACTTTTATCAGAATTTATTCAGAATTCGGTCTTTGTGCTATACAAAGGTCGAGGGAAAGTCTCTAAAAACTGATCGATCGGTTTCAAATTTTTTTTGACCACTATGATATAACTTTGAATGTAACTATTTTAATATTAGGCATTATAGCGGGCACGCTCGCAAACGTGAATCGAAGCGTTCGTCCGTGGTTCCGGACATGTCAATGGACCTCTATATTAAACAGAAAAATATATGGGCAGGCATTTGACAAAGGCAAACAATTTCAAGTCGATCCAGATATTAGTTCTGAATCGATTACTGTAATAAAGTTTGAGTCCATCTTAAAACCTTGAGTCCTTATCATCAGTGGATGTACACATCCACTCGAAGTTAATATACTTTGCATCACGACTGTTGTAGGATGTAAGAACTTTCAAGGAGCAAAGCTTAGTAAGGCAAATGGTACGGATACATTATGGGGGATTTCGCTAAGAGAACGCGAGAAGCTACTTAAAACGATATCGCTAGTATCGGTATCGCTAGTCTAACTAAAAATTGCCAAAGGTGGTTCAATTCATATAGAAGCTACGTTGAGGAGGACAGAATAATTATGAAAACAGAGGCTTCTAATTAATCAAAAATTTTTGCACAAACTATAATATAAAATATTTTTTTACTTAGTCAAATATTCTCGCTAGTTTTTGATCAAAGCCCAGGTATATCAAAATAAAAATTCTAATTAAATTATAGGCAAAAGCAAAATTTTTTTACAAAAAACTCCCCTATACTCTTAAAAATAATATAAAATTTTTGAAAAAAATCAGAATTTCTCGTTAGTTTTTGATCAAACATATAATAATATAAATAATATTTGTTGAATAAAACAATAATTCTTGTTAGTTTTTGATCAAATTACATGTGTATGAAGCCAAACATTTCTGCTTAATCAAAAGCGTACCAAAAAAAAAAAACTTTGTAAAGCAGCCTATATATTTTGCAAGTGAATAAAAAATTCTGGTTAGTTTTTGATCAAATTGCTTGCATATAAAAATATAACTTTATAATTAAATAAAGGCAAATTAAAAAAATATTCAGTAAAATTTATTTACATACTTTAAAATAAATTAAATATTTTTTAAAGTTTGGACCTTTCGACTGCCCACCTTTATTATTATGATATAATATAATTAATAGCAATAATTAACCCAAAGCAAGCAAAGAAAAATTTCATTAAGATTTTTTTGTAACCATAACGATAATATTGAAATTGTTTCTATTCGTAATATTTGCTATTGCTAAGATATTTTACGCATGGACATCGGGCTAGTTATGAAAAAATAAACAATAAAAGAGAGGAAAGTAGACGCGCGCCTTTCATTTTCTTATCAAGCCATTGAATGGATGAAGATTATGCTTAATATTGTTAATGTTCCTTTAATGTATTTTCCTATCTAAATAGTCACAAGCAATCTGAATGGCTAGGATTTGTTAGTCTCTTACATTCTTCTTCTTCTATATTATTCCGTATTTAGTGTTTTATTGTTGAGAATTACTTTCTCCTTCCTGTATTTTATTGGATTTTTCGTGAATGTTATTTATATGAAAAATTCATTCAATAGCAATAAATGTTTATTAAATATTACAAAGAATTTACGTTTCTTTCGTATTCTTTCTCTAAAACTTCATAACTTTGCAAACTCATGAACCCCTTTCCATAACTAGTAATAGTTTCCGCTCGAAATAATTAATTGAATAAATGGGCAGACGTACATACGTGACCTGAAATTGATTCAACTTATCAAAGAACATAAATTCTTATGTTATGTTAGAGTCATCCCCGAAACGTACGCTTTTACGCTTTGAAAGCATTCTCCCTGGTAACGATTTGTTAAATAGTGTCTAAAATTCAACTTAAGCTTAATATAATTCTTGTTACATTATTCTCTTATTTCTTATTGTTTTAGTTCACTGTCTTACTGATTAGATTTTCTGGTCTATCTGTCATTTACTGTTTTATTATCACATTATTGTCTTTAACGTTTTATTCCTAAGGGACGCATGAATGCTGTCCGTAATATCACTCAGTTGCATTTATTTCTTTTATATGTATACGTACATGTATGTTTGTGTGTGTATATGCGTTTGTTTGTTTGTGTGTGTGTGTGTGCGTTTATACCTTTGTGTGTGTGTGTGTGTGTGTGCGTGTGTGTGTGTGTGTGTTATTACTTGTAACTGTCTTTTATATCTGCTTTATTTCGTTATCTTCTTTAACAAATTACTTATTTTTTTCTTAAGCATGTTTATTGTCATTTGTCTTGTAACTGATGCCAGTTATAAGATTATATTCAGAGTCTTACTTTAAAAGAGGATTTTAACTACTTTACTATTATACTGCTTGCTGTTGACCACTTAAGCAACATTTCCCAGTGCTAGACATATTAGTAGAGCATTTCCTTTTTCTTAATTTTTGCACAAAAATAACTTAAATAAAATACGTTTAACTAATTCTTGTACAAACTGAAAACAGTCACGCGGAATGGCAAGAAATGGATCTTCTCGTATTTATGTATTTCAAAGGAAAAGAAAGATATCCATTCTACTTTGGTGGAAGCAGGACTGATTGAAGGCTCTAAGAATGGAAAATGGTTAGCTTCGTTTTGCATTTCTAATATAATAACAACAACAAAAACTTGATATTAATTTTCGAAAGGTGCGGGCATTGCTCAAAGAATTTCTGAAACTATAAGATTGTGTTAATGTTGTCCAATAATGTTAAAAGTCTTTAAATACCTTCTTAATATAAACCTTTAACCAAAAATGTTAAGAACTACTACGATTGCCAAAGTGTTTAATTGCTAACCCTTACGCTGGAATTCCTTTCCTTAAGTTCCTTAACGTCTTATAGTTTGGCTCTGTTTAATCAATGCCAAAGCGTATACTGCATTTCCTGTAAGCGGTCCACTCCGCAGGGAAAATAAATTTAACAGAACATCTTAGGAGTTACCTCAGAGAGTTGTTTTCTTTTACACAACCAATCACTAAGGAACTGACGTATTCAAGATTAAGCCTAGTTATGCCGATTTTATGGTTACCTTTCTTAATCTCCCTTAACTTGATAGTTACCTCTCTTAAAGTTTATTTAGTAAGTACTAAATACTGCTTTTAAGGGACGTGATCCGCTATGTAGTAAGTAATAAGTTTTTATAAAGACCTTAACAGGCAGATAGAAAGACTCTTTTACAGTTTCTTAAATTTACCAGAGCATCTTACGAGTTATCCTATAACATGTTAATAGAACCATAAGAAGTGAAGACGGCGATGATTAGAAAGAATGGGAAAGAAAGAGATATGCAATGGCTTAAGCCTGGGAAATGTGTGCCCGATCGGCACCTGTTATGTCCTTACAGACCGAGCTCTAGCTATAGCTACGACTATGCACCAATCGCAATTAAAGTATGTTCTTTCGCAATGAAGATTGAACCCGGGTATGCCGAGGTGATAGTTATCTTTCTTAGGCCGCCTGAGTTCGCTTCTGTGATTTCTTAAATTTACTAGAAATAGAAAGTCTAACGACTTCTCTATACATATATATACACTTACTTAACATGTAAATCTTCTAAGGCTTGTAGTCCGCTCTGTAGATCCTGTAAAAATCTTGGCAAGCAGACAGAAAACCACTTCTACAAATTCCTAAATCTATTCGAATATTTTGCAAACCAGGTTCGATTTAGTCAACGTTCAGATAGCTTATCGCGCAAGTACTTTGACAGCATTCTAAATTCATTAAATCGCATTTAGAAACTTATCTGATCTGCTTAATTCCTAGTTACTATTCTTCTTAACGGATCTGATCCTTCCTGCAGATTTTGGAACTTATTAGAGCATCTTAAAGATTATTCAATGTTTACCTACTATCTAAACAAACCTGTCTTAGAGGTATTTAAATTTATATAAAATTTTTAACAGCTACGCCAAAAAAATTTCTTAACCTTTTTAGAAGGTCTTAAAATTTAATTCGATTTACATAAGAACCGAACATCTTTTCTCTGCAAGCGATCACTGACACAGAGACTGAAATTTTTTATAGAGAATCTTAAATCATAATCTGAGAATCTTAAGAGTGACTACTTCCGACATCTCAAAAGATGGTCTTAGGGGAAGATCAATTTAATTTGCGTCCCCTAGCGGTTTTATATTTACCTCTTCGACTTTCTAGTCAAATGTACAAAAATGTTACTTAGACATTGTGTGTACAGCAAACATCCCTAGAGACAATAGGGGACTTCTTAGGAGTTCATCTGGCTCTGAACTCTATTTGTGAAAATGAGTGAAAGGATTTCCTTAAGTTAGGATTTCATCTAACGGCCTAAGCTGACCGCTATGAGTAGCGCTTTCTCTCTCTGTAAGCAAATCTTTTCGAAGGATTTATCTATCCTCCTAACCGGTTAAATTAATCAGCCTGAAAAGCAAGCTGCCACTCTAATCAAATCTCAAATTCAAAAAATATTTGCTCTGAAATCGAGCTTGGATTATGTGATTTTTTCCTGACCGTTGATACGGATAGATAGATAAAAGTGACTGACTACACATAAAACAAGTGAGCGAGAATCATCTCATAGGGGTTTGCCAAAGCGAATGGCAAAGTCATTGCAATCTTATTTCCCGAGCTGGTCAATGTACTTGAATACCTCTCAAAAGGATAGAGGGTCCACAGGGATATATAAGGCATTATACTGCATTATAAATGGAAGTGATGGAGGCAGGAATTTAAATGCGACTTTACTCAAAATTCTTCATCGTTGTCTTTGGAGAAGTGTGGCAGGAACTGAGCCCAGTTTTCTCGGCAGATCCTCATTTTCCATGTTACATGTTCTATTCGCGATATTAAAAGGAATCGTTTCATGACCCGTCGGTTTATTCTAGCGTCGCTAACAAAATCTTGCAATTACATTATATATACATAAATTTGATATTCAACGAATCGTTTCACTACTGAAATCAGTTAAACGAACCGGAGCATCGTTGCAAGTTGACTGAAAAATGTTCCCTGGCAATCACTGGTAATTAACTTCTGTAATCTGTAATACGTGTTGCTATTGTATTCATTTTTCATTTTTTTGTTTTTGTTTTTTTTGTTTTATCCTAGCGTTTCTTAATTGCTCTCCTGTACTCGTTGCACACGAACAAAAAAAAAAAATAAATAAATAAATAAATAAAAAAAAGAAAAAACAAATAGTTATGTTTAAACTAAACTTGAAAAAACTGAATATTGAACCAAAGAGAGAAACAAAAAAATAAAAAAAAAAAAGACAAAAGAACAAAAAATACATAAACAGGCAACACAAGAGAATCCTTTATAGTTTTATTATTATTATAGATATTGTTGAAGCTGCTATGGCCATTGTTAGTAGAATTGCTACAAAAGCACATATATATATATATATATATATATATGGTGTATATATATATATGGTGTATATATATATATATATGCATGTGTGTATGAATGCACGTATGCAAAAGGAGAAAAAGAAGAGAAATCGTTAACATATATACAAAATAATATTGATACACATACACATGCATATTTATGCACATTTTTGGCTATTGATTACAGGCATTTAAAAAACTATAGAAACATCATCGTTTGCATACAAAATAAAAATTGTTCGGTATATATGGCTTTTGCAGTCAATGTTTGGCATGTAAAGCAGGATATTATGGCTTTAAACGAAAAATAAATAAATTTTGCGTATATATATATATGTATATATATATTTATGCGATATGTATATGCGATTGTTAGCCGTGCGGAATGTGTGCATGTCTGTCCATCTGCGTTCCTATTTTTTCCTTTTTTTTTTTTTTTTCTCTTTGAGTTAAAGTGAAATTTTCAATTGCATATACAGCACAAGCGATTGCTCTACTGTTGTACGCAGAGGGTGTCATTATTCATGTGTTTTTTTTCTTAAATAATTTTTATTATTTTTACCAGTCAGTATAGTGTAGGGAAGGGTTATAATAGTTTGGTTTATACGTTTGTAGCCGAAACACAACCAGGTAGAGATTCGGATAGAGAAAGTGAGCGAGAAAGTGGGATGGAGGAGAGAGAAAAAGATTGAGGAGAGAGAGTGATACAAAATATTATTAAATTGTATTATTAAAAATTCTTTTGCCCGACAATATGATTTACATTTCAATATTGCACAGATCCCTGTATATGATTTAGCCACTGTTCTTTTAGAACAAGGTAGTTAGAATAAATTTAATCGACCCAAGTTTGCCATCAGAAGAAAAGTAAAATTTTCCTCTCTCTCTCTCTCTTAAACGAAGGATGCTCAAGATTCGCTTCAAACTTTAAATTATCACAGCCGGCTTGCTTTGTTTTTTTTTTTTTTCTTTTTACCATAAGTGCTGCTTTTTTTTATATATTTACATACATGTGTTTAAGGCAACGCTATGCAAATACATTTATACAAATTTTATTGCTCAGTTGATATTTTTCCATTGTAAATTTTATTTCGCTTCGTTACAGACACTCTCCGCTTTATGGCGTTATGTGGTTTCAACCATTGGCTAAGGTTGAACGGACAAAAGAATATTTATTAAACGTTGCTTTTGCTTTAAGTTTATTTTTTTTTTTTCACATATAAATTTATAGATTTCTTTTAATATTAATTATTGTAAATAATTAAAAAAAAAAAAAACACATTTTCTTCATTTTAAGTTAAATGGATCCACGATTAAAAGGTAAAGTAAAGGCCAAAGAAAAGAAGAAGGAAAATAAAGAAAAAGAACAAATAGTAAAAGTAACTGACAATATAACAACAATGTGCCTCTGAAGAAAAACTGACATTGCTGAGATCCGATGAGAAGGAATCGTGAAGTTTATACACCAGATCAGGAAAGTCGGAAATCTTATTAAAGGTACTTTTTGTGACTAAGAGCTTCAAAGATGTTGTGTATATATGACAAGAAAGACCAACGAATACACTTAGGTGTGGGTGATTTTGTTTTTACTCCAATCATAAGAGCTTGCATGCAGCGAAGAGTTTGAGACCGACTGCAGTCTAAAGCTGGCTACAAAAAAAAGAAAAAGGAATTAAAATCGATGAACATCTTCATTACGACAAAGCAATGCTTGAAACATATTTTTCTGCGAATCTATATCTATTAGTGTGGCAAGGGGGCGAAACTTTCATATCGAACTTTCAGAGTGAACTGGGAAATATTTATCTCAAGTTTTCTATTTTTTCTACTTAACAAATTTATTTTCTTATTGCGACCCGTATTACAGTTGGTATACCTGTTGGCGTTTCTGGGCTGATTGGCCCAATTATATTCTAAAGTTAGAGTGATCTTTGTTACGAAGCTTCAAATCAACATCTTTTAGAAATTGCAATACCGAGTTTCTTATTTATCGGGTTTAATGCAATAAAGTTGCAGATTTTCTCTTAAGGTTGGCGGACAACAACAGGCGATGACCCACTGAAAAAATGACTGGCGAACGTATAGATATCTGAAGGAGCAGAAAAATCGATCAGCAGAGAAGCCGACTTATGAACCCAGCGGTGGACGTATTGAGAAACAGACTGACCAACTGGTGGACATGCCGATTAGCAAATAGATCTACATATTGGCGGTATAAATGGACCAATAATTAGACGCACTGACTTCCAAGGCACCAAGAAAGACGGACTGAAAAGCGGACAAATCCAGTAACAGACGCAAGAATCGGCAGACGGATCGATATACTAATGCAGCAAACGGAGTAATTATTGCATGTGCTGGCTTGTAAAGCCATTGACAGACCGTTAGACCGAGAACTAGACAAGCCGATTAATAAACATAAAGGTATCCACAGAGACTAATGGATTAAACGGACCAATTAATGGACGCACTGACTTGTAAAATTACCGACAAACAGGGGAACTGAAAAACAGATAAATCAAGTAACGGACGTACAAGCTGGCAAACGTAAAAGACGTTAATTGGCAAAGATGTCGTAAAGTAAACGGACCGAGAAGCAAAGATACTAAATAAACGATTAATCGGCTGGCAGACGGATCGATGTATTGGTGACTGACTAACAGAGGAACCTTTGAGCCGATCGCTCGGCCAGTTCGCGGATCAAGTACCAAGCGAACCGGCTCATAGAGAGATTGATTAACAGAGAGACTGGCTGGCGGTAGACCTGCATTTGAAACGAATTAACTGAGTGGCGTTTTAACGGACAAAAAGATAGACGAATCATTTTTATGAACAATTTGCACTATATATATATATATATATATATATATTCTCTACATACAAGCTTCGGTGTCGTCTCCTATTCGTTGCTTGGCTATAATAAGCAAAGTTTTTCTTAACAAGACCTTTAATAAACTTTTCTTATGTTCGCTGTAACGAAGTAATTGATAATGAGTTCAAGAGTTTTCCTAATGAGCCTTCCATACCTTCAAGGTTCGCCACCTTAGCGAAGGTTTCTTAGTATTTCGAATTGCACTTAAAATGGGAAAATATTGTTATCACTCTACGATTGAAATGGACAAGTGTTTACATTTCAGATTCTAAGAGTTAGCGAATGATGTTTAATTCATTTCAAATACATTTTCACTTGCTCGTTATTTCTGAGAGCATTTTAATATATATTTTATGTAAATATATAGACAGATGAACAAATAATAATAATAATAATAAAAATAACATGAGATTACTTTTTCTTAGTTCTTAGAAGATAATGAAAAACAAAAACAAAAAAGCATATATATAAATATAACAATAATCACAATAATAAGAGAGCACTTTATAAATAATACAACCAGAGAAAGTTATGTTCACCACCAGGCACACCAACACACATGCAGAGAGAGAGAGAGAGAGAGAGTGACAGTGAGAAAGTGAGTGAGAGAGAGGGGCATAACTTCCTCTGTCTCCTCTGAAAAGCTAAGAGTGAAGTAAAGTTTTTCAAGTGTCGCCCGAACCGGAAATACATAGGAAAGTGTGACATATACAACACGTCAAGTGAGACACATATGCAGGCACATAAATCCACATATGTATATACACATACACTGTGTTAGAGTTAATCATAGCCATACACAAGTGAATATATCTAAATGCTATTAATATGCTCTTCACACTTGTGAAGATATATATATATATATATAAATATATATATACACACACACACATTTATATATATATATAAGTATATATATCATCGAATGTAGACGTTTGGTTGTTTATGCGTACAAGTTAGTCTAAGCAAGCATAAGTGTGCGCATATTTAAAGGAAACTTGTGCTTAAGCAAAGGATGTCTAATAAATTATTTATATTTTTATTCCGGTAGTAAGTTTAACCAGAATTGTTATTATTTTGTTGTCACTTTCTTGCGTCTTTTTTTTTTTTCTTTTCTTTTCTAATCTCTGTATGTGTTTGCTTAGCCTGGGATTAATAATAATAATATAAATATGATAACAACTAAGATGGTCAACAAGAGAGAGAGAGAGAGAGAGAGAGAGAGAGAGAGAGAGAGAGAGAGAGGAAGTTAGAAAGAGTGAGAAGCATTATATTTTAAAATTTATCACAACACCCCAATCCACGACGGACAACCGGACCATCAGAGGATGATAAAGCAAAGCATAGATATAGACACATATATATATATATATATATATATATATATATTTATATACATATATATAAAGTGTTTGCAGAGTGCTGTCAAGTGTTTATATACATGTTTTATACGGTAAGTATTTGTATTTGTATAAAATGGGTGTCTATGTAGGTTAAGGAAAAACATTTAGAAAATTATGTTTTTATTTAGACATGATTTTATCGTTAAACTTCCTTTAGTTTAGTAGGAAAAAAAAAAGCAAAAAAAAAAAGATAGAAAAACAAGGGCATTTACACATACACACACACATACTCTGGACTCATTCTCTTTTATACATAAATAACATCTAAAATACCAAAGTGTTAAGTAGGAAAGAAAAGAGAAAAAAACAACAAGTCCTTCATTCAACACTAAACAACCAATGTAAAGGATATGATGCGGACGAAAGTGATGCGGACGATGATGATGACGATGATAATAATGATGATGATAACGCTAGTATTGGTGGCAATGATGACATTACTAGGAACTAAAGTAAGAGATTTAAGCTGCACATAAACATAAACATCACAACAAATGTAAAAATGAGACAAAATTTGCTTTTGTTGTTTGTTATTATTATTATTGTTGCTGTTGTGTCAAGAACTTGTTGCCCTCCTTCTACTTTTAGTTCTTAATATAGTTAGTTGTCAGTGTTTTTCTTCTCGTTTTTTTTTTTTTTTAATATTATTTAAATGCTCTTATATACACACACACAGTTGTTTTTCTTACTCTAAAGTAATAGAGGTGTTGACACATAAAGGAATTTTTGTTATATATATATATATATATATATATATATATTTTTTTTTGTCCCCCCAGTAAAGTTCAAAAACATTTCGTCTATTAAACACTGAAAGCGAAGAAGAATGAAAAAAATAAAAATAAAAAATAAAAATAAACTACTTGCTTATGTCTTATAATAAATTCCATGTAATTTTATTGTTTTTTAATTTCGAGTTGAATTTTTTATTATGAAAAGCTTTGAACAAAACAGAAGTGCAAAAGAAAAAAAAAAAAAAGGTACATCTTTTTGCTCTAAATTTTAAATGATGGAATTACTTTTATTCATTTAACTTTTAATCGGTATAGTATGATACCGCTATCAAGATACACCTTGTGGCCGAACTCTGTCAATAAAAAATGTAAAAGTCACATCAAGAATTGAGTGAAACAGATCGTCACGCAGTCTCATTAGTCTGTCTTCGAGTTAAATGATTATTTATTTCAATTTTCGAAAAGCCATAGTACGTTTGTCACTACTTGAGTAGTGTGTTACACTTACAGTATCCCTAAGGTTTTGTTCATGAAAAGTCGTTAATATTGGAATAGTCAGCTAATGCCAATGCATATGGGCTTTGAGTTTGAGTTAAGCAGGTTGTTATTATTATTATTATTAATAAAATTTTTATCATTGCAGACTGGTGGCGGGAAGAGGAGCGCGGTGAGCATCGCCCAAAAAGAAGCTTCAAAGACCATACAAAGTATCAGCGTAACACGCTATACCGATTCAAGCATGTCCGTCCGTCCGTCTATTTGTCAGTCGGTTTAAGGTCTATGTTAAACGTTAAGCTATCGGCTGTAAATTTGTCACAAGCATTGAAAATTCTTGCAAGCAGCTTAGTATTGAAAATGGTAAGCTGAACGCAAATTCCAGTTAGTTCGCTTAGCAAAAAATTTGTGAATTTTTGTTCATTACTTATAAACCATGAAAGACAAAAGGTTGGAATTTTCTGCATTTACTGAAAATTTGTTGTTTTTGTTTACTTTTTTTAGGTTTTTTTCGCTTTTGTTGGAGTATATATGGGCACTACAACGTGGAGTATGTATATATATATATATATATATGTATATGGATATATATTCGTTTTTTATTAGCAGTATAATCAATTGGTTATCAAATAAAAGGACTTGGAGAATAGAATGTGACAAGCTAAATGTTTTAATACTATACAAGATACCACGGACATCATGATTTGGTGGTTCAGCTTTTTCCTTACAGTCCGATAAACAAATAACAGATAACAAATAGAGACATTTGAAAAGTAGATGGAGATAGAAGATGTTCTTCCCCCACATACTACAGCAGATACCCGATACAATACAAAAGAAAATAAATCAACCACACGCACGCAGTGAAGGCATTCCCTCTTTTTTACTCCTTTTTAGGATTACGGTGATAAATCGCGATCGAATATAATTATCTTGTTTATATATCTTCCGTCTTGTTATAAAGACACTTTTTCATTTAAACACTGAGCTGAGTAAGTGTATCATAAATCGCAGTTTACTTTGAATATTTGTCAAAGAACGAAATGAAAAAGAAAAATTTTTCAGTCTACAAACGCCTCTCGTCCCAATCATACATTTTATGTCGGAATTTCGAAAGATGAGGTAAGTTTTAGTGTAATTGTTTTCACGTTTTTCTCTCTTTCATGCAATAATTCCTTTAAAGGTTTACTTCGGCGGCAAAGTAAAAATTGTTTTGCCAGGTTGTCATTGGTTGCTTACAAAGCTGTAGAAGCAAATAAATTTATTTGTTTTTAGTTCTATGTAAGTAACCAATTTCAACTCTGGCCGTTACGTTTTATTGCTTGAATTTCGTTATGAGGATGGCTGGTGTCGTTGTCCAATACTCGATTATAAAAAGGAAAGGAAGCTTCTCTGCCTTGTGGACGCCACTAAAAGCTAGCTCTTGGAGAAATCCATTAATTTGGCTTATCAAGGTCTTGACCGATACTTTATTGGTATTTTCTGCTGTGTGCTATAAAGGGTAACAAGTCTCTCAACACGAATATCGTAAAGAATCTTAAAAAGTGATGCGGATGCAAAATTTTGCAAGCTTGGATTTTTCTTTCCCTTTGTTAAAAATATAAATGCAAAAGACTAATATATGAATAGCCTGCGAATTTAATTATACTTCTTACGCTTCAAGTGTATAGGTCTGCAAAGCCTACGGGTTACAGTTTTTCTTCCTTGGTGCCTACTTTCTTTATGGTCTTCAAAGGGAAATCTAAGGGAAGGGAGAGTAGTCTGTGAAGTGTTTATTCTTGCATAGACCTGCCGCGCGTGCCCCGATTTTTGTATTTAATTACGTAAGCTGTTTAGTATACAACTTTGTATAGTTTACCTCAGCTACTGCGGACTCATTGGCATTGGCAGGCTATTTGTTTGCTGTATCAATGTAGAATTTCTTTTTTATAGAAAGTGGCGGAGTAATCATGTGTAAGATCTCTCAATGGAAGCACATTTGTGTTGTAGGTTGCTTTTGGGGCAGCAACTCGTTCGCCTTTCTAAGCATGCGTCCGCTTGTAAGTCATGTACTTTCAATTCATCAATGTACAATTTTTTTTTTTTTCAAAATTTATACTGTTTGGGTGGTCGTGTCGAAGGTCCCTTCAAGGCAGTCTCTGTCTTTATACAGCTATTATTGCGCTCGTATCTTGTCAATATCGGCGATCATAAGCACGACTGATAACTGGTCGTAGGCATTAAGTGTTAAGAGAAGCTGATAGGAAAGCGTGTATACTTTTTCGTACACGTCTTCTTTCTTATCTTTGAAAGAGCTATACTATGGGTCTATAGAAGAGACTTACTTTATGGCAAGACATCTCTTTTTTAGTGCATGTAGCACGGTAGCTTTACTGTGTTTTCATATTTCAAGCCTCGGCAACATGATTAGTCTTTAGCTGCTTCTAAGCTTTTATTTATGTTACGCAGCTGTCACTTTTACTGCAGTAGAGCCATTAATCTGCCGAAAAGATCTAATAATCAAACTTTGTTTTCAAACTTCCTCTGTTTGTAAATTTGTAGAGAGTAAAATAATGATTTTGAAGAGATTCGCTTTTGTTGTAATTTGAATTCGTTTTCACCTTTTTATTGAATTTTCTTTTCAATTTATTTATATTTTCTTTTTTTGGAAGTTTATTTTTTTTCTCTACAATTTTCATCATTATGTCAAAGAGAATATATTGAAGTGAACGACATCATTCTGACAATCAATCAGTTGATAAAAATATATTGCAATTTATTCTTCACATATATGTTATACGCAAAACATACTAAGCATAAAGAGACAAATTTTTATTTCTTATCAGAATCTATCAGCAACTGTGTCCTTTTGTCCAACGACATATTACGACATATGTCCAATGAGCATAGAAAATAAAAATATTTCCAACGTACATGATAAAAAACTTTTCAATAATAAAATATTTTGAAAAGCAATGAAAATATGAACATCTGATCTGGCTGCACCTGCCTTCAAACGAGTAAAGGTAATTGTATCAAAATCATTTGAGCTTTTTTTCTTATTTCTTATATCAAACTATATTTGTTAAAATCAACACACAAATAAACAGACCGACCAAGCCACAACGAGAGGGACGTGGAAGTAAAGACTTATATAAACAGCGAAACGAAGATTTGCATGATGCGTAGATGAAGAGAGAGCTTTCGATGGCACTCATGGACATAGCAGTACACGATAAGTATAGAAGATAGACTGATGGACGAAATGAAGCACCAATGGAAATACGGATAGACAAAGTGATGTTAAGAATGGATAGACGAATAGATAGAGAGACCTATAAGACAGACTGACAAAATACAAACGTATACACACGTAAAAAGGACATAAATACACGAAAAGGCGTACAATCGGAGAAACAGCAGGAAAGTACAGAAACATTGAAGAGAAGGCATAGTGGGAGAGACGTGTGGAGGGACGGCGGGGAAATATGTAGATGGAGAGAGGTATAAACATGTGATCTTGCACAAAAAAAATCTATAAAAAAAAAGACAGACAGACGTGAGAAAGACGCATAAGGGGGAAATGCGTAGGCGGAGAGACGTGTAGGCGGCAGGTGAGGAGATAAAGCGACCCGGAAATGAAGAAAGGGATTGGCCCTGAAACGAGTAAGCGAAGAGGCGAGGAGGAGGAGCGATATATGAACTGAGTTATGGACTGGGGGAGAGATGACGGATACGTGCACGTCGGCATAGATAAATTGGCAACGATATTAAGATAATTAAGAGACAATGATTATAAATACGAACATGTTTCATATTTCAAACACTTACACGTGCAATTTCAATTATTCATTATAAGTAATTAATTATTAATTATTAAATAAACTAATTAAATGAAAAATTGATTATATACATAGGAAACTATAAATACTAATCAATTATTATTATTATTTAATAAACTCAATTTTTGAGTTAATCATTAAATAATTTTTTAATTAATTATGAATTAATTTATTAATAGTTAAGTACTTAATTAACTAATCGCATGACCATAAAAGTTAATTTTGATATATTCAAAATTCGTGCCAATGATTACAATACAACCAAGAGAGCACTTGACCCTTACCTAACGCTCCTTTTTTCAAGCTCAATCACTGAATTTTCCTTAACGCTTTCAGTTCATTGTCAAAGCCCTTATATTGAAAGAAAAACCTTGCCTTCGGCATGAGATAACTTAAAATGTTTTTCCAATATTTCTTTCATACCTCCTTTGGAATTCATATGTTTTTCCTATATTTCTTTCACACCTCCTTTTGAATTGTTACTAGTTTGACCGAATTGGTTGAAGTCTTGACTAAAAACTTTTGCATACAATAGCAAAAAAAATTCAATTCCTTTAAAGGTAATTTGAAGAATTTGCTTTGAAGTATAAATTTGAAGAAAAATTTTCTTTAAAAGAAAAAAAAATGATTAAAAACAAAACGTTTTCAGTTACAAACGCCGCGAACAAAAAATAAAGCTTAAGTTCATGTCGGCAAAGAAATACAGCGCTAGTAAATTACAGGGAAAAAAAATAATAAAATCCGCTTACTATGAAAAGCGATTGTTTGATGTGGTCTAAAATATATTGAGCCTGTGAAGAGTAACGACTTTTTGTTTTTGGGTTGTTGAGCGGAGACGGAGTAAAACAATAAACTTGTGGCTTAGAGTAAAGACTTAGTATCAATTATTCACTTACTCTCTCTCTCTCTCTCTTCCTACACACACACACAAACACACACACTCTCTCTCTCACTCTTTCTCCCTCTCATATGGAAAACATGAATGAAGTGACTATTCTTACCGCACCCGTCTCTTTGATGTCATGACTTCATATAGGTTCGCAATAATTTAAACATACATATCTCTTCTTATATGATGAAAAATGTAAATGTAATGTTCCGCAGATTATTTATGTGCTTTACGCTCATACAAAGCCCTTATTAAGAAGAAACAACTTTAAAACAACACAATATATACACATATATATATATACACATATATATATGAAAAGCTCTTAAAATAGACAAAACTACTTGAAACCATTAATTTTTGTATTTGTTTAACTAGGAAGGAAATAAAACATAAACGTTGGAGTTTATCTCTAACTAAAACATATGTTTTAAATAATAGTTTTTCTCACACATATATAAATACATATATATGCCAATTCATTCCATGCATATATATGGATTCATATCAGATATGTACGATCGTGTTTCATATTAAAATCTTTTGTTTTCCTTCTTTACTGTTAGTAAAGCATTAATTTTATTATGTGTGTGTTTAGTTTAATTACAAAACATTTTCGGTTAGTTGTTGTTGCTATTGTTGTTATTATTGCTGTTGTTGTTTTTCTTTTCATTTTCATTTTCTTTTGTTTATTTTTTAACAATTGCTTCTATAATATCTGTGCAGAACACAACAACACACATATGCATGCGTATCTTTAAATACTTTTCCTAAATATAATTTTACTACTTGTTGTTCTTAGCTATGAAAATCTATATGTTTCCCAAATTTTATATATATATATATATGTTAGCTAGCTTGCTTGAGTGTATATAAAATAATTAAACAAAATTACAAAGGTATAGCTTAAGGCGAACTTCAAATGCTCGACAAAAATGACAAAATTTAAGAAAATCATAATTTTTCCTTAATCCAGAGCATTTGTTAGTACATCGATCGGAATATCAGACTGATATCAAAAGCTATTCGCAAAAATATTCTCAATTTCTTTAGAAGTCTGTTATAATTCCTTGAATATATTTATAAGCGATCTTGAGTAGATCCACAAAAGACAAATAGATAAGCGCATAGATAATAATGGATCTATAACAGATTTTTCCAAAATCTCGCATTAGTTTCGAGATATCTACAGTACTGCGTCCCCAAGAACAAAATTTGTGGATTAAGCGCAATGTTGTAGAACACAATGATCAAATATATTGACACTTTGAGTTTCCCTTGCGATTCATTCAGGTCATAGCAATCGCCATTGTAAGTCGAAATTCAATTTTGTCTTACAACCTGCAGGGGGATGACCCATGCATGTGTAACTTTCAGAAAGAAGTGGGGAAAGAATAAAGTAAAGACAGAGTTTGTCGCGGTGCAGTGGGTGTGTGACCAATTATAGGCTGAGCCACCACCATAGCAAACTATGGCGTAGTGAGAGAGACCGCGATCTCGCGCCTCGAATCTCAGTGACTAGGAGGACTTCTTACCTATTCGCCTAATCATACAGATGACAGGGGACTTTCTTTACGTTTAATTTTTCCCTACCACGCCTACAGCAGCCTCATGTATGTGTATATATACACAGGTATATTTATATATATATATATATATATACTTCCTACAATAGTATATAACAGTACATAAAATGGTATTTTTGCCGATTTTCGCACCGTTTGGTTTTGTCGAGCAAAAAAACTATCGACGTCATGTCATGAACGGCATTATTACGGGAGATGAGATTTGGATCTACACACACGACCCGAAAAGGACCAATTAATTGAGCGAATATCGTGCACAAGGTGAGCCAAGGCCGCGGAAACCGTGTTAAAGTCGCTCAAAAATCAAAATGATGTTAACAGTGTTCTTCGATTATCGTGGTGTAATGCGCTTCTTGCCTTACCTTCCGCCAGGGCCAATTTTTTACAAGGGATTGTAATGACAATGAAACTGATTTGAAAAATAGAATAAACATTTTGAGGTTTATAAACGAATTCACTCTCGTTTGTGAATGCGGTACTGTATTAAGTTTATGCGGACAAACAATTCGGAGAGGTTGCAGTGTCTAGCTTATTTTATACCAATCCAGTCGGAAAATCCTTTCTGAATCGGTCGATAACTATACCTTTTCTCTTTTAAACCATAACTTGCTTACTCATTCTTCTTCTTCAATAAATCTTTTTTTAAGCAACAATGTTACGAATTTGAGGATTACCTTGAGGACGACAGAATAGATTTGAACTAATAAACAGATTGAAAAAAGAAAACTTTAGATTGGTCTTGCTTTTTGGAAACACTAGCACATATGTATAAGAGTTGCGCAAATGAATTCTCTCTGTTTTTTTGATCAAAGTCAACTTTATATAAAATATGTTTCTTACGTAGTGTAATAACCAAAGTATTCCCCATTATTATCTACGGCCTTTTAAAGTTGACGGTTGCCTTCACGATAAAAGATTCGCGTTTTCGCACATCTTCAACTTTGCAGAACTGTTGATCTGCTTAATATGATCGCATCGATCTGAAAAGTGATCAATCAAAATGGTACAGATCTACAGAATACGCCGCAATCGGAAGAGTCTCCCGGCACAGAGTGAAAATTCTAGATTGCTTCTGGTAGTCACTGTCAAAAGTATGCTAATTTTCATTGCGTTTATGGCTAACATTTTAGCACAAAGCCATTCCAACAGCTATATAGCTTATTGCATTTTTATTTCAAGGAAATTTGATGATTTCCGCAGCTTCAGCTGCATTTTTTTCTAATAACATCCGGCGTAAAATGGAGAAAGATCTAATGCCGTAAATGACATTCATTCGCTTTGGTACACGCTGAACAATAACTAGTAAGCAATTGGAACTTATACCGTGGAGGTACCAATGTACAAGTTGTTTCTACTCAAAATTTTGGGAAACTTGAACGCGTCAGATGGCCTTTATGAAGCAACCAGTGATCAGAATTTATTTGTGTATATTTTATATACTACATATTTTATATAAGCTTCGTGCACAAGGGTAAACATGCGGTGAACCCTAGTCCCCACAAGAAGTTTGCATATCTCAGCAAATTTGGATAAAAGGGAGGGGAAGGAAATCTTACTTACTTTTTTGCATGGAGTTTAGCATTTATTATGATTACGATATGCTTCCCGGTTCAGATTTTCAGATATCACATTTATTAAGACAAAATAACTTCATTGACATTCCCAGCAGACTCAGTACATAAGATAATTGTAACAATTTTAATTACAAGTTTTGAAACACATTCTTTACGTACGATCTATTTATTTAATTCATGTTGATCGACGGGATAATGACTCAATTGTTTGCTTAGAGTTAACGCAGAGGACCGAGATGTTCGTTGCCCGTTCAAGACGAAGAAAGAGAAGCAAAAACAGCCTGTTTCTCAACTCGGAACAAATCGGAAGTCATTTGTTCCGATACTTCCGTGTCTACGTGAAGCCTACCGTGATTGAGTTGCCGCCAACCTGTCGTTCATTGTGTCAGCTTAGAAATCCGTCAATCAAGACGAAAGACATGTGAGGTCTGTCTTATGCTAAGGGTTAAACTCGCCGTGGTCCAAGATCTCCACATGAAATATGCATTTCTCGGGGCATATAGGGTAACGCTTTAACACAATCGCAAAGAAAAATGTTTAGCGGAGTTATATCGCATGATCTTAATGACACGCTGAAATAGTCATTTTTCGTGATCGCCACGATCGTTGAACTTTTCTCTCAATAGATTGATTGATTTTGTCACAAAATGTATGGCACGTGGCAGCATTGGAAATTGGAAATCAGTTACCATATTTCTCTTTTGAGTGTGTCCGCATCGTTCATCCACACTTTGTCTGAACATTTAGTTCATATGTATGTTTTCTCTATCCCCTATATATATACTTTTAGGTAGAATCTGTTCTACATAGAATCTTTTATCGCTTTGAGCACCAAGGTTTGCCAGTGTCACAAAAGTAATGACAAATTATACATATCTACGGAGGAAAGTATCGGAGTAAAACCTTAACATCCTCACAACACTATACAGCTACACTAGAATGCACCTATACACATATGCAATTTTCTAAAAGGCTTTTATTTACACATATTCAAACATACATACAATAATAATGTTTACTTAAAATTGCAGCACAAGCTGCTAACAAAACATTGAAGCAACACAACAAGAACAGAAGAGAAAAGAGCAGAGCAGAGCAGAGCAGAGCAGAGACTCTTGAAATTGTTTTATGAGTTCTCTGCACTTGATGCTACGTTTTTTGGCATTAAATGGACAATCTTCCTTATGTTGAGTGTATGTGTCTGTTTATCTGCTTGCATAAGTTTGTGTGTGTGCGAGTATGTATATTTATTTTATTTTATTTTACAATTATACAGAGATTCATAATGTTTTGTATTTAAAGTGATTATTTGCATTTATTGTTATTGTATTGTGTTGATTGTACTTGTTATTGCTACTACTACTACTACTGCTACTACTACTACTACTACTACTACGTTTCTTGCGGTGTTTGTGTGCGTGTTGCATTCTACATGCAAACTTATTACACTTTTATACACATATGCTTGCTCGTGTGGTTTTCATTGGAAATTATAAAAGAAAATTTTATAATAACTGTTTTTGTTTCCGTTTTTCTTCTTTTTCTTCTTCTTCTTCTTTGTTTGTTTTTTTTTTATTATTATTTTTACACAACTATTCAAGACAATTTAGTTTTAACTTTATTACGGATAAAAGTAAAGGAAGTAAAAACGAATTGTTTGCTTAACTGTTACGTGATAATGATTTTTACGTAAACAACTTCTTCAAGTGCTTAAGCTTTATAAACTTTTTATATGCAAAATATGTTAAGGCAAAGAAAAATTACGGCAAAAAAAAACGACAAAGTTTTGTTTACAAACTCTTGTAATATTTCAATTTTCATTTTTCTGCACTTCTATTAAATTTTCAAAAATTTTAATTAAAAATTTGAAGAAAGCAAAAAAAAAAGGGGGCAAAATAAAAAAACTAAAAACAATTACAAAACGGAAAGCATTTTAAAGTCTAGACAGTGGTAGAAGGAAAACAAATTCAATTTTTTCTCTCTGTTTTTAGAAAGATTTATATGCATATATCATATATGATATATACATATGTATATATATAAATTCTATTTACATTTATTTGACACTAAAAAAAAACATGTTTTTTATTATTTTTTTTTTATTCAATTTTAGATATTCACCCATGAAATTTATATTCGGATGCCTGCTGGGGCTGACGGTGTATTCCAGGGGAAATTTAACACAAAACAATTCAATGCCTAGGTCAACAATTTATGCATGCATGCATTCTAAGCAGTGATGCCCAAATTATGCCATGTGTCACGGTCCAAAGTTAATGATAAATAATAGACTATCTAGTGATCTCTTTTCTTTAATAAATAATACAACACAGCACTCGGTTCTTTTCATTTAAAGATTGGTGCTAACTAAACCTAAGAAATGTTTTCCTCAATAATGACGATAACTGTATATTGTCCTACGAACGTATTGATTGCTATTTCTTACATGCCATATTAGGATTTTTTTGTCGGGTTTTGAACACTTCATATGCTAAAAAGATTATTCTATCCATGACATTTTCAATTAGGGAACTTAGAAATGCCTGGAACTTTCGTGAAAGTTAAAAACTTTCCCAAAATAATGTTATCTTCTAAGATAAACTATCCGCTTAGTAGTAGAAGCAATAGAAAAAGATTAGAAAAATGATAAATTGACAAGTTACATGGATAAGAGAAATGAGTATAGGAAATAAAAATGTTACGAAGCGGCGCTAAGAGAATAAGAAACAAAGAGTGTAAAAAAGTACAAGGTCAAGACAATAAGAGCTTAACAAACTAAGAGAACACGAAACTAAAAGAATAAGAGGATAATCTGTTAAGAAGGTAAAAGGGTAAGATGCTACAAGACAAGAGACTATAACAACGGAGGACAAGTCGATAGGAAGCTAAGAAGACAAGTGGCTATCATGAAGAGGAAGTAAGCGCGTAAGACGAGCAGTGTTTGTTAGGTTAAGGCACTAAGGAATTATCAAGCTAAAAGCAAATGCAGCTAAGAAGGTAAGAGGTCAAAAATTGAAAGGTTAGAAAGAGATAAGTTAAGAGAATAAACAAAAATACTGGTTGAAGAGAACGAGAGCCTGAAACGGTTCGAGGTTTGGACGATAAAAGGCTAAAAGCTTATAAGGAGAAGTTGCTAAGCGCATAAGATGGTAAGAGGCTAAGAGAACTGTTGCTTAAGGGTATCTAAGAGGTGAGAGATAAAAGAAATACAAGGATAAAAGGAATAAAATATAAAGAGATAATAGGCTAAGAAGCTAAGGTAATAAGAGGTTCAGAAGTTAACGCACTAACAAGCTTAGGCGATAGGAAGTTGAAAGACTAAGAGATTAGCAAATAATAAATTAAGAAAGAATACGAGGTTAAGACAATAAAAAAGGCAAGATTAAGAGAAAAGAAATTAGAAAGTGTAGAGATTAGAAGGATAAAAGACTAAAAGGACACAAGGAAAATCGGGTACGAGGATAATAAAGTAAAAGCCTCGAAGGATAGAAAGCTAAGAGAGCAGGTATATAAGAGGGAAATAAGATAAGAGGAACGAGATAACAGGCTAAGAAATTAAGGCAATAAGAGGTTTAGAAGCCAAAAGACTAACAAGGTTAGGCGACGGAAAGTTGAGGTCAGAAGATAAAAAGTTAAGAAAAGATAAAAAGTGATGACTGATGAGGTTAAGAGGATTAAAAATGCAAGGTGAAGCGAATTAAGGAATTTAGAGGTTAGAAGGATAAAGCGCTGAAAGAATACAAGGAAAAGTGATTACAAGGATAAAAGGCTAAGAGAACAATTAGCTAAGAGGATAAACAGAAAAAAGTAAAATAAGATAAGAAGGAAAAAGAATTAGAGTAAGAAAAGTTCAACGGAATAATAAGTTAACAAACCAAGATAATAAGAGGGCTCTTCCCCGTTGAGGGGCACATGCTAGTGCTAGTTCCTTTAGCTTTATAAGCTAAAAAATAATTTAAGAATCGCTGGAATATGTTAAATAAATTTTGGATAAAATGAAAACCCAAACAATGATTATATCACATAGAGGAAAAAGAGCAACAAAGCTAAACCTTCACATTTTCTATGCGCTATTTAAATTTTCTGAACAAGGAAAAAAAAAAAAAATTAAAAAAAAAATTTGATAAAAATTTATGCTGACAGCGAAGGTTGTTTGGGGAAATTGTTGTTTTTGTTTGTTTTTAATATTTTCTAAACTGTTGCATGCTAAAGTGTGGGAAAAATCGGTTTATATTTGTTTGTTTATTTATTTAAATATATATAAATATATATATATATATATATATATATTTTTGTGTTTTTTTTTTTTCCTTTGTCTGGTTATTTATGCAGTCGTTGTTCAACCGCTGACCACAAAAGCTTTTAAGCTGTAACCATCAACTAAACTCAAAATGAATATTTACAGTATTCTTTCGTCGCAAATATGAAAACAAAAAGAAAAAAAAAAAAAAAGAGAAAAAAAAAACATTTTATAAAATCTAAAGTCATTGAAATTTTGATGAAAATATTTAGCAAAAAAAAAAAAAAAAATTAACTTTACGAAATGATGCGAAAACGACAGCTTTATTCGCTTTGAAATGAATTTTCGATGTTCGTGACCTTAAGCAAACTTTTTATAGTCGCTACTAAGACTTTGGAATATACCAGAGTGGTTTCTGCCGCTAGATCTTCTGTTATGGTTCACATAAAATGCGCTAACAAGATTTAGATATCTCTTGTTATTCTCACTATCTCCGTTCATCCGTCCATCGATCCCTCATCGCATATTGCAGTGAAGAGAACAGAAGAGGACAGAAGAGGAGGATTAATCGTTCGCCACCAGTTTTCAAGATCATCTTAAAGACGTTAGCAGTTAGAAAACGTTTTTTCAAGTCACTTCGCATCCAAAAAGGAAGCATTTATTTGACTATAAGTTATCTTTTCTTTTTTTTTTTTTGAAGGTGGACAGTAGCTCAGTGGTTGTCCGCTAAGCATGTTAAAGCCAGAATTGTGGCCGCCTGATGAATGGGTGCCCCGCCGGCAAGGGTTGTACCTTTATCGACCGAACATTCATAAATCGTCATTACAGTGTTAAAGTATATTCTACAGTGCTGAGATTTGGGCCCACGGACCCTCTCCCAAGGCAGGAGAAAAACATTACTTCATATCCTACGTGAATACGGGATCACCTGCAGCATCAGACACAAAGTCTTAGGCGAACAATTCATAATGCCTGACACAGTATGATACTTCGAGCCAATGAAGGTGGCAGGATTCGCAAGAATCGCAATCCTTGCCCATTAAGTGCATGAATCTATGGATCTTTTTGGTTACGGTACGGATTGTCCACACACTAATAATAATAATCTTATCATAAAGCCTTACAGTCTTTGGATAATTCAAGCCTAGTAAAAATAGAGAGAAAACAATTCGTCTCAAGTTTGCTTATGAACTTCCCCTATTTCTTTATTGTAAAGTAGAGAAAGGAAAGAAAAAAAAATTTTAAATAAAAATATTTCCAAATATCTATTACAATAACGAAGGAATTCAACCACAGCAATTTATCTAAATTATTAAGCACAACATTATTGAATAACAGGTCAGGCGATTTATCACTTTATCTTTGTCTGCATCCTTGTTCGCCACTTTTCTCTTGTGAGCACATGAAAAATTACATAAAGTCTGATAAATATTTAATAAAAGAAACATTTCATAGCAATCATCCGAGTTTGAAGTTATATTAACTTTTTTACTTCGCTTGTAAAACGGAAGACGGAAAGGCAATAGAAAAATATTTCGTATATTCACAACAAGCACACACATGTGGATCATGTTTAAGAGTTCCATTAAACACAAATCTCTCTTTTTGTTTATTACGGGATTTCAGAAAAAAAAACTGCCTCAGTAGCCCAAGACCGCATTACTTCGCTTAAGACAGTCAGGTATATAACGACTTTTCGAGATCAGAACCAATGATCCGATTGAAACCATATTCGAGAGCGTTCGTCCTTGCGTCGAAGTGCGTAAGTGTGCCAAATTTTATCGAAATATCTCAAACATTGTGGGAATACATGGACATACATCAAAAGGACATATAGACAGTCGAACTTAGATCGATTCAGAAAGTGATTCTAAATAAAAAGTGGCCCTATCTTAAGTCTTTCTGGTATTGCATACATGCACAGATGCTTAATATGCTCCGTTCCGCAAACGATGGAGGGTACAATAATAGGATTTGTGGAGCGAAGCTACGAATTCTTGACAGGTTAGTCATAGGTGAAGATTTATTACAACGCGATTTATATTTTCTCTTGTGTTTTCCTTAAAAAGAATTAGAAAGTTTACATCCATAATAAATAAAATTCGACGACTCAGAGGGCTTTTAGAAGGCATATATGTTCTTGTTCAATGTGAACTTTTCACTAAGAAGGTATCTAAATGTAGCCACCTGTTCACCGACAAAACTCTGGTGTTCTCGTTACTTGCAATGGAAACCTACAAAACTAAAAATTTCAATTCTGCGAATGGGCTTGGGAAATGGCCCTATAAACATTCTCTTAGAAAGAAGGAAAAAAATTGGAAGCAGACCGAAAGTAACTTGTTTTCATGTGTACCGCAAGTTATTGTTCCGAAGTTTTTCACGAAAGATATCATTGGAGTATATATATAAACCTTCACCGTCCGTAGCAAGAGTACACTTACCCTTTACGGACGCTACGATTAAAAAAAATTGAGATAGATTGTCCGAGTCATATGCCATGGTTTTCTAAATTTAAGCATGTCTGTCCGTCTGTCCATTGAGTTTATTCATGTGTTAAATCAATATTCTTCAAATATTTTAATACATTTTCGTATAACTTGATATATATTGCTCTAAGGACGGACAACATTTGCAAAGGGATTAAACCGGAACAATCTACGGTTCTATTTTGAAAGAACTTTTTGAAACGGCTTTCACACATACAGCTTTCATATCTAGAAAACATAAACATGGGCTATGGCAATCTTCGAATACTTCAGTTCACGTGGTGAGCCGGTCTTGCCCGACTAGAAAATTTTAAAATTATTTCCACATACATAATACCCAAGATGGGGGTGGAGGTGAATAACCAAATTCTTTATAAAGCCACTGGATATTTTTTGTATAAATATTTTTTACATAAAGACAGAAGAGAAAACCACCAAAATTCTTCATCCAGTAAATTAAGTAAAACGAGAAAAATGTTGTAAATTTCTTAAATTATTAATTTGTAAAATTTTTTAAATATTGTAAAAAAGTTCAATTTTTTCAATTCAAAAATTATATTGAATTAATTTTTTGTTTCTCATAAAATCAATTGATCGCAAATAACTTGTGTAACTTTATAAGGTTAACATACATAACTACGAATAAATGTGAGTTTTATGGTGAGCGGTTGAGAGGGGGGAGCGGTTGGAGATCGATATGCGAAATATTCGTCTCTATGCAAATATACAAACATATTTGCATTATATTATACTTATATGCGCACACATAGAAGCATATCGAGTTTTATTGTTATTGTAAAATTATCTCATTCTCTCATAGGTGTCATTAATGTCATTGGCAGCAGGTGTTTTGCCATTTATACGCACAACCGCAGTAGCATCAAAGCATTATAACTTTGATGCATGCTGCCGTTGGTAAATGGTTTGAAAATTATTACCATATCGAATATTTTACTGCATGCAAGCAGAGCATGAGCACACAATTATAGTCCATATACTTTAAAAAATATCAAACTTTCACTGGACATTGAAATGTCAACACATGTGAATATCACTAAAATGAATTCAGAAATTTCGATTTACTGAACAGCTCAATACTTTTTAAAGTACTTATTATATACGCATATATATACAAACATATATATATATATATGCAACCATTACATCCATTAATATGGATTTATGGTCATTACAGCGTCGCTGGCATTTTATTAAGAAAAAATTATAATAAATAAAATAAAATTTATAAAAAATTAATATAACAATGAGAAAAATAAAATTTAAACTATCGCCGAATATAAAAAAGGAAATTGTAAACTCTCACACAATTCTTTAAAAAATTAAGATAAAACAAAAAAAAAAAAAGAAATTTTGCAACGAAAGCTTAAAAGGGAAATCTATGTAATTATAATGTTGTTTTTAGGTTAGGTTTTTATGATATAACATTCACGAGGCATTTGCGGCAAAATTTGCTGAATCATTTGTTAAGATAACCACATGAAAATCACCTCAGAGATATTTCTCTAATCCTTAGTTTTTCCATGGGTTAAGTTGCTGATGAATTTTTTTCTTAATAATACTATAAATTGGTAGCTCTATTAATACAAAAAATATATTAGTGTTGGCAATCCTTTTCAAACGTCAAATTGAATTTTTGATGTTTGAAAATTTATTTCAAACATTTTTCACATTTTTTAGTTACGGTCGACAACAGAGTTGACCTTAGCTGCTGAGCCATTTAAGCTAAAATCTCGGTCTCATACTAATTCCGAGCAGCGAAAAATGCCAGTGAAGGAAAGGATGGTATAGAAAATAGAAAAACAAAGGAGGCGGAAATTTCTTCTACATACTGTGTCCGTATCACGAACCTACCTGGGCAGAGTCATATTATTTCGAAACTGTCAAGTGAATTAAGAGGCGTTTGACTATTTATCTTTGGCTGGCCTGCTAGATCTCTATGGGGATCCATGGACAAAATATATTTTGAACAAGTGTGAGTACCTGTCATGAAACTTCACATCAAGATGCCTGCCGACATCCGGTTTAATTATCCGTAACCGACGGCCTACAGAGCGTTAGACAATCCCTATAGACTTAAGGCCACAACTGCAACAGGAGTCGCAGATTTATTCAATGTATATGGCCATTGAACCCTTTCTGGAAAGTATTGAGAACTATCATTAATTCCAATTATTTTCTTTAGGATTGATGAAAACCATAGCGATCAGGAAACTGCTCGAAGAGCCTTACCCAGCAATCATCACTCATTACCACAACTACAAGATTTCATCCCTAAGAACTTCCTCTACGTAGAGATAGATAGCAAGTTTAAGTGAAATGAAGAGAATTGAGTAGCAAGAGTTCCAGCAAGTAGTTCCAGCATCGTTCAACTCAAATTACAAATTACTGCTCGTAGCAACTGCTTCTCATTCCAGGAGTGATGATCTGAACTTTTATTTAATTTTACTTACATACATGCGACACTCACTAAAACGATCATCATAATAATAATACTTGTAGTAAGTCAAAAATGTATATTTTATATATAAGCGTAAAAGAATGTTAATAATAATCGGGCCAAATGATTTTTTCGATCCAGGAAATGTGATCTGAGATCAAAGAATAAACAAAAGGTTTTCCAGACGTACAGAATTCGGAGAACCCTACAATAAATGGTACATTGTTGACTATGGTAAATAAGGGCGAACTAGTGTCAAACTGCAAATGAGAATATTTTAGTTTCATATAAAACAATACTTATATACATATATTATACTGGGCAAGAGTCTTTTGGATACTCTGAAGCTGTGGCGCATCTAAGAGAACGAAAACGCATAATATCCTCGTAGTGTGGCATACAATCACTTGTCGGGGAATCCTTGAGAGTCAGCGTCTCCAACTCTTAAAAGACTAAATGTTATTAACTATGTTTCTTGTTTCGCTACTTACGTCAGCTAACCATAAGAGTTTTTTTTATTATATAAAAAATTTAGATCAGTGTGATCGTCTATATCGTTAGAGGTCCAAAGGCACATCGCCCCATTATATGTCGGCCTAAAACGTAACAGGCCTTATATTCCCAGATTTCAATGTCTTCTTATGCATACAATCAAACTTACTCCATATGCTTGGCCAGCTTAACTAACAGTATATAATGAGTATAGATACTGAATTGATAAAGAGGATGTATAACGCAATCAATAACATCAACATTGTGTAAGCGCTGATCGTAGCGGATTACACCGACAGCTCGCGCAACAGAAGGGCATCTACAAAATTATTGAAATAACAAACGAATTAACTCGGATTTTGTGTAGTGATTGCTTTGCTACTCGCCTGACCCTCTTCGATGTCTCCATTAATTGAATGACAATAAGATATCTGGCTGAGATAAGTGCAGCAACATTACCATATTGAATCTCATCGTTTACCATCCATCCTAAAGCGTACTGTAGGCAAAATATCAATAAACAATGTTAAGAGATTTTTGTTCTGAGTTTTTTTCGAAATCTTATATCCATTAGGGAATGCTGGATGTATAAAATATTACAAAGTGCGCATCAAAGATGCTACCCAGTACGTGTACAAATAGTGAGATGTATTTACATGGATGCATAAATATATATATATGTGTACAGGTATATATAAGCGCGTATATATGTCTCTCAATCCATAAGCTTCCGCCTACCGCTTCGACCCAATATCGTAATCTGGCTTAATAGTTTGTAAAAAGTTATAGAATGATTCCGCTCCTTTCGGTTTCAACTCTTGAGTCTTCAACTCGCTTTTCTTTAAAATACGTTCAAAGAGGTGGCTTTTGCCAACGATACGTTAGCAAGAAAGTGCGCTCATCTCAACGGTGACCACACCATATTTTTCACAGTTTCTTTTCCCATAACTTACTGCTACTTATTTTCTCGCAGAGCAAGTTATTAGGATTGGAATCGTAGTTGCGGTAGTGAGTCCTGAGTGCTGGATACAGTCCTTCGGGAAGTGTCGTGGTAGCTGCGGGTTTCATTATTCCTAAAGCGAATAATTAGAGGTAATAATAAGCCCCATTACTCCCCGACAGTGTTTTTATTGGTCACACACATTAAATAAGTCTGGTACTCCAGCCCCTAGTCAATAGGAATTGTCTAACTCTCTGGAGGGCGTTAGTTAAGCACGATTAACTCAAATCTCAACGAGCATCGAGAAGTAAGGTTCACACCACAGCTACTTACATTAAACCACAGATACGTATATATATATATATATATATATATAAACATTATAAAGATGTAAATTTCAGATTTTCTAATTTCTAAGTTATCGCGACTATAATAATCGGTCCTATCGTTATTAGTTGAATAGAAGTAGACGAAGGGGGGCTTTGATTAGGAATGGGAATAACTTCTAAAA
Source organism: Glossina fuscipes (assembly GCF_014805625.2). Classification (NCBI taxonomy): domain Eukaryota; kingdom Metazoa; phylum Arthropoda; class Insecta; order Diptera; family Glossinidae; genus Glossina; species Glossina fuscipes. Next base: position 2,482,458 of record NW_023998444.1, read on the forward strand.
CCGCCTTCATTTCAATGGTAGACTCTAAAAAGCAGAAAAAGACCTTAGACCTAATACCTGGCGACCTAACCTCAAATTTTCCATGAAAATATCCTATGATGGGGTATCAAATTCGAATGGAATTATCAAAGGGCCAAGGCCGATATTGCCACTATTCAAAATAAATATTTAATACATGGAGGCACAATAAATTCTATTACTATCTTCCATTATATCCTTAATATGAATAACCGAACAGAGCGACCGACAGAGCACTTTGTAAAGATAATTTTTCTTCATTAGTATTTGCAAAAATGTGACGTATGTACATCTGCACAGTCTTGGTTGTTGAAACCACAATGAATTCTTCATTCGAATTGCCACTAACCAAAAAAGGAAATCTTCCTGTTGAGCCTTCTCCGCTAGTCATATTCCGTATCGTCTCGTTATGACGATATATATGATACACATCGCACACTGCATTAAATTGTAAGTACATGTAATAATTTACTAATCACATTACTAAACATTGCCATTCAACATACTGCGTTCGGGCAAAGTCTTTTCCGTTGTGTTACGTGCAGATCCGTTCTCCACGACGCCTACTAATAAATTCGACATTAAACAGCAAACGACAATAGGTCCGTTGGGATCATTTCTGCACTTTTCGTCGTATGTAAGAACAAAATATCTATCGCGTTTACAAAGGCTTTGAGGAACACATATTCTTGTTTCGCCGCCGATATTACAATCCTGTAGAGCTCCAATGGTATCCCCATTAGACAATTTAATTAATCCTTAAATTATTTATTGAAATTATATTGACAGAAT